>NW_027411866.1:241094706-241694706 GCF_047663935.1 Musca autumnalis | reverse complement strand
TCCACACACAAAGCATGGATTTTTTAATGATTTTTTGGAGGACCTTTTTCAAACACAAAGCGTGGATTTTTTAATGATTTTTGGAGGACCCTTTTCAAACACAAAGCGTGGATTTTTTAATGATTTTTTGGAGGACCCTTTTCAAACACAAAGCGTGGATTTTTTAATGATTTTTTGGAGGACCCTTTTCAAAAATAAAGCATGGATTTTTTGGAGGACCCTTTTCAAACACAAAGCGTGGATTTTTTCAATGATTTTTTGGAGGACCCTTTTGAAACACAAAGCGTGGATTTTTTTATGATTTTTTGGAGGACCCTTTCCACACAAAAAGCGTGGATTTTTTTAATGATTTTTTGGAGGACCCTTTCCACACAAAAAGCGTGGATTTTTTAATGATTTTTTGGAGGACCCTTTCCACACAAAAAGCGTGGATTTTTTTAATGATTTTTTGGAGGACCCTTTCCACACAAAAAGCGTGGATTTTTTAATGATTTTTTGGAGGACCCTTTCCACACAAAAAGCGTGGATTTTTTAATGATTTTTTGGAGGACCCTTTCCACACACAAAGCGTGGATTTTGTAATGATTTTTTGGAGGGCCCTTTTCAAACACAAAGCGTGGATATTTTTAACGATATTTTTAACGATTTTAACGAGGACCCTTTTAAACACAAAGCGTAGATTTTTTAATGATTTTTTGGAGGACCCTTTTCAAACACAAAGCGTGGATTTTTAATGATTTTTTGGAGGACCCTTTTCAAACACAAAGCGTGGATTTTTTAATGATTTTTTGGAGGACCCTTTTCAAACACAAAGCGTGGATTTTTAATGATTTTTTGGAGGACCCTTTTCAAACACAAAGCGTGGATTTTTTAATAATTTTTTGGAGGACCACTTTCAAACACAAAGCGTGGATTTTTTAATGATTTTTTGGAGGACCACTTTCAAACACAAAGCGTGGATTTTTTAATGATTTTTTGGAGGACCACTTTCAAACACAAAGCGTGGATTTTTTTAATGATTTTTTGGAGGACCACTTTCAAACACAAAGCGTGGATTTTTTAATGATTTTTTGGAGGACCACTTTCAAACACAAAGCGTGGATTTTTTAATGATTTTTTGGAGGACCACTTTCAAACACAAAGCGTGGATTTTTTAATGATTTTTTGGAGGACCACTTTCAAACACAAAGCGTGGAGTTTTTAATGATTTTTTGAAGGACCCTTTCCACACACCAAGCGTGGATTTTTTAAAGGTTTTTTGGAGGACCCTTTCCACACACAAAGCGTAGATTTTTTATTGATTTTTTGGAGGACCCTATCCACACAAAAAGCGTGGATTTTTTAATAATTTTTTGGAGGACCCTTTCCACACACAAAGCATGGATTTTTTAATGATTTTTTGGAGGACCCTTTTCAAACACAAAGCGTGGATTTTTTAATGATTTTTGGAGGACCCTTTTCAAACACAAAGCGTGGATTTTTTAATGATTTTTTTGAGGACCCTTTCCACACACCAAGCGTGGATTTTTTAAAGGTTTTTTGGAGGACCCTTTCCACACACAAAGCGTAGATTTTTTAATGATTTTTTGGAGGACCCTATCCACACAAAAAGCGTGGATTTTTTAATAATTTTTTGGAGGACCCTTTCCACACACAAAGCATGGATTTTTTATTGATTTTTTGGAGGACCCTTTTCAAACACAAAGCGTGGATTTTTTAATGATTTTTGGAGGACCCTTTTCAAACACAAAGCGTGGATTTTTTAATGATTTTTTGGAGGACCCTTTTCAAACACAAAGCGTGGATTTTTTAATGATTTTTTGGAGGACCCTTTTCAAAAATAAAGCATGGATTTTTTGGAGGACCCTTTTCAAACACAAAGCGTGGATTTTTTCAATGATTTTTTGGAGGACCCTTTTGAAACACAAAGCGTGGATTTTTTTATGATTTTTTGGAGGACCCTTTCCACACAAAAAGCGTGGATTTTTTTAATGATTTTTTGGAGGACCCTTTCCACACAAAAAGCGTGGATTTTTTAATGATTTTTTGGAGGACCCTTTCCACACAAAAAGCGTGGATTTTTTTAATGATTTTTTGGAGGACCCTTTCCACACAAAAAGCGTGGATTTTTTAATGATTTTTTGGAGGACCCTTTCCACACAAAAAGCGTGGATTTTTTAATGATTTTTTGGAGGACCCTTTCCACACACAAAGCGTGGATTTTGTAATGATTTTTTGGAGGACCCTTTCCACATACAAAGCGTGGATATTTTAATGATTTTTTGGAGGACCCTTTCCACACAAAGCGTGGATTTTTTAATGATTTTTTGGAAGACCCTTTCCACACACAAAGCGTGGATATTTTAATGATTTTTTGGAGGACCCTTTCCACACAAAGCGTAGATTTTTTAATGATTTTTTGAAGGACCCTTTCCACACAAAAAGCGTGGATTTTTTAATGATTTTTTGGAGGACCCTTTCCACACACAAAGCGTGGATTTTTTAAAGGTTTCTTGGAGGACCCTTTCCACACACAAAGCGTAGATTTTCCACACAAAAAGCGTGGATTTTTTAATGCTTTTTTGGAGGATCCTTTTCAAATACAAAGCTGGATTTTTTGGAGGACCCTTTCCACACACAAAGCGTGGCTTTTTTAAAGGTTTTTTGGAGGACCCTTTCCACACCCAAAGCGTGGGTTTTTAAAGGTTTTTTGGAGGACCCTTTCCACACACAAAGCGTGGATTTTTTAATGATTTTTTGGAGTACCCTTTCCACACACAACGTTTGGTTTTTTTAATGATTTTTTGGAGGATACTTTTCACACACAAAGCGTGGATTTTTTAATGACTTTTGGAGGAGCCTTTCCACACACAACGTGTGGATTTTTTAATGATTTTTTGGAGGATACTTTTCACACACAAAGCGTGGATTTTTTAATGATTTTTGGAGGACCCTTTCCACACACAACGTGTGGATTTTTTAATGATTTTTTGGAGGATACTTTTCACAAACAAAGCGTGGATTTTTTAATGATTTTTTTGGAAGACCCTTTTCACGCACAAAACGTAAATTTTTAACGATTTTTTGGCTGACCTTTACAACACACAAAGCTTGGATTTTTAACGATTTTTTGGTGGTCCCTTACCACACACTAAGCGTGGATTTTTTAACTATTTTTTGTGGACCCTTACCACACACAAAGCGTGGATTCTCTAATGATTTTTGGAGAAGCAATTTCACGCACAAAGCGTGGATTTTTAATGATTTTTGGGAGAAGCAATTTCACGCACAAAGCGTGGATTTTTAATGATTTTTGGGAGGACCCTTTCACACACAAAGCGTGGATTTTGAATGATTTTCGGAGGACCCTTTCCACGCACAAAGCGTGGATTTTTTCAATGTTTTTTGAATTTTTAATTGTTTTTTGGGAGAACTTTTCGCACAAGAAACGTGGATTTTTAATTGTTTTTTGGAGGATCTTTTCGCACAAAAATCGTGGATTTTTAATTATTTTTTGGATGAACCTTTTCACATTCAAAGCGTGGATTTTTAGTTATTTTTTGGATGAACCTTTTCACATTCAAAGCGTGGATTTTTAATGATTTTTGGCGGACCCTTACCACACACAAAACGTGGATTTTTGGAGGACCATTACCACACACAAAGCGTGGCTTTTTTAAAAATATTTTGAAGGACCCTTTAATTTCGAGCTTCCGGGCAGATAAAGGTATCATAAATTGTACTCACCGTTGGATCCATGCACCTTGCACAGCAACATTCAAAATGTTTTGTCATTTTGAGGAACATTTTCCTTGTCAGTGTACTCCAAAGCACCTTCGTATACGATATGCAAATCTCTTCACCCTGCCTAATGGGACGTACAGCTGTTATGACAATAGTTTCGGGATTTTCAAAATTATGATCTGCATTAGGGGTACACTGATGATTGAGCATTGCGGCCAATGGAAATAGGGCTCTCACATCACCTTGACTACCAGCATCGAAGGCATTTGTATTGAAAACACAAATGCTGTGATAAAAATATTCCAACATTTCACGATCTTTGGGGAAGTGTTCAAAACAGGCAGCTGCCTTCTGTAACTCCAGCATATAATATTTATCGGAATGTGGTTGTAAGGAGAGAAATAGTTTCCTCTGCATGTCATTGAGGAAAAAGCAACGCACAATTGAAACTAAACGTAAGGCATGAGAATTTAGTTTTGCCGTATCCTTGGGTTTCCAGCGACGAAATAATTCACATTCTGTGGAATGACGACTTCCCTGGGAGCAATTATCACACACGGGTAGAGTACAACCATTTTTACACATTACGTCGGATTCATCATTACCCTGTAAAGGTTTATAACATACAATACAGGAGGGTTTTAGGTTGCCACTGTCCAATGTACCCCTGGGTCCAACAATTAATGCACTATCCCGCAATATGACTTCACCAGCGGCTATATCTCTTGCGGCAAAAATACCACGACCCGAAATGGGAGAATCGAAAACTTGCCAGGCAGGAGTTTCTTTTAAATATTCCACACCTAAATGCCCATTAATTAGCATTGCCAATTCCGCGGTACTAATATTTGATTTTAAAGACATTTTGTTTAATTTTATCTTGCGAATTTATTTTTCGAACTCAAGCAATTCCGAATATTGAAATTTCGTTTCCAATATGATTTTTCAATTTTAAATGCCACTCACGCCGGAATTCAAATATCAACTGAATTAATAAGTTTTGTTTTCTTCGATAACCATCTCTCAGCAGATGCTAATCAGTGTGAAAATATAGAAATTTTATTTTTCTTGTTTTTTCGTTCTAAATAAAATCAAAAACAATTTTTTTATTGGCTCCCCTTCCCTTCCACCCAAAAACAAACATAAAAGAATATTATACTCACTCACACATAAACACACTCAATGGAATAACAAGCATTTCTATGGAGGCATATGTCCGAAATCTAACCACCCACATATTTTTTTGTTGAAGAAGAACACAAAAAACATAAACAAAAACACAACAATCACAACAACAAATTCCGTGCATTCTGACATGGATGCCATCGCCGCCACGTTTGATTTCCACTGCAACAATTTTATTATCAAAGTCACGAAAAATTATAGTTGGCCGGCCACATCTAAACGTGACTGTCTGTATTAACCCATAGAGTAGTCAGAGGACAATCACACTTAAATACGATTTTGACAATATTTCACATTTATTTTGTGGGGGATATCAAACCCAGACATGAATGGCTTAAAAAACCATTGGCAATATCGGTCAGTCGAAGGACCAATGTCAGTCAATCCTTTCGTGCCCACAAACCAGATTATAACGCTGTACATACGAGTACCTTCGGTAAAAATTGTAATATTATCCACGAACAGTCTTTAAACTGCACATAAGCGTTGTATTAATATACGTTTAAAAGAAATGTTAAAATGCATAAAGTTTCAGTCAAATAGAATACTCAATTCACAAATTAAATATGCCGTCGTAAAAGTGGCGCCAATTACAATCAGTTACCGAAAATTTCATAACGGTCCAAATTTTCTGGCCAAAACTATTTCAGTATCCATTTTGTATTGAAATTGATTATTTTTTATAATATATGCTTAAAAACGTGTATTACGTGTTTTCGCCCAAAATTGTGAAAACCCGTCAAAATTCATTGAACAGGGTGCATGGGGTCTAAACCAAAACTATTAGGTGCAAAATTTAGACTAAATTGATTAACCCGTTCGATAGTTTTCATGCGAACTAGCCAAACAGACAGACGGATGAACAGGGCTAAATACACTCCAAATTGTGTGAAATGTATTTCTTCCGGACATATTTGGGGTCTACAACAATTCTGATTGTATATGAGGTCCTCAGCGCCAAAACCCACATGCCCAAAAAATCAAACTGACTATAAAGATCTAAACGGAAGCTTTCGAAATAAATACTAAAAAAATACCATATTGCTTTGTATAACACTAGGTTATGCTACCTATTATCTAAATCAATAACACTGTGACACAAAATGGAACTCAAAGTCTGGGGGGTGGAAAATTTCTTTTGAATGTGAAAGCCCTTGATGAGTATACTAAGAACCCAAAAGGAAATTTTCGCCATAGGTCAAGTTTCTGAGATATCGCGCGATGAAGTTTTTGATTTTTTCCCTATAATACTTTGGAAAATAGCTCCATATCTCCGTTTGGCGTTGTTGTAGCTTCGTTTTGAGGTGACATGTCTTCAGTCAAATCGATTGGCGAATCTTTTTGTAGAACATTTCATTCTTCTAACTCAATGCCTTTCATGTCCTTTTCGTCCTTTATTTCTTGAACCGTAGTGAAAGTACCACAAGATGAGATTTTTCAGCATCCAAATATTCTACAAAAATGTTGCTCAGAAGATTTTAGGTACGGTTCTCTTTGACAACTAATCGATTTTATAACGTTTTCATTGTCCTTTTTGACATTTAATCGGTTTTGGTTCAGAAATAAACTAAGTTTTGTTTTTCTGTATATTCGTCATTGGGTATTTATTGGTATGTACACATAACCATTGGTTATTGCTTATGTAGACATCTGGGGTGCTTCTGAAATGTTTACCACAAATAGCTATTGTAATGATGAACACGTTAATAAAAAATTTTCTTGGAGGATAGATCCGGTTATCTCAATTTTTGAACCGGATATTCCGACACTAAAACCGAGTTTTGAACCGGTTTTAAGTAACCGATTAAACTTATATGTATACCGTTAAAAAGCTTATAGAGTTGTCAATCAAATTAAATTATTTCGCTTCTGAAAACGTTGTTAGTTCCAGTTCTAGAACAAAAAAACCGTTTTCTTGAACCGTTTTTAAGGAAAAATATCAATACGCGCAAATATGGAGATCAAAGGCTGGGGGGCGAAAAATTCTTTTTGGCGATGAAAGTCGATGAAGGTAATATTACGAACCCGGAAGGACAGTTATGCCGTAGGTCAAACTTCTGAGTTATGACGCGATCAAATTTCGTTAGGTTTTTTGTCATGTATGTATGTATAGTTTGTCAATATATTAATTTCGCTATAACTCAGAAGTTTGACCTACGGCATAACTGTCCTTCCGGGTTCGTAATATTACCTTCATCGACTTTCATCGCCAAAAAGAACTTTTCGCCCCCCAGCCTTTGATCTCCATATTTGCGCGTATTGATATTTTTCCTTAAAAACGGTTCAAGAAAACGGTTTTTTTGTTCTAGAACTGGAACTAACAACGTTTTCAGAAGCGAAATAATTTAATTTGATTGACAACTCTATAAGCTTTTTAACGGTATACATATAAGTTTAATCGGTTACTTAAAACCGGTTCAAAACTCGGTTTTAGTGTCGGAATATCCGGTTCAAAAATTGAGATAACCGGATCTATCCAAGAAAATTTGTTATTAACGTGTTCATCATTACAATAGCTATTTGTGGTAAATATTTCAGAAGCACCCCAGATGTCTACATAAGCAATAACCAATGGTTATGTGTACATACCAATAAATACCCAATGACGAATATACAGAAAAACAAAACAAACTTAGTTTATTTCTGAACCAAAACCGATTAAATGTCAAAAAGGACAATGAAAACGGGACAAAATCGATTGGTTGTCAAAGAGAACCGTACCTAAAATCTTCTGAGCAACATTTTTGTAGAATATTTGGATGCTGAAAAATCTCATCTTGTGGTACTTTCACTACGGTTCAAGAAATAAAGGACGAAAAGGACATGAAAGGCATTGAGTTAGAAGAATGAAATGTTCTACAAAAAGATTCGCCAATCGATTTGACTGAAGACATGTCACGTCAAAATGAAGCTACAACAACGCCAAACGGAGATATGGAGCTATTTTCCAAAGTATTATAGGGAAAAAATCAAAAACTTCATCGCGCGATATCTCAGAAACTTGACCTATGGCGAAAATTTCCTTTTGGGTTCTTAGTATACTCTTCAAGGGCTTTCATCTCCAAAAGAAATTTTCCACCCCCCAAAAATGCTGCTGCACAGTGTAATAAAAGCCCTTACTTACTTACTTAGCTGGCCCATTACAGAACATTTGTTCCATAGACCGAACTAAGAAAAGATCTCCACTCTAGAATACCGCGCCTTTTCATCTCTTCATCCACTTGTTTGCGCCATCTATTCCTTGGCCTGCCAATTCTGTGTGCACCGCCAAGCGCTCCGTATTTATACGCATTTTTAGCGGGTTCATCTTCGCCTAGCCAACGCAATCGCTGCATCTCGATACGTTTAACTATATTGAGGTCGTTGTATAGCACATACAGCTCGTGATTCATGCGAAGTCGATATTCACCGTCAACGCAGATTGGTCCGTAGATCTTTCGAAGAATATTTCTCTCAAACACACCAAGCACTGCCATGTCTGCATGAGCAAGTACCCAGGCTTCGGAGCCATACATCAGCACGGGTAGTATCAGTGTTTTGTAGAGCGTTATTTTTGTTTGACGAGATGTGGCTTTGTTTTTAAATTGCTTACTGAAACCAAAGTAGCATCTGTTGGCCAATACAATTCTTCTTTTTATTTCACAACCAAAATTTGTTTGTTGTGTTTACGGAAGTGACGAGGTAGACGAAGTCTTTTACGACCTCGACACCATCAACTTGAAGAGATCACACGAAAGGCTGTCTCCTTGCCTGAAACCTCTTTTGGTACAAAACTCTTCGGATAGGTTATTTCCTATTTTAACTGAGGATCTCGTGTCAGTTAAAGTCATTTTACAAAGCCGGATGTGCTTTCCGGGAATAGCAAATTCAGACATGGCTCGGAATACCTTTGAACGCTGCGGGCTGCCGAAGGCTGCTTTATGAACTACAAAAATGTGGTAGGTGTCGATCTGCATCTCTTGGGTCTTCTCCAGGATTTGCCGCAGGGTAAATATCTGGTCAATGGTGGACTTGCCAGATCTAAAGCCGCATTGGTATGGTCCAATTTTCTTGTTGACCATAGGCTTTAGTCGTTCGCACAATATCCCTGACACGATCTTGTAGGCAACAAAAAAAAGACTTATGCCCCTATAGTTAGAGCATATAGTCTTATCTCCTTTCTAGTGGACGGGGCACAGGATACTCAGGTTCCAATCGTCGGCTACTCGTTCTTCCTGTCAGATGGTGCTAACTAGCTTATGAATACACCTTATCAGCGTGTCACCTCCGGTTTTGAACAGCTCGGCTGGTAAGCCATCGGCTCCTGCTGCCTTATTATTCTTCAGCCGATTTATTGCTGTATTTACCTCACCTTGGCTGGGCGGTATGCATTCAATACCATCTTCTGGGATTGAGTCTGTGGAATCTTCGTCGTCTTCGCTGCTATTGGATACCAACAGTTTTGAAAAATGTTCTTTTCATATCCTGAGCACACTATCTGTATCATCAGTTACCAAATTATCTTGCTGGTCTCTACAGGATGATGTGCCTATACCAAAGCCATCAGTTTGATGCTTGACTCTTTGGTAGAATTTTCGGACTTCATTCTGGCTCCTGTACATTTCGATTTTTTCACACTCCCGCTTTTCCATCTCTCTATCGTTTCCCCTCTCTCCTTTTCTCCCGACATCTCTCTCGCATTTTTGCCGCATTTTTCTCTTCGGTAGCAGCACGACACTCTTGGTCATACCATGGATTCCTTGGTGGAGGTCTCTGGTATCCAAGTATGGATTTTGTGGCTGTTTGCGTGGAGTGGGCAATACTTTTCCATCGCGCTGATATGTTATCGGGATGAGGAGAGATTTGATTAAGCAGTTGGGCTAGTTGAGTGGAATATGCTGTGGCTATTTGTTGTGATTGCAGCTTACATAGAGGTCACTCTATGTGTACTTTTCAAGTACATCTGCCAGTGCGTAAACTGCACCTTATCTATAAAGATTGCGAACATTCCAGGTGCAGATTCGCAGATCATGGTCCTTAAAACGTTTGCGAGGGTCGTAAACTTTTGAGGGATTTGTTTTTCTTTTCTTTTGTTTTTTTCATAGTAGGCTGCTTTTTCATGGGGAGGGTTACTAACCCGACGCCCAAACCCAAGTTTTTAACGTTCTTATGGGTGAACGCGCGGCACATTCTAGCTTATTACCTTTAACGGGTAGCTACCCCAGGTGACACCACGGGGATGAAAGAGGGACCAAGATAAATCCTGGCCTTTGCCATGTTAAAGCTGGTCAGGACCGTTCCTTAGTATCTTTCATCCCCTACGTCACCCAAAAGCCCTATAGAATTAAAAATTGAACTTGAACTTAAAAAAAACGTTGAATATGCACAGAGGAAAAGAACCACAACAAGCCGCAAATTTAGATCAAAGGCCGCATTGGTTATTCCTGCTGCCAACCTGCTGGTGCCAACAACATCCATCCATCCAAGCCAAAGATGGCAATGGAAGAGACTGTGTCCACCCTTACCAGTTCAGTGATATTTGATTGTTCAAAAGAATTACGGACTCATCGTTTTGTTTAGCTACTAGCTGTAATTTGCAATTTTAAGCAAATCGTGAACCACTTCAATGGCTAAGACAAACAGCCCCAACTACTACCAGCAAATTTTTAAATCTAAATTTTCTTTTTCAGATCATTTCTGTCTAACCTCCATTGATAGGATAAGGATATTTGATTTTTACACATCGACAGCGAGTCACATTTTTGAGGCATATTCATTAGGGGGTTTCTGTCATCAGAAGGTAAAACATGCTTGTAAACAAATAAACCCAAGACCAATTTTAGAACCATTTAGTACTTTTTGTAGCCTAATAACAGGTATTTCCAGTACCATTTCAGCCATCAGCAACCCGCATACCAAATTTCAGAATTTGTAAACATTTCAAAAAAACTCCATATATTATCGTTCACGCAATAATAAAATGGTATCATATTTAGTACTTTTCATACACCTGGGAATAACCTAAAAAAATTAACTTCTTATATCAACCATTTATAACAACCGCGAATCTCATTTCTAGCTCTACCAGTTTTTCCAAACCCAATAATAGTAATATACATATAAATACACAATTATGAATTTCCGAAACCTCTTCCTAAAATTTCAAAAATTCCGGCTTACCCTTACACAATAACAAATTTTATCCAATTCTGTACCATTTTGTATTTTTCATAGCATGCCTGTTTCATAAAACACGTCCATGTACCAGCGTTACACACCAATACTCACCCTAACTCCAAAAAATACAAATTCCAGCTCTGTCCCTAGAACGACACCACCTGTAGAGAAGTTTTACATGGCTGAAATACTCAGGAAATGTCGCCAACATTACTGAGGGGTATTTTGCCACCGTTGAAAATTTGATGTTGCCTGACCTGTGAGGTACTGCTCCTTGGGGCTATATTAAAACGTCGATCTATAACTACAAATTTCTGGCGGAAAGTTTTTAGACTCAAAGAAGAAGAAACCAAATTTCCGATATTTCGGTAAAACCTTAAAAATGTCGAAAATCCCGAAAATCAAGAGGTCCGCTTCTATGGGGGATATAGGAACCCGCGGACCTATACTGACAATTCTCTTCTGGAATCTTTTATAACTCCATGGAAAATTACGAAAATCGGGAGCTACCGTTCTATGGGGGGCTATATCGAAACGTGGACCTATACTGACGAATTTCAGCCATTTCGGTGGCCACAACCTTCAAAATATCGAAAAGTTATACCCCTAACGAAGACAAAATACCAAATTTCAGCCATGTCTGAAGACTATTAAGGCCACAACCATCAAAATTGGGAGGTACCGTTCTATGGGGGCTATACATGAACCTATACCGAAAATTTTCATATGGAAAGTTTAATACCCCAAATTAAGACAAAATACCAAATTTCAGCAATTTCGGTGGAATATTGAGGCCACAACCTTCAAAATACTGGAAATAGGGAGGTACTATATTGGAGGTACTGGGGGCGATACTAAGGCGTGGACCTATACCGGCAAGTTTCTGGGGGAAGTTTTATACCTCCAACAAGGACCAAATACCAAATTTCAGCCATTTCTGAGGAATATTGAGGTCACATCCTTGAAAACACCGAAAATCGGGAGGTACGTTCTATGGGGGCTAAACTAAGGCGTGGACCTTTACCGACAAGTTTCTGGGGGAAAGTTTTATACCTCAAAAGAGACTAAGTGCAAAATTTCAGCCATTTCGGTGTGATAATGAGGCTAAAAGCTTGGGGGCTATATCAAAACGTGGACCGATATAGCCCATTTGCAATACCAAACATCCAAGGAGTAATAGAAACTTGTATACAAAATTACAAAGCTCTATCTTAAAAATTGCGAGCTGTATCTCAATTTCAACAGACGGACGGACGGACAGATGGACATGGTTATATCGACTTAGAATTTTACCCTGATCAAGAATATATATATACTTTATAGGGTCTGCGATGAATATTTCGATGTGTTACAACGGAATGACAATATTATAGTGGAGGGCATCAAAACACTGTAAAAATATTTACATTTAAAAATTCTTAATCTAAATTCTTTTTTGTTTTTTCATACGTCACATTGTTCGTAACTTGACAAAATTGAGCAAGTTTTTGTTTCAAGCGCCATCATTTTTGGGCAGAACAATTCGCGTTTGTCCTTTGCTCGTTTTAGCTACATACGCTAAAGGACATGGATATGGA
Source organism: Musca autumnalis (assembly GCF_047663935.1). Taxonomy (NCBI): domain Eukaryota; kingdom Metazoa; phylum Arthropoda; class Insecta; order Diptera; family Muscidae; genus Musca; species Musca autumnalis. Next base: position 241,682,044 of record NW_027411866.1, on the reverse strand, counting down.
ACAAACAAAAAAGCTCAAAAAATGTTTTTGCTACGCAAATTTTATATGGAACATATTGACATCTGAATATCTCAAAAACTATATGAGATAGGAAAAAGCCGGCTAAAATATCTGAAAAAGCATGGTTTAAAAACTAATACCTATAACTAATAACCTTTATCTCAAAATGTCTTAAATGGTGTATGGAACACTAAGCATGACACTGACGATATGTAGTTTTTTTCTAATGTATTATTAGGGTTAATATAGTGCATATTTCATCTAACGTCCTAAAAGTATGCAACGTTTTTTGATTTGCATTACCACTCAAAGCTCAGTAGATGGAAAAGCTATATAGTTTCTTCGTTACATTTTACTATTTACAAATAATAGCTGTGTTCCAGAACTAAAAAGTTTTTACAATTTTTACGACTTTTACACATTTTACTCGAAAAAGCGTTCCCGTACACAAAAAAGTTGTAAAATGTTCACTTCTCTTTAAACAAAAATGGCGCTGAATGACGCTCTCTTTAAAAACTTTTTACACGACAAATTTGGGCGAGTAAAAAAATAGTAACGTGGTTGCCGGCGTCTGATTGGCTGATACGCCGACTTTGACATTTGTTCCAGTTTTTTTGACGTATTTTCCATTTTTCCGTTCCCGAACTATTTCAGAAAACTTGTGTGTAAGAACAAATTTTTTGCAGTTCTCTCTTTTACGAGTTTTACCATTAAAAAGTACGGGAACGAAGCTAATGTAGGAACTCTAAAAAAATATTTAAATTTTGGTTGACAATGGGAATTATCACAGAACGATCGGGATGTGTAAACTACGAGATAAAAACTCTAATATAACAAAATGAGAAAAATATACGATGAAGATATTTGGCGTTTGCAAAAAAAGTAATATCGAATTCAAATCGACTAATGACACAAGACATCTTGGGTGTGGCCAAATTAAGGAAGCGAAATAAAATAATCATATTGCAATAGACAGGAAGCATTCATCATTGTTGTAGCTTTAATAAATTGGAGTAATCATTTCAAGAGGACGTTACACTGAAAATCATCGAAAAATATAAATTGAAACCTCGGTTAGCCAATAGAATATAGAAAAGGAAACAGTATTGTGTGAATCTGTAAAACCCATGGCCAATAAAATAATAGGTTCGCACCGGCATAAACCTGATAGATACATCTCGACTATGTTGACTATGATCGTCATCTACAACGGAATAGTATTCAAAAATACTAGGTCAGAAACTAAAATTTGGCAGAACACTTGAACACTTCGTTAACCAGTGCCTCGTACATGATACGTTTAGTATCGAAGTATCCCTAGCTATACAGTCATCCAGAACACAATTGTTTAATACTGTTGGTTTCTAACACACGGAAATAAAATGAAGCGTTCCATAAAGGTCCGCACCAAAGTAGCAGAATTAGGTCGACGTTTGTTTAGTTGGCGAACAGCGGCTCATGTGTCCCCCTAATTTTTTGCCGGAATCATTTAAACAACTCTAGGAGATGATAACAGAACCAGTAAAAAATCGTTAAGTTCGCTTGGGCCGAACTTTTTATACCCTTCACCATAATTTTAGGGTACTATCCCAAATGCCTAAATTAAGTCGGAAAATTTATATAAATATGCCTTAATTTTTGATAGAGAAGTTTTGTGACCACTGGGAAAAAATGTCAAATTACAGATCGTTCAGTCAACAAACGTAGTTAACACCTCAAAACATCTGACATCGGGACGTACTGTTATATGTGGGAGCTATACCAAAATATGGACCTGCATCTGTTGACAATTTTTCGTGTAGAAGATTCGGGACCACTGGGAACCTCAAATGTAAAATTCAGAAAATGTAGATACAATTTTCAAACTACCGAAAATCGGGAGGTACCGTTACATTGGGGGTTATACCAAAACATGGACCTAGGTTAACAATTTTTGGTTGAAAAGTTTTGCGTGACATCTCAGAATCTCAAATTTCGAGCAGTAAGGTCAATAAAAATTTAGCTAAAAGCCTCAAAATAACGAAAATCCTAAAGTACTCTTCATTCTCGTAGTCTGGAAAATGGGCAGGGTGGTCCCGCTACTGAAGCCAGGAAAAGATGCCAGCAAAGGTGAAACGTACAGACCGATTTCGTTTTTGTCACCCATAGCAAAGATCCTTGAGACTTTAGTTCTCCCCAACGTTAGAAATTGCTATCCAGTTGCCGATCATCAGCATGTGTTGCGTAAGCAGCACAGTACGACAGCAGCCCTTCACGTAATATTTACACATATAAGTCGAGGACTTAACCAGAGCAAGTTAGAATAGTGATGATGGCTTTTGACTTATCAAAAGGACATGGAGCAGACTACCCTCCGGCCAAGTATGAAACCTTGTATAATCAATTATATGGGTATTTGCTAGTCGTGCATGGAATTCAGGAAGAGGAAGAATAAGTCCAAGGCCCGTGGAGTGAAACAGAGAGTTTCCCAAGGAGTTTCTCCGGAACTGAGTAACCTCGACCTCACAGAATACAGACGGAATTGAGATCGTAACGTGTACAGATGATTGTACGCTCTTGGCGTCAGGTACCACTCCTGATGTCATTTGAGAAAGGCTGAACTCCTATTGGACGGATCTTACCACCTTTTTCCACACGAGGAATATCCAAATATCCGCCAATAAATTTACGACCTCCCTGTTTACCACATGGGCGGCAGAGGTGAGACCAGAATTAAATGTCATGGTCGATGGTAGCACAATTCCGACCACAGACTATTACTGTCCACTACCCCAAAATTCTAGGGGTCACATTCGACAACATGTCCATGTCTTCCGCGAATGCCAGAGCTATCTGCGACATGCTGAAACCAGATAAAGAAACCTTTTTGACCTCATATAAAGCGATGTAAAAATATTCAAACCTGTCAGAATGCCACCCTGGAAACTGCAACAGTGTGCCTCGTCATTTCTGATATGGACCGTAAGTAGACATGAGGGGATAAATATTCTTCCAGAACAGCAACACAATGGCGTGCTTTTGTTACAGTACATGTTCGGGTGTTACCGTGAGAGCCATCCTAATCACCATGGTGGATAGACCACCCCCCAACAGCCAAGCAAGTCAGGAGGAATTCAGAAAGAGAGGTCCAACTTACAAAAGAGAACCCCTAGTTCAAAAAGCCTTTCAATCAAGTTTAAATACGTTCCCACGGATGTAGTCGTAGATGCCATAAAAATATATCGTGCGAATACGGTCCTCGGAGAACATCCCCCATCTATCGCAGTTGAGAAGCGTCAGCTGCCACGACAAACCAGAGTTGTAGAGTTGAATTCCTATAGGGAAAGTATCGATGACACGGTGCAAAACACTGCCCAGCCACTGGAGATAGACCCAAAGCCAGATTAAGCAGAAAAACTAACATACATACATTTCACATACTGTTACAACAACAACCGATCCACTGCTTCGGGTACAAACTTTTTCTATAAAATGGTGAGCCCGATAATTCACGACGGCAGTACATCAGGCATGACTGATGAACACGAAGACTTGCGGATTAAGTATCCGTTTTGGATAGACGCACAAGTTCCAAGAAGGCCTGTACACTTTCGGTTACCTCCCTCAGAAAAGTTCTAAAGTTCAATATGTTTATACCGATGTCATGTTATTCGTGGACAAGTCTATGATGCCTGACATAATTGTCCACAAGCTCTAAAAATCCTACGATGACTGTCGAACGGAGTGACTGACATTGGTACCACTTTTGATCTTCGTAAAATGTCTTCCATCAACTACATCAACTATGTCAGGCAACACCTTGGAGTACCTCAATCACAACAGGTCAAAAATTCCCCATAAGTACAGTTTAAGAAATGGTTTGGAAATGTTTATCGAAGGTAGTTCTGGTAATTCTGATATTTGTTTCGTTGCAATCAGAATCATCAGAACACTTTTTCGTGGGAAAGTCCAAACTTCCTAACAGAATGCTCCAAAATCTCTAATAAATTCAACAGTGGCTAAACGGAATGTAAGAACAATTATAGTCTGTCCTGATTGGACCTGTCAGTGGAATAATTATGCCCACTTTGCATGCTACATACTGCACTTTCATACGACCAAAATGTGTTTCATCGAAATAACGGTTTAGAACCCAAGTATGTTTGGACAATCGATTTAGCAATGTCCGTCCGTCGGCCCGTTTGGCTGAAGCACGCGATAACTTTTGAACTAATCAACCGATTTGAAGCACTTCGTAACATTTTGTCCAAACTTAGTTTAAGATCGAAGATGGGTCATTTCGGTCCCCTTCTTCGTATACCTCCCCAACAAATGTTCAAAATTTTTCTGTAAAATAATGGGAACGATACCTCTCGAATAGGCCGGGGCGATTTGTACGAAAGGAAAAACCTTAATGGCCCTTCGGGTTTCTGATTCCTGAGATTGACCTGAGCAAAAATGTCCACTAGACCATAGGTTTACGGTGAAAATCGAGCCTCCCTATTTTGACTTAAAGTTTTTAATCCACGTTTTTGGCCACGACCAAACCATTGAGATTTTCGATCCAACGCGATGACAAGAATTGTAGCCAAGGCAGCAATTAAGAATTCTCCTCCTCCTTCAGGCGGTTTTGGCCTTGAAAAGGTGCAAAGTTTTCGGAAAATGTCGATAAATGGCACTGTGCTACAAAAGTTGACCAGAAAAAAATTCAAGCGTTCTGATGCAAAATTCTATCGTGTTGGGATTCATGGAGAACGAAAATGCCTTTAGTTCGTTTGGGTCGCTTCGTTTTATTTTTTATAACGGTAAAAGTAGTGAAAATCTGGGTTTCTTACATTTTCAAATTTAAACGGGCATATCTTATTTTTTTCACAACGGATTTCTAATGATCCTTCTTCCTTTAAGGGGATGAATTATACCTTCCGAACAAGTTATTATTAAAGGCAGTTTCCTTTTCCATGGATCTCAACACGAAAGAATTATGCATCACAACGCTTGAATTTTTTTTCTGGTCAACTTTTGTATCACAGCGCCATTTATCGATATTTTCCGAAAAGTTAGCTCCTTCTCAAGGCCAAAACCACCTGAACGGATCGAAAATCTCAATGGTTTGGCCGTTATATGCCAAAATATCAAAAATAAAAGTGGATAAAAAACTTAGTCAAAATCGGGTTGTTCGATTTTCACCGTAGACCTATGGTCTAGTGGACTTTTTTGCTCAGTTCAATCCCAGGAATCAGAAACGCGTAGGGCCCATTACGGTTTTCAAATCGCCCCGGCCTACTCTCGAAGGGAGCAATCGATTTGGTCCAAAATTTGCACATCCTTATACCATCTAGATATAGATCGGGTTCAAATATGGACTAAAATGGCTGTTGGGCACGACAAATATGAAGAGAATACTTCCCATAATAAAATTCACTTTCGAAGTAGACTATTGCCAAAGGAACTCCCCAAAAACTCAACACTTTTGCTCTTTAATGCAAATTAAATTTATTAGCAAAAGGTAAACATTTATTGGGAACGTCTAATAATATTAAGATAAATAACCAAACAGTCTCGATATTTTGTCGGCAAAGTTCAACATCGAAATAACGCCACAAATTTTGGGAAAAAGGATATCGATAGTGTAGCCTGTTTCGGTCCGTCAATACGAGGGGCACTGCAAAACCTTCTGGCCTAAGCAACACACAGTGTCGCCAGGCGTCATTTGACATTTTTTTTTGGAAAGTTTGACAGTTTGACTCAGGACTGTTTGACATACGACCATTGTTTACAATGACTTGAAAAAATCACTTTGTAAAAAAATGGAATTTACTTGTGAACATTTTTGTCCGATAATTTTTCACAACTTTCAATGTAGATAATCACGTGTATGTCGATAAATGGCCATCCAATATCACTATGAAAAACTGGTTTAATGAATTCAATCGTGGTCGACACTCGCAGGTCGTGAGGGTCGCACAAAATCGGCTGTTGTGCCAAGAAAAAATGAAGAGGTGCGTGGTATGCGATCTTGCATACCGTGAGATAGAGGCATCCTTGGGCATTTCTTCCTCCAAATAACATTTGATATTGCATGAACACCTGGCCGCAAAAATTGATTTTTTCGCTAGATCCAGCAAAAATGTTCAATCGCTCAAAAAAGGCTCTTTTGGATTGGTGCAAAGAAATTGTGAATAAAAACAATCGAGGTGCTTTAAACGACGTTTATAAGATTGTCACAGATGACGAATCTTGGATCTATACTTAGGAGCCCGAAACAAAACAGGAATCCAAAATGAGCCAAATCCAACGAAAGTGGTTCATGTAAGAAGCACTTCGAAGCAAATGATTGTCTGTTTCTTTGGCAAAAGTGACGCCTAGCGATTTTCTACTTTCATTGTCAGACTTTGCTTTTGGAAGGTCCCTAGTCAAAGCTGTAATATTCGTACTAGAAGTGCACACATTGACATATATTAAAACATTATTGTTTTCCCACATCAACGTTTTGCCCATTCCGACCCCAAAACAATAGGCAACTTTCCTTCTGGAACCCCCGTCAACACCCAAAATTTCGTGATGGTCCTATCAAATGCGGAGATATTCGCGTAAGAATAAAAATTTGACTTTTTCTCCACATAAGTTTTTTCATCTATTCCGACCTCTGAATGTGATCCGACCATCACCAAAATCAATAGCCTTATTCCCCTCCAGGAACCCCAAACCTCGTGACGATCCGATAAAAATCGCGACCTGAAACGTGATTACGTGATGGACAGACGGACGGACACATAGAAAAATCAACTCAGCTCGTAGATACATTCATTTTGGTTTACATAAGTATAGGTCTGTGACCATTATTTCCATATGTTAAGGCTTTTTTACCAAAATCCTCCCAAAAAACAAAAATTTGTTTGCCGACGGTGAGCGTTTCTGTGCCGTCGTTGCGCGTTGCTTTGTGACGACCAAATGAATGATTTTGCAAAGTGTAGTTTGTTTACATTACTTTATAATGGGTTATTCTGCTCATGTGCTTCCAAATTTTTACCGGTATCACTTAAACAACAAACATGGAGACATTTTGTGTGGTATTTCGGTCAAAAAATGTAGCTGAAACGCAAAAAATATCGAAAATCTGAAGGTACCGTTATATTGGGGATAAACCCAAATATGGACCTACATTGCCAATTTTTGGTGGAGATGTTTTGTGATCACTGGTAACCTCAAATGTAAAGTAACAGATAGCTCGTTCAAAAAAATACCTAAAATCCTCAAAATACCGAAAATCGGGAGGTACCAAAACATAGACTTATACCGACAATTTCTAGTGGAGAAGTGTTGTAACCATTGTGAGATTGTCAAATTTCGGGTAATTCGATCAAAATTTAGCTAAAACCTTGAAAATACCGTTAAATGGAGGCTACACCAAAATATTGATCTATTTTGGCAATTTTTGGTGGAGAAGTTTTGTGACCACTAAGAACTTCAAATGTCAAACTACAGCTAGTTTGGTTCAAAATTGTAACTAAAATCTTCAAAATACCGAAAATAGGGAGTTACCGTATGTTACCATATGTTGAACATTTTTCGTGTCGAAGTTTCGCGATCACTGTGAACCTCAAATGTCAAATTTGGGGAAATTCGGTGAAAATAAGTGGCTAAAATCTTCAAAATTCGTTACGGAACGCAAAATTAGGAAGAAGAAGTCCAAGGCCCGTATAGTGAAACATGGAGTTCCCCAAGGTGGGGCAATATCTAACCTCTATCTACCTCTACCTCTCTTGTATTGCGCCCCCTCCAGACGGGATTGATATCGTAACGTATGCGGATGATTGTACGCACTTGGCGTCAGGTACCTTCCCTTATTTCGTTTGTTAAAGGCTGAACTACTATTGGCCTGATCTTACCACATTTTCCACGCGAGGAATATGCAAATATCCGCCATGCTACGGCCAATCTGCTCACCACATGGACGGCAAAGGTTAAATGTTATGGTCGATGGTAGCAGAATTCCGACCCCAAATTACCCCAAAATTCTAGGGGTCCCACAGCTATCTGCGACAAGCTGAGATGTAGGAACAAGATCCTTAGGTCCCTTGCCGGCAGCACTTGGGGTTCAGATCAAGAAACCTTGTTGACATCATATACGCCAGTATGATCCCCTAATATAAGTGCAAAGGCGATGGAAAAATATTTAAGCCTGTCAGAATGCCACCCTGGAAACTCCAACAGTGTGCCTCCTCATTTCTAAAGTGGACCATCTACATGAGGAAATAAATAATCTTCCAGTACAGAAACACAATGGAGAGCTTTTGTTGTAGTACATGCTCTCACGGCAAGTTAGGAGGAATTTTCATGATATAGAAAGAGAGGTCCAACCTTACAAGAGAGAATCCTAAGATCATAAAGCCTATCAAGCAGGTTTAAATAACATTTCCACGGATGCAGTCGCAGATGCCATAAACAACTATCGTGTGAATGCGGTCCTCGGAGAACATTCCCATCTATCGCAGTCAGCTGCCATGGCAAACCAGAGTTGTTTTGGCTCAACTACTCTCGGGATGGTGCATCCGTCTGAATTCTTATAGGGCAAGGATCAATCACACCGTGCAAAACAATGCTACTGAACTAACTACAGTAGATCAGGTTGTAATATGGATCAACACCTATAGGTCTGGACATTTTCACAAAAGTTCAGTTTTGAAGTCATATCTCGGATCGTGTTTTGCAACAGGTTTGCCTAGTTCATGAAGTACATTTTAGGGCTGTTGGAGGTTGATTTTGTAATGTTCATCAAAGGTTGTAATTACAATGACCAGAAGTCATTTCGTGAACAAGTCCGTGCTTCCTGACAGGTCCAAAAGCTCTAATAAATTCAACTGGAATGTGAGATCAATTATGGTTTATAGTCTGTCTTGATTGGGCCTGTCAGTGGTATCATTAAGCCCACCGTTGATGCTTACAAACTTCGCTGGAAAATTCCAAAGTCCTCAACTTGCCCCCACTGAACTTGCCACTCATAAAGTTCCCACAAAAATGTTGCCAAAAATATATCAATTCATTTTACACCATTTTACTCTTCGAGTAAACTCGTACTCTATATCGAGTATTTTCACTCCCACTCTTATTTTTTAACCCCCAGTACTCGCGAGTGCTCGCAAATAAAATAAAAGAGTGGAGAGTAATCTTCTTTTAAAACTCGCACTCTTCGAGTACTCGTACTCGCAAACACTTTTCACTCGCGAGTAAAAATGAGCATATCGGAGTTTTTGCTCGCACTCTTTGAGTACTCCCTCTCGTGAGTACTTTTCACTCGCGAGTAAAAACGAACAAATCGGAGCTCTGATGCTCATAGTTCATTTAAGTCCAACACACTTGTTACTTTTTTTCGGTCATAGACTTAGGATATTTACCTACCAACACAGGAGACAGGGTTTGTTTTACTTGTTCTAAACCATTTATATTGTTATATCCACAATTCTCGAATACTCACCGTGGGATCCAAACACCTTGAACAGGAGCACTCAAACTGCTTGGTAAGTTTCATAAAAGAATTTCTCGCCAAAGTACTCCACAACAACTTCGAATAACTGGTAACAATCTCCTCACCTTGTTTGATGGGCCGGGCAGCGGTAATAACAATTGTCTCACCGCTTTCAAAATGATGATTGGCATTTGGTGTGCATTGATGATTCATAAGCCCAGCCACTGGAAATAGGGCGCGAATCAACACTTCATGGCCCTGCACACAACTGTTACCCTCAAAGGCATTTGTATTGAAGGCACAAATTGTACGAAAGAAATAGTTCAAAATATCCGGATTATGGGTGAATTCCTCAAAACAGGCAGCAGCCATTTGTACCTCGGTTTTATAATATTTGTCCGGATTCGCCTGCAGGGCATATAGCAATTTATGTTGATTTTCATTAAGGAACAGGCAGCGTATTATAGAAACAATACGCAAAGCGGGACGATTTACTTTGTCCGTCACTTTTGGTTTCCATTTGCGAAACACTTTACACTCTCCCACGTGACGTTGAGAATTGCAACATGCATCACATACGGGTATGGTGCAGCCATTTTTACACATAATCTCTTGATCGCTGCCTTCCAAGTGGCAGTAGCACACAGAACAGGTGTTTATGTTGGTTGATTGATTAGCCTTGGGACCAGCAAGGAGGGCAGGTTCTCTTAAAATAACATCGCCGGTATTTATGTCACGCCTTGCAAATAAACCACGACCCGAAATGGGAGAATCTAAGACTTGCCATGCTGGATCTTGTTCCAAAAACTTTTCACCCAAATGCAGATTTATTAATTGCGATAGTTCTTCGATTGATGTATTGAATTTCAGCGACATTGTTTTCACTTTTTATTTCGATTTTTTGTTTTCTTTAAACACTTGAAAATGTTGGATAATAGTTTCCCTCTGGTTTTGGCTATGCGAAATTCTCACACTAGTAATAAATAAAACGAAATCGACAATTTTTTTTTTGGACGACGTTGCCTCTCTGTGTTATGCTTGCCTACCGCCCGCAGATAATTTCAAATACCGACTGAATTCATTGAATGATTTTTTTCTGCTGCCACTGCCGCTAATATGAATTTAAATCTTTTCATAGGGCACAGTGTTTACCATAAATTAAATGATGAAGAGGGCTGTTAGTGGTATTCATAGTCGAACATAATATACACCTACAAGAAGAGAAGTTGAAATACTCTGAAAATTTTAGCACTATTGCGCTGATCTGTGATCCATTACATCCGACTGTTCTTTTGCCATAGGCAAATCTCTCGATATTCGGTGTTATCGGAATTTTAGCTAACATTTTTAACCGAACTTCCTGCAATTTGAAATTTCAGATTCCCATTGGTCACAAAACTTATCCAGCAAAAATTGTCAACATAGGTCCATGTTTAGGTATAGACGCCATAAAAGGGTACCCCCCGATTTTCGGTAAGTTAAGGATTTTAGCCACAAATTTTAAGCAAAACGAAGCCTTATTTGACGCTGTAGGTTCCCAGCAATCACGAAACTTCCCCACCAACAATTGTCAACATAGGTCCAAGTGTTGATATAGCCCTCATATACCGGCACCTCCCGATTTTAGATATGTTAAAGGTTTTGCTTACGCTTTGTGAATGAACTATCTGTTATTTAACATTTGAGGCTCCCAGTGATCACAAAACATTTCCATCACAAATCGTCAACACAGGTCCATGTTTTAGTATAGCCCCCATATAACCGCGCGTCCCGATTTCAGCGATTTTGAGTAATTTACCGACATTTCAGACCGAACTAATTGCAATTCAATATACGAGGTTCCTAGTGGTCACATCACTTATCCACTATAAATAGTCAGCATAGAGCCATATAGGGACGTATAGCCCTTCCCGGTACGACCCAATTTTCGATATTTTCAGAATTTTAGCTACATTTGACCGAACTGCCTGTAATTTTACATTTGAGATTCCCAAAACTTTTCCACCAACAATAGCCAACATAGGTCCGTGTTAGGCTATAGTATCCAATGTAACGGTATCTCCCGATTTTCGGTGTTCTGAGGAGTATAGATACATTTGTAGACCGAGTTATCTGTACTTTGACATTTGAGGTTCCCCAGGAGAAGTTTTGTGACCACTTCTCCACAAAAAATTGTACACATAGGTTTTGGTATAGCCCCCCATAAAACGGTACGTCCTGATTTTCATAATTTTGAGGATTTTGGCCACAATTTCTAACCGAACCGGCTGCAATTTGACATTTAAGATTCCTAGTCAGTGACCGCAAAACTTCTCTGCCAAATTTTGTCAATATAGGTCCACGATTTGGTGTAGCCCCCGGTACCTGCAAATTTTCGGTATTTCAGGATTTTAGCAACATTTTTGACCGAACTGCTTGTAATTTAGCATTTAAGGTTCCCAGTAGTCACAAAACTTCTCCACCAAAAATTGTCAAAGTAGGACCATTTTTTGCTATAGCCCCCATATAACCCTACCTCTCGGTTTAAGGTATTTTTAAGATTTTAGCCAAATTTTTTTTTTGATCGATCTACCTGTAATTTGGCACTTGAGGTTCCATGTGGCCACAAAACTTATTTACCAAAAATTGCCAACATAGGTCCATGTTTGGCATAGACCCCATATAACAATACCTCCGGATTTGAGGAATTTTAAAGACTTTATCTACATTTTTAGACCAAACTACTTGTAATGAAACCAAAAATTGTCAGCATAGGTCTATGTTTTGGTATGGCCCCCATATAACGATACCTCTCGATTTCAGGGATTTTGAGAAATTTACCTAAATTTTGTTACCGAAATACTTGTAATTTAACATTTAAGATTCCAAAAACGTCTTCATAAAAATTGTCAACCCAGGTACATGTTTTGTTATAGCCCCCATATAATAGTACCTCCGATGTTAACCACAATTTTTGACCGAACTGTAATTGGTCAATTGAGAATATTAGTGATCATAAAACTTCTCCACCACATAGGTCCATGTTTATGTGAGGGGATGAATAATACCAAGCAACGGTCCGGAGCGGAATTAAAATGACTAGACCTAGGATTTATCTAGACCCCTCTTTCATCTCAAGTAAACACTGACCTCCCCGAGATATCACCTGGGGAGCTACCTTTAACACCCGTTGAAGCTAGTAAGCTAACATGTGCCGCGGGTTCACCCATTATAACGATAAGAACATGGATTGGGCAAAAGAGAGCTTACTATGAAAAACAAAGAAAAAGAGAAAACCAATCTCCCTCCAAATTTGACGACCGCCGCAAACGTTTTAAGGTACATGATCAGCGAATCTGCACGTGGAATGTCCGGAGTCCGGACTCTTCGCAGCCGGAATATGACCGACGATTACGCACTGTATTATAGCTGCCATGAAACGGAACATAAGATAGGTGTTGGAAACGGAGGCGTAAAAATCTCATTTCCAGATTCACTCCGATTGATGAGAGAATTACCACAATCCGTATAAAAGCAAAGTTTTTATACCCTCAGCCTTTAGGCTAGAAAGGGTACACTTTGATACGACTAAAAATGTGCCTCTTCGAAATAACGGTTTTAGACCCCAAGGATGTTTGGACGAAATTCGTTTCAGACAATTTGGAGTCGATTTAGCCATGTCCGTCTGTCTGGCTGGCTGGTGCAAACGATAACTCTCGAAAGGATCAACCGATTCGTTCCAAAATGTGGCTTTCTTAATATTTTGTCCAAACTTAGTTTAAGTTCGAAGATGGGTTATATCGATCCACTCCCTCCGGTACCAAAAAAGAAGTTCCAAAATAGTCGGAAAATTTGTGCGCACGATAACTCTTGAAGGCAGTAACCGATTTCGTCCATACGTGAAATTTCTATCAGACTTAGATGAGGTCCCAATATGGAATCGATCGGTTCACTCCTTCGGGTACCTCCCACATAAAATTTCGGAAAAGTTCCGTTTAGGACCTGCCCTCGTATCGCTTTGATTTTTGTTGTAACAACTTGTAATCACTGCCCTTCATACAACGGTACAAGTTTCATCAGGGGCAAGTCCATACTTCCTGAGAAAATAGACTGAAAGGTGCAAAAAAAAACCTTATAACACCGTGTGTAGTGGTTGGAGCGAAGTATAACTCTCGAACGGATCTGCCGATTCGGTCCCAAATTTGGCCTTTGTAATCTTTTGTCCAAACTTAGTTTAAGTTCGAAGATAAGCCATATTGGCCACCTCCTTCAGGTACCTCCCCCACAAAAGTTCAAAAATGTTCGGAAAAAAATTGCGCACGATAAATCTTGAAGGGAGTGACCGATTTGGTCCACGTTCTAATATATCTTCCAGATATAGATCACTCCTTCGGGTACCTCCCACACAAAACTTTAAGACCTGCTCTCGAATCACTTCGATTTTCGTGGAAGCAACTTGCATTCGCTGCCTCTATTACGATTGTAAAAGTTTTTTCAGGGGCAAATCCATACTTTTTGAGAAAACAGTCCGAAAGGTGTAAAAACCCTTTATGTCACCATACGTCAGGCTGGAGAGCACGAACTGATCAACCGATTTGGTCCAAATATTGGCCTTCGTCATATTTCGTCCAAACTTAGTTTCAATTCGGAGATAGGCAATACGGGTCCACGACTTCAAGTACTTCCACCCAATATTTAAAAATATATCACTAAAATGCTATGCACGATATCTCTTGAATGGGCTAAGGGTGTATCTTCGTCGACAAAGCCGACTGATACTTTTTTACTTCTTTGTAATATTTTGTCCAAACTTAGTTTAAGTTCGATGATGGGTCATATCGGTCCACTCCTTCGGGTACATTCCCCACAAAATTTCGGAAAAGCTCAGCTTAAGGCCTGCTTTTAAATCGCTCTAATTCTTTTTGCAGCAACGTGTATTCCTTGCTACCATTACGAAGGCACCAATTTTTTAAAGGGCGAGTTCATGCTGGCTAGAGCGCACGATTAAATATGGGCTATATTGGCCCACTCCTTGGTGTACCTCCCACACAAAATTTCGGAAAAGTGCACTTTAAGAGCTGCTCTCAAATCGCTTTGATTATTTTTGCAATCACTTGCATTCGATGCAAGTTCAAACTTCCTGAGAAAATGGCCCGAAAGCTATAAAAAAAACCCATGTCACCATGTGTTTTGGCTGGAGCGCACGATAACTCCCGAACGGATTAACCGACTTGGTTCAAAATTTAACCATCGCAATATTTTGTCCAAACTTAGATTAAGTTCGAAGATGAGCCATATCAGTCCATTTCCCATAAAAAAACTTTTCACGAAAATGGTGTGCACGATAAGCAGTAATCGAGTTGGTCCATACTTTCCACATCGTAATATTTCAGCGAATCTTGGATGAAGTTTGAATGTGGTCCACTCTTAAGGGTATCTACCCCAGAAAAGTTCAATATTTGTGTTTAAGTGCAGTTTAAGATCTGTTCGAAGATACTTTAGCAATTTATACCGAAGCTAGTCCTATGATCCGGCGATATTATGTTTTTTGTGGGCAAGTCCATGCTTCCGAATATAGTGGTAAGTTATACGGCGACCAACTGAAATGACTGGAGGACGCACTATCTATCGAAAAGAAAAGAGTCCAAAAGTATGACCCACTTCCAAATCGGACTATCCTGATGCATTCCTTCAGGTACCTTTTCCGCAACACTTTTGAGCATTAATCCAAATATATTTTTCGGCAAGTTCATACATACAAAAAGGGCCACAAATTCTGAAAACAACCTAAGATATAATTATTGGGGAAAATGGTTTCAGTTGCGTACCCAGTATCCAATTCTATTGTCCATAGATGAAATTTTCAATTCATAAGGCAAAGCCAACTGATATTTGTATACCCTCAGCATTTATGCTAACGAGGCAAAATGTGCATCATCGATGTATGTTTGCACGAAATCCGTTTCAGACAATTTGGAGTTGATTTAGCCATGTCCGCATGACTGGCTGGCTGGAGCGCACGATAACCCTCCAACGGATTAACTGATTCGGTCCAAAATTTGGCTTTCGTAATATGTTGTCCAAACATAGTTTAAGCTCGAAGATGCATTATATTGGTCCACTCCTTCCGGTACCTCCCCCACCAAAGTTCGAAAATGTTCGGAATAACATAAGATAACTCTTGAATGTAGTAACCGATACTTTGTACATCGTAAAATTTCTACCAGACATGGATGAGGTTCCAATATGGACTCAATCGGTCCAATCCTTCGGGTACATCTCACAAAAAATTTCGGACAAATTCAGTTTAGGACCTGCTCTCTAATCGCTTTGATTTTTGTTGCAACAACTTGTATTTACTGTCCCCCTTAGGATGGTAGAAGTATCATCAGGGGCAAGTCCATACTTCCTGAGAAAATAGCTTCAATGTTGCAAAAAAACCCCTATGACACTGTGTGTATAGTGATTGGAGCGCAATATAACTCTCGAACGGATCTGCCGAATCGGTACAAAATTTGGCCTTAGTAATATTTTGCCCAAACCTAGTTTAAGTTCGAAGATAAGCCATATCAGTCCACTCCTTCAGGTACCTTCCCAAAAAAAGTTCAAAAACGTTCGAAAAAATTGTGCGCACGATAACTCTTGAAAGGAGTGGTGGATATGGTCCATACATACTACATATCCTACTATTTTACTAGATATAGTCAGGTTCGAATATGAAATATATTTGTTCGCTCCTTCGGAGTGTATTTGTTCACTCTTGCTCTCGAATCAATTAGATTTTTATTGAGGCAACTTGCATTCGCTGCCTCCATTACGGCAGTTCAAGTTTCATCACGGGCAATTCCATACTTCTTGAGAAAACAGCCCGAAAGGTGTAAAACCCCCTATGGCACCATATGTAGTGTCTAGAGAGTATGATAACTCTCGAACTGATCAATCGATTTTGTTCAAATTTGGCCTTCGTCATATTTTGTCGGATAACAACAGAAATCCTCGAACTTCGCGAAAAGCGAAAAATACATAAAAATACCAACTATGAAATTTATTGGGAAATAAACCAAGAGATTAGAAATGCCACACGAGCTGCAAAGAACGCTCAACTTAACAAGCAATGTGAAGAAATCGAAAGGCTACACCGACTACACGACGATTTCAACCTACACAAGAAATTAAAAGAAGCATCCGGAATATACCGCAAAACTCATCCGGCTCTACTTGTCGACGAAAACAGTAAAGCTGTCTTCGAGACCAAAGAAAGAAAAAGTGTTTGGCACAAATATATCAAAACAACATTCACTGATGATGAAAGGCCAGAAAATAACACTAATACTGAATCAGACATAACAGGAAACCCGATCACGGAAGATGAAGTCAAATCGGCAATTCAGTCAATGAAAGATAAGAAGACCGTCGGCCCTGATGAAATACCCGCAGAGATTTTGAAATTAATAGAGGGAAACAATATACAACTACTGCTGAAACTCTTCAATCACGTTTACGATACAGGACAGTACCCCGACGACTGGTTAAAATCTACATTTATAGCTATACCAAAAAAAGCACATGCACGAAAATGCGGTGATTATAGACTAATTAGTCTAATGAGTCATGCCCTAAAAATATTTATTAAAATACTACATAAAAGAATCTACCCTAAGTGTGAGCCACATATGGGGAGAACACAATTCGGTTTCAAAGAAGGCATGGGAACGCGAGAGGCACTACTAAGTATCCAAGTCCTTATTCAAAAATGTAGAGATGTTCAAAAAGATATATTCTTATGTTTCGTCGACTACGAAAAAGCTTTCGATACGGTCAGGCATAAAAAAATGATGGATATCTTGATGGATACCGGAATAACAGAAAAGGAAATAAGATGCATAAAAAACCTTTATTGGCAACAAACTGCAAACATTCAAGTTGATGGAGAACTCACTGACAATATCCCAATATCCAAAGGCGTTAGACAAGGGTGTATCCTATCACCTCTATTATTTAATTTATACTCCAACAAAATATTTCAAGAAGCAGTTGAAAACGAGCAAATTGGCGTAAGGGTGAATTACTCTGAATTAATAAACAATATACGATACGCCGACGACACAACATTAATTGCCACTAGCCTATATGGTCTACAGAAACTGGTTAACTCGCTTACTCAAAAAAGCGAATTGTATGGTCTTAAGATTAACATTAAGAAAACGAAATATATGGTAATAAGTAGAAAAACTTACCAAAACAACACATCATTGAAAATAAAAAATGACGAAATAGAACGGGTAAGGAGTTTTAAATATCTTGGGGTCCTTATAAATGACCAATGGGATGCCTCGAGAGAGATAAAATGCCGAATAGAAATAGCTAGGCAATCCTTTTTTAACCATCGCAAAATATTAACAAGTCATGACGTCAACATCACAACAAAAATGCGCTTCATAAAATGTTATGTATGGTCCACTCTACTATATGCTGCCGAGACATGGACAATAAAGTCAATAGACGAACAAAAATTGAACGCATTTGAAATGTGGATTTATCGCAGAACACTGAAAATTCCTTGGACTGACCGAGTACCAAATGAAGAAGTCCTGAGAAGAATGAACACTAAACGACAACTTCTTGATATCATAAAAAGTAGGAAGATATCCTATATGGGACACATAATGAGAAACGAAAAGTATTCTGTCATCCAGAGCATAATTAAATGTCAAATTGAGGGAAAAAGGCCAAGAGGAAGAAGAGAAATTTCCTGGATAAAAAACATTTTGGAGTGGACAAATCAACCAAATGAAAGAAGCCTTATCAACGCTGCGAGGAATAGAGAGATCACCATTGCTGAATAATTTACCACAACATATTCATAAACATATATCTATATATACAGCTAAAAATACTTAATTTGTTATTGTATGATCGCCAAAATCCGAATGCGGATCGGCAAATAAAGAAGAAGATATTTTGTCCAAACATAGTTTCAGTTCGAACAGGCAATACCGGTCCACAACTTCCGGAAGTACCGGAACGATATTTAAACAAATGTCACTAAAATGAGATGCCCGATATATCTTGAACCAACCACTTTGGTTCAAACTTTGGATCTTCTAATATTTTGTCCAAATTTAGTTTAACTTCTAAAATGGCCTAAATCGGTCCTCTTTTTATGGCAACTCCCCCACAGAATTCAGAATTTGTGTCTAAGTGTCCTTTGGAAATATATACCGATGCTGTTCGTTGTGGTCCTGTTTACAGCGATATTATATTTTCCGGTTTCACGACTGGCATATTAGTCCAAAAGTTATACGATGACCCACTAAAATGACTAATGGGCGCGATATCTGTCGAAAAGATATAATTCCCAAAATAAGATCCACTTCCATAATGGACTATGTCGCTCCATTCCTTCAAGTACCTCCTCTGCAACACTTTTGAACTTAATTCCTAATCAACATTTTGTCGGCAAAAGACCCTAAATACATCCGATCTGTCCGTAGATGCAAGTTTCAATTATCATACTTTTTTTGTTGTCGTATCAGTTTCACTGTGAAGACTACATTTCCCGACAGTTGGACCAAAGATGTTTTCCTTTCCAATCTTTCAATAAATGTCGTTCGTAAAATATTCCTTTGACCTGCTCGTCTTAATTCCGAATTGTAGAAGTCTTTCACACAGCGGAGTGAAGCTGCATACACGTGCTTTATATCATATACAGTGTGTCACCTTTAGGTGTTGTTGTGACACCTTTCCCAAGCCATCCTGCCAGTCACGAAAGTCATTGTTTCGTTAGTTGTGTGTCAAGTGGCGCTGTCCTGTTAAAACCATATATCGTGCACATTCATACATCCACTTCGGGCCATAACAGTTCGACATCATCTTACGATAGCGAAAACATTCACAGTAACTACCTGGGCCGATCAAAATTCTAGCTAAATCCTTGAAAATACCAAAAATTGGATGTTTCGTCATATTGAGGCTATATCAAAGTTAGTACACCATCCATCCTATAGGGAAGGTATAAAAAATAGAATCGAAATAGAAAGTTGAGAAAAATCTCTCTTATCTCCGGGATCTTTTTGTGAAATTATGTCAACCACTTGTTGGAATATTTCTTTATGACACCTCTGCTCATATAGCCACTGTGCAGTCAGGGTGGGTGATTTTGTCTTTAGTTTATTTTTTTTTTCGTTTTAGTAAAACAAACAAATCAGTTCATTTTTATAACTTTTACCCACCGCCATGCGATTACTAGGGCAAAACGGACCAAGTAATATAACTACATATACATACATAAATACATACTTACTTGTCTTCTTTTATCTTTTGCTACATATCTCTATTTGATGTTGTGTTTCATCAAAAAAGCATTTAATATGGATGCTAAATAAAAACAGAAGAAGAAACTAACAGCATAAATATGCACATACATATGTACATATGTATGTACTACCAATGAGGGAGAGCACTAAAAATGTGACAGCAACTTGGCACATTTCTTCTATTCAGTTTTATAGATTTTATAGACTATTTGGCGCTAGAACAAAAAAACCTAAAGACCAGTTGCGTTGGCCATACAGACACGGGCCTTACAATGTCAAGAATGAGTTGTGAATTGCATTGTGCGTTATCGTTGCATATGTAAAGAAAATGAAATTCTGTTTTCCCTACTACAATTTGATATGTATTAAGTAGCTGTGTAGAGGCAATGCGATTCGTTGCCAATGTGTTAGAAACCGTTTTAAATTTTTTTGTGGTTTTTATGAGTTCCTATAATTCTGTTAGTGTTTGTTGTCGATTAGTTATTGTCGACCGATATGTTAGTTTTTTACCAAAAATAAAATAAATTTATTACAGTTTATGTCTGCTGTTGGGTACAGATCTTTAGGTACATTAGAGTGTAGCGAAAAAAAACAATGGACTATTTTCGTAATGTCATAATGCCAGCGGTTCTGGTAGACATCGTAATTCAATTCAAACAGAATTGAATCTGAATTATATTTACATTAGGGTTGTAATATTTTGCATATCACAAATCCCACTGCACAGCTATGTAGGCCATGGAAACAATTAATAACCCATGCACATGTCATTACTTCATGCATTACCGAGTGCAGTAGTACATATATAATGGCTTACATATAACTACTTACATTAATCATTATGAAATAATTACGTAGTAATGAGTACAGTGGCACAGAGCTTGTGTGTCCGACTACAAATCCGAGGGTTGTGTGTTCAAAGCTCGCCGTCGACATGGTAGATTTTTGTTAACAAAACAAGTAAAAAAGTTTCAGTCGGCTTTGCCGACATAGATAAACCCTCAGCTTATGTGATTTGAAATATTCATCTACGGACAGATCGAATGTATTTAGGATCTTTTCAGACTTTTGTGACCTTTTTTGGACATTTGAACATGCCTACAAAAATGTGGATAAGGATTAACATTTAAAAGTGTTGCTGAGGAGGTACTTGAGGGAATGAACCGACATAGTCCATTGTGGAAATGGATCTTATTTTGAGAGTCATATAGAAATCGGTCCCACTAGTCATTTCAGTGGGTCATCGTATAACTTTTGGACCAGTATGCCAGGAAGCATGAACTTGTCCACGGAAAACATTATATCGCTGTAAACAGGACCACAACGAACAGCATCGGTATATACTTCCAAGGAGAGAACCGAGATACATTTTAGACCAAATCGGTTGATCAGTTCGAGAGTTGTCGTAGTCTCCAGCCACTACGTACGGTGCCATAGGGAGTTTTTTACACATTTCGGGCTGTTTTCCCAAGAGGTATGGACTTGCTCCTGAAAAAAAAACTTTTACCGTCATTATTGAGGCAGCGAATGCAAGTTGCTTCAACAAAAATCAAATGATTCACCTCAATTGTTAAAATAGAACATATGTTTTTTAGTTTTTTTCCACTGTTGGTATGTGGTAAAATATGTACTTAAAAAACATATTTAAGCAAGTACTTCCTTCCTATGACATCCCCATGTAAAAATAATGGCTTTTACGGTAAATTTGTAAGTAGTTACTACTGCCAAAATTTACTGAACAAAGTCATTACTTGGTAATGATTTTTTTGCTGGAAAGTAAAAAGAATCCGTCGGCTTTGCTGACAGAGATACACCCTCAGCCTGTATGAATTGAAACTTTTATCTATGGACAGATCGAATAGCGGCTCCACAAAAAAATTATGTAAATTCTCCAAAAAATTTTGTGGCTCATGTTTGGACTTTGAACTTACCGACAAAAATATGGATTTCGATTAAAGCTCAAATGGGTTGTGGAGGAGGTACAGAAGGAATGGACCGTATTTTCCATTTAGAAAGTTAATGTTATTTTGGTCATTCCTTTCGGTAGATATCGCGCCAACCAGTAATTTTAGTTGGTCATCGTATAATAATTTGGACCATTATGTCAAGAAACACGGACTTGGCCACGAAAAACATAATATGCTGTCAACAGAATTACAAGGAGTACGTTCGGTAAAAAATTCCAAATGATCCTCAAGCACACCTTAAACTGCACGTTAACAACATTTTGATACTCTAAGGAGTGGAACGATACAGCCCATTTTCGAACTTATATTAAGTTTGAACAAAATATTATTATCTGCCCCATGAACAACCAGTTGCAAAGAAGAACAAAACTATTTGAGAACAGGCCTTAAACTGCACTTTTCCAAATTTTATGTGGGAGATACCAGACAGAGTGAAGAAGTATACTCCATATTTGAACCTGATCTATGTGTGGTAAAAGTTTTGCGAAACAAGAAAAAAGTATCAGTCGGCTTGGCCGACAGCCTGTGTATATTGAAAAAATTTTTCCCAAAAAAACGTATGTGTTTAGAGGGTTTTAAAAATGTTGTGCGTATAAACCGACAACATTTTTGATTAGGATTAAATAGCAAAAGTTTTGCGGAGGAAATACTTAAAGGAATGGATCGACATGGACCATTATGGAAGTGGATCTCCAGCCAGTACATATGGTGCCATAGGGGTTTTACACACTTCGGGCTGTTTGCTCAAGAAGTGTGGATTTGCCCCTGAAAAAACTTTTACCATCGTAATTGAGGCAGCGAATGCAAGTTGCTTCAACAAAAATCAAAGTGATTCGATACCAGGTCTTAAAGTGAACATATCTGAAATTTTGTGTGGGAGGTACCGGATGAAGTGGATAAGTATAGTCCATATCCGAACTTGATCTATATCTGGTAGATATATTAGGATGTGTAAAGTATGGACCGATTCGGCCACTCCCTTCAAAAATTACCGTACGAACAATTTTTCCGAACATTTATGAAATTTTGTGGGGGAGGTACCTGAAGGAGTAGACCGATATGGCTTATCTTCGAACTTAAGCTATGTTTGGAAAAAAATATTACTAAAGCCAAATTTTAGACCAAATCGGCAGATCCGTTCGAGAGTTATCTTGCGCTCCAACCACCTCACACGGTGTCTTAGGGGTTTTGTGCAACTTTCAGGCTATTTTCTCAGGAAGTATGGACTTGCTCCTGATGAAACCTGTACCGTCGTATGGGGGGAAGTGAATACAAGTTGCTAAAACAAAAATCAAAGCGATTCGAGAGCAGATCCTAAACTGAACTTATCCGAAAATTTGTGTGGGAGGTACCCGAAGAAGTGGACCGATTGAGTCCATATTGGAACCTCATCTAAGTCTGATAGACATTTCACGATTTGCAAAGTATGGACCAAATCGGTTACTTCCTTCAAGAGTTATCGTACGTACATTTTCAAACTTTTGTGGGGGAGGTACCGGAAGGAGTGGACCGATATAACCCATTTTTGAACTTAAACTAAGTTTGGACAAAATATTACGAAAGCCAAATTTTGGAACGAATCGGTTGATCCGTTCGAGAGTTATCGTGCGCTCCAGCCAGCCAGACAGAAAGACGGACGGACATTGCTCAATCGACATCGGGTCTAAAACCATTATTTCGATGAGGCACATTTTGCCCGTATGAAAGTGTATATACCCTCGTTAGCATAAATGCTGAGGGTATAAAAAAACCTGTGAAAATTTAAAACTATTCTACGAGTAGAGTGATTCATTAAATAAATATTTTGTTGGATATCCTCGAAAGAGTTATCCTATATAGTTCACCGTCATTTCCATAACAATTGCATCTACGCTCTGGAAACATCCGAATTCCACACGTCCAAAGATTGTCAACCAACACCGTGCGCCTTAACTAGATTTAAATGAAAGGTGCTCACAACTGGGCAGTTTTGGCGGATTCTGAAACTACAATGTTCATGCGAGTAGAAGAGAAAAATCAAAAAAAACAAAAAAAAAAACGCCGGAGGGATTTTCAAATAAATTGCGGCCAAACGCGAAACCCTAACAAAAAACCTAAAAAAATGTAACTTGAGCTTATTTATCTCAAAAATGGTACAACCTGGGAACAAATCATTGACGTCAATCCTCTAGAGAATTTACACAGCTACAACATTTTCTTTAGCTCCATCGATAGGACTCGTGGTTTCCAAGCAAAATTGCGAAAACCTAAAATAAACCTAAAAATTTGAACTTTGACCGCGACTTATTAAAAATCCCTACATCGATTTATTCTTGTTTTTGGATTTTTCTTATCAAACGACATTGCTATTTCAGAGGCTGTATTCACTTAAAGTTAGTTAAGGCGCTCCGTGCATGACATTGTTTTATAAGGAGGCGATACAGTCAGTAAATTGTCCCAATTTGAACTCCAATATCTCTAAAATGGTAAATACTAGGAAAAACATAAAGGCCAATCTTGTAGAGAATTTTCACTACTACAACATTTTCTTTAGTCCCATTACGATAGGACTCGTGGTTTGCAAGCAAAGTTGTGAAAATCTAAACAAAACAAGTAAAAAAGTATCAGTCGGCTTTGCCGACAGAGAAATACCCTCAGCCTGTGTATATTGAAACAATTTGTCCCCAAAATACGTATGTATTTAGGGGGTTTTAGGATTAAAGGTCAAAAGTTTTGCGGAGGAGATACTAAAACGAGTGGATCGACATTGACCGTTATGGAAGTGGATCTTCCACCACGTATGGTGCCATAGGGGGTTTTTACACTCTTCGGGCTGTTTGCTCAAGAAGTACGGACTTGCCCCTAAAAAACTTTTAACATCGCAATTGAGGCAGCGAATGCAAGTTGCTTCAACAAAAATCAAAGTGTTTCGATATTAGGTCTTAAAGTGAACTTATCCGACATTTTGTGTGGGAGGTACCGGATGGAGTGGCCAAATATAGCCCATATTTGAACCTGATCTGTATCTGGTAGATATATTACGATGTGTAAAGAATAGACCAATTCGGTCACTCCCTTCAAGAGTTACCGTACAAACAATTTTTCCGAACATTTTTGAACTTTTGTGGGGGAGGTACCTGAAGGAGTGGACCGATATGGCTTATCTTCGAACTTAAACTATGTTTGGACAAAATATTACGAAGGCCACATTTTGGACCGACCACCACCAACCACCTCACACGGTGTCATAGGAGTTGTTTGCAACCTTCAGGCAATTTTCTCAGGAAGTATGGACTTGCCCCTGATGAAACTTGTACCGTCGTATGGAGGGCACTGAATACAAGTTTCTAAAACAAAAATCAAAGCGATTCGAGAGATGGCCGAAATTTTGTGTGGGAGGTACCCGAAGGAGTGGAGCTATTGAGACCATATTGGAACTTCATATTACTCTGGTAGAAAGTTTACGCTATACAAAGTATGGACCAAATCGGTCACTCCCTTCAAGAGTTATCGTGCGCACAAATTTTCCGAACATTTTCGAACTTTTGTGGGGGAGGTACCGAAAGGAGTGGACCGATGTAGCTCATCTTCGAACTTAAACTAAGTTTGGGCAAAATATTACGAAAGCCTAAATTTGAACCGATTCGGTTCATCCGTTCGAGAGTTATCGTGCGCTCCAGCCAGCAGGACAGACAGATAGACAGACAGACAGACAGACGGACGGACATGACTAGATCGACTCCAAATTGTCTGAAACACATTTCGTCCAAACATACTTGGGGTCTAAAACCATTATTTCGATGAGGCACATTTTCATCGTATCAAAGTGTATATACATACCCTCCTTAGCCTAAAGGCTGAGGGTATAAAAACCAAAAATGTGAACTTTGATCGCGATATATTTTAAAAAATCCCTCTGGCGATTTTTTTGGCTTTTTGATTTTTCTCATCTGTGAACATTGTAGTTTCAGAATCCTCAAAAACTTTCAAGGTGTAAGCACCTTTCATTTAAATTTAGTTAAGGCGCACCGTGCCGAGCGACAGCTGTATCAATCTGAAGTTTTTTCCACAATTGAACAATATATACCAGCAACGTTCGTCATTCTCTTAATTCGAGATGGCTTAGAACAAAATTCCGGTCATAGAACCTGGATTTGTTTAGTGTGGAACTGGTGTCACAGCCCCGATTGCTGCTTCAACACCCGTGCAAAAACACTCTGACTACAACTGCATCCACCAATACCTGTAATAGTATCCAAAGTAGACCAGAATATTAGGCCACTAATGATTCCAAGTCATTTGTGTTGCACTTGATCCGTCCAAGGCATACTACACGGTCGACTAATTTCTATCATCATTAACTCTGCTCTTCTTCATCATGTCAAACGTTGAATTGTCATCTACCTAAATAGAGAGCAAGCCTTCATTTTATCTCGAGACCAATAATGTAAGTTTCCCAAGATGACTGCATATTAATTTCATTAAACGAACGAATTAAGTATTTAAGTCACTCTCGAACCCTGGAAAGAAGAAAAATAGGACCTCAGTCACGTTTGCCAACATTACAAAATCGACAAATTGTCGGGCACCCCTCGAGCGACAGGGTGAAAGTACTACGTCTCATGAGATCTCTCCCCGCCGCACAGTGCGAAAGGAAAGGGCGTAGATTCCTAAAATTTTGCAAAAATGTCTCTTATTTTAGTGGATAGTGTTTGGCTCAAATTGGGACACATAGGCCGGCGCTTTCCCGTAGCGTTCATGTAACGCCGGCTGACGTTTTTACGTTTTACATGCATCTTTCAATCGATTTTAATGCAATTTGATATATTCAGGTTTCAGAGGATAGAAAATTTGTGTACAAAATATTTTCAATATAGGTTCGCGTTTAGGTATAGACCCCATTGAACGGTACCGGTAGATGGGACCTATTTTAAATCTTACAGACACATTTTCCAATGTATTCGGTTGTATTTTGGCATTTTATGTTCTTCGTAGATAGAAAACCACTGTGCGAAATATTAGCATCGTAGATACGCGTTTTTGGTATAGGCCCCATATGACGGGTTCCTTCATGATAGTTATTATAAATGTTGAAGACAAAAATTGCAACCGATTTTGATGCAAATGTGCATTTTAAGATATTAGCGAATAAAATCTGTCAACATAGGTCCACTTCTGGGTAAAGCCCCACAACCCAACACATCCATTAAGGAGTAAAATGTCAATAATTTGTTGTTCTCATTTGTAGCTATAATGTTTATTGGTCTATTTAGCAGGTCTGTACCATTAATTTTATTAATAATGTCTCTCAGAGCAATTTCAGGTTGGAACTCATTACAATTTTTAACGTATATTGGTACTTGAACCATAGCATCCCAAAATGTTGCACTATATATAAATCACCAACATTTACAGGTCAAAACTACGAAAAATTGCGAAAGGATTCTCAATTTAACAGAAATCATCATTTGTTAGAATTAGTGAGTCCATTTCTTCAAAACACAGTCAACAATGGCGTTCATTGCCGCGTTTACCTTCCACTTTGGAAAATTCAATTAAATGAAATTCCCGAAGCCATTTAAAAAAACTTTAATTTCTCCGAAGACCGCACGTTTCCGTTTTATGGCTTTGCGAACAGAGGAGACCCCGCACTTTCAGATCATATATATCTTAACACGGAAATGTACGGAACTCACTTTTGAAATATCCTCGGAAAATAAAAAAGTGATTTTGAAAACTTCAAAAGCACTTCTTTCATATTAAAATTGCACGAAAACAATAAGAGTTTTTTGCATTTTGTTAAAGAGTAAAATATCATAATTGTTTCGTAAAATATGAAGAAAAATAAATCATGACATACTGACTTACCATTTGTCCGCGCCACGCTATTTTTTAATGAATCCAAATTATATTTTAAAAAAAAAAGTATGAAACAAAAATGCATCTTTAAGTGCATTTTTAAGTCGTTTCGCGGAGTAAATCGCCAAACTGAGTGTGGATCATTTGCAGTGGAGTACTTAGCTAACGAATCCAATAAAAATTTATTATATTTTATGTACTTTCAAAATTCCTTAAAGTTCTACTAAACTTCCCATATTTCGCACTGTGCGCCGATGATGAACCACCACAATTTAAAATGGATGATGTTGCGAATGTCATCAGGAACGCTAAATTATCCAAAGCGTTGGGTCCTGATGGAATCCTCATGGTAATGCTGAAACAGCTGGATGAGCCGGGAGTGCAGTATCTCACTAAAATTTTCAACTTGTCGCTAGCCAACCTCATTGTTCCCGAAGTCTGGAAAATGGGCAGGGTGGTCCCGCTACTGAAGCCAGGCGAGGAAGCCAGCAAATGTGAATCGCACAGATCGATTTCGTTTTTGTGGCCCGTAGCATAGACTCTTGATATCCGGCACTAAATCTTTGGGGAACAGAGTTGAATGTAATGGTCGATGCTAGCAGAATTGCGACCACTAACTACTCAATTTTCTAGGGGGTCACATTTAACAGCATGTACATGTCGCACAGTGTTGCCGCTTCCATACAAAAGTGGACAAAAATGGAAGGAGTTAACATAGTTTGATGAATTTTTGCACAAGTACTTATAAGGGCATAGGAATGAAAAATTTCAACTTTGGTCCATATCGGTTCAGATTTGGAAATAGCACCCATATATATATTGTTCCCCGATTTTGCTATAACTCGGTCAATTTCAATCGAATAGCCTTCAAATTTTATATGTGTCTTTTTCGTTGGCCTCTGAGTAGTTTCACAGATTTTCGTAAAAATCGGTTCAGATTTGGATATAACTTCCATATATATCTTCCCCGATTTTGTTATAAATCGCCCAATTTTTGATGAATTGCCTTCAAATTTAACATCATGATTCCTCAGGTCCCTGTTCAGTTTTATCGATTTTGATTTGATTTCGCAAAAATCGGTACAGATTTGGGTATAGCCTCCATATATATCTTTCACCGATTTTGCTATAAATCGATCAAATTTGGAAAAAAAATAACATTGGGATTTTTTCTTAAGGCAGTTTTCAGTTTAACCGAATTTGACAGAAATCTGTTTAGATTTGGATGTAACTCTCATATATATTTTCGCCCGAATTTATGTATTCGATGCACCAATATATGTGAGATATTGCTTAAATCAGGAAAATATGACGTAATTATCCGAAATTGAGTGACATCTGGCGAAATTATATATGGAAGCCATATTCAAACCTGAATCGATATGGACCAAAGTTGATATTTTCATTCCTGTGCTTTCATAAGTACTTTTGCAAACATTTATCAACCTAGGTCAACGGTAAAACTGAACAGTGGCCTCAGGAACATCCCACGTTGAGATCGCAATTTTGATCGGATAATCACGAAATTTTCCCGTTGGGGAAGAAGAATACTAATTTTGGTGATGACCAGATAATATTCAAGGGTCGGAATGGGCAAAAACTTTTTTGGGGAAAAGTCAACGTTTTATTACAAAGCGAATATCTCCGCTTCTATAAGAAGTATACCAAAAGAAAAAACTGGCAATGAAATAAGAAAATATCACGACGAAGTTTTCGTAGAAAATCAGGAATGGGCAAAAACGTATGTTGAGAAAATTCAGCGTTTTATTCTTATGCGAATACATCAGCTTCTAGTAGGAGTACTCCAACGGTCAATGGAAGAAGAACATATCACGTTTACATTAATGCAAAAAAGGTAGGCGAAGGTGGCAAACAAGGGAGTTATCACAATAGTGTGTAATGCATCCAATTTTTCCATTTTTTTGTAATCACTCTACAGGTCACAATTTTGATCGGATTAGGAAATTTTGTTGACTAATTGGGGTCCCAGAGATTATTGAGCATATTGAGTTTGGTGGTAGTCAGATAATATTCCCTAAATGAAAACTTTGAAAATCTTATGCACAGGGGTAGTGGTGTAGGGTATCACATAGTCGGCCCCGTCCCTACTATAGCCCTTGCTTACTTGTTTTTAATATTATTTTAAATTAATTTCTCGTTAGAGTCGAGCTTAATGACAAATGATTTTTGCAAATGAAAAAGGAAAGCCGAAGATTCGAACCCACGCAACCACCACTATGTGACATGTTTCGCATTTGGTAAAAGCTCAACAGACATATCGGCTTTAGAGTGGCTTTGCTATCATCTAACTTTTCCTCTTTCAAATGCAATTCGTTTTTTTAGAGTGTTTTGTTTTTCTTCTTTTTCTTTTTTGTTTCATAGAAAGCCATCTTTTGACGGGGCGAGTTACTAGTCCAACGCTCGACACAAGTTTTGAACGTTCTTATAGGTGAACGCGCGGCACATTCTCACTACCATTAACGGGTTTTAAAGGCAGCTCCCTAGGTGACATCACGGGGAGGTCAATGTCCACTTGGGATGAAATAGGGACCAAGATAAATCCTAGGCTTTGTCGGTCAGGTCCGTTACTTGGATGAATGATATCCCCTACGGCACCCTTTATTGGTAGCTAACTTGTCGAATAATCTTGTTAATTGCCGAAATTAGAAGCCTTTTAATTTTAACGATTTTTGTCGGTAACTCAAAAAATGAGTTAGAGAATCGCACTACTTACTTACTTACTTAGTTGGCCCATTACAGAACACTTGTTCTATAGGCCGAACTAAGAAGAGATCTGCATTCCTCTCTATTTGTTGCTTTGCACTCTGGAATACCGCGCCTTTTCATCTCATCATCCAATTGTTTGCGCCATCTATTCCTTGGCCTGCCAATTCTGCGTGCACCGCCATGTGGCATGTATTCATACGCCTTTTTAGCGGGTTCATCATCGCTCATTCTTATGATATGGCCTAGCCAACGCAATCGCTGCATCTCGATACGTTTAACTATATTGATGTCGTTGTATAGCAGATACAGCTCGTGGTTCATGCGACGTCGATATTCACCGTCAACGCAGATTGGTCCGTAGATTTTTCGAAGAATTTTTCTCTCAAACACACCAAGCACTGCCATGTCTGCTTGCGCAAGTACCCACGCTTCGGAGCCATACATCAGCACGGGTAGTATCAGTGT
Organism: Musca autumnalis; assembly: GCF_047663935.1. NCBI lineage: Eukaryota > Metazoa > Arthropoda > Insecta > Diptera > Muscidae > Musca > Musca autumnalis. The sequence goes on along the minus strand of NW_027411866.1, from coordinate 241,651,307 downwards.
TTTGTAGAGCGTTATTTTTGTTTGACGAGATGTGGCTTTGTTTTTAAACTGCTTACTCAAACCAAAGTAGCATCTGTTGGCCAATACAATTCTTCTTTTTATTTCACAACTGATGTCGTTTGTTGTGTTTACGGAGGTGCCGAGGTAGACGAAGTATTTTACTACCTCAATATTATAGGAACCAACTTCCACAGTCGGTCCGAGCTCAATGGACGCATGGCGCGTCGACACCATCAACTTGGTCTTCTCACCGTTTACCGCCAGACCCACTTTAGCAGATTCTCCTTCGACCTTTATAAAGGTATCAGTTACTTCTTTTACTGATCGGCCCATGATGTCTATATCATCAGCATAAGCAAGTAACATGTGACTATTGGTGTAGATTGTGCCACTTCTTTTGACGTTTGCCTCTCGTATAACCTTTTCTAGCAGGATGTTGAAGAGGTCACACGAAAGGCTGTCTCCTTGTCTGAAACCTCTTTTGGTACCAAACTCTTCGGAGAGGTTCTTTCCTATTTTAACTGAGGACCTCGTGTCAGTTAAAGTCATTTTACAAAGCCGGATGAGCTTTGCGGGAATACCAAATTCAGACATGGCTTGGAATACCTTTGAACGCAGCGGGCTGTCGAAGGCTGCTTTATAATCGACAAAAAGGTGGTAGGTGTCGATCTGCATCTCTTGGGTCTTCTCTAGGATTTGCCGCAGGGTAAATATCTGGTCAATGGTGGACTTGCCAGGTCTAAAGCCGCATTGGTATGGTCCAATTATCTCGTTGACCATAGGCTTTAGTCGTTCGCACAATATCCCTGACACGATCTTGTAGGCAATAGGGAGTAGACTTATGCCCCTATAGTTAGAGCATACAGTCTTATCTCCCTTCTTGTGGACGGGGCACAGGATACTCAGGTTCCAATCGTCGGGTACTCGTTCTTCCTGCCAGATGGTGCTAACTAGCTGATGAATACACCTTATCAGCGTGTCGCCTCCGGTTTTGAACAGCTCAGCTGGTAAGCCATCGCCCCTGCTGCCTTATTATTCTTCAGCCGATTTATTGCTGTCTTTACCTCATCTTGGCTGGGCGGTATACATTCAATACCATCTTCTGGGATTGGGACTGTGGTATCTTCGTCGCCTTCGCTGCTATTGGATACCAACAGATTTGAAAAATGTTCTTTCCATATCCTGAGTACACTATCTGTATCAGTTACCAAATTACCTTGCTGGTCTCTACAGGAGGATGTGCCTGTACCAAAGCCATCAGTTTGATGCTTGACTCTTTGGTAGAATTTTCGGACTTCATTCTGGCTCCTGTACATCTCGATTTTTTCACACTCCCGCTTTTCCATCTCTCTCTTTTTCCTGCGGAAAAGACGTTTCTCCTCCCTCCTTTTCTCCCGGTATCTCTCTCGTGCGCTACGCGTTGCTACGGATTGTAAAGTAGCCTTATATGCCGCATTTTTCTCTTCGGTGGCAGCACGACACTCCTCATCATACCATGGATTCCTTGGTGGAGGTCTCTGGTATCCAAGTATGGATTTTGCGGCTGCTTGCATGGAGTGGGCAATGCTTTGCCATTGCGCTGATATGTTATCGGGATGAGGAGTGCTTTGATTAAGCAATTGGGCTAGTTGAGTGGAATATGCTGTGGCTATCTGTTGTGATTGCAGCTTACCGATGTCTAACTTTCGTGTTGTGTCTGTTCGTACTTTGTTTGCTACGTTTAAGCGGGTGCGTACCTTTGCTGCAACAAGGTAGTGGTCCGAATCAATGTTTGTGCCTCGGAACGATCGTACATCCAACACGCTCGATGAATGTCTTCTATCTATCACAACATGATCAATTTGGTTTCTTGTTTTCTGATCTGGAGACAGCCAGGTGCCCTTATGAATATCGAGATGATTAAATCTGGTACTGCTAACTACCATGTTTTTTGCAGCTGCAAAGTCTATCAGCCTCATACCATTGTCAGATGTTTCACTGTGGAGACTGAATTTCCCGACTGTTGGGCCAAAGATATTCTCCTTTCCAATTTTGGCATTAAAATCGCCTAGAATGATTTTAATGTCATGGGCAGGGCAACGGTCATATGTTTCTTCTAAGCGCTCGTAAAATATATCTTTGGTCTGTTCGTCCTTTTCTTCAGTGGGAGCATGAGCGCAAATAAAGCTGATGTTGAAGAATTTAGCTTTTATTCGAATTGCAGCAAGTCTTTCATTCACTGGGGTGAAGCTGGATACCAGATGTTTTAGTCTCCGACTAACTACGAATCCACAACCAAACTCATGCTTTACGTCATGGCAGCTATAATACAGTGCGTCACCTTTAGGTGTTGTTGTTACGCCTTTCCCAATCCATCGTACTTCCTGTATGGCAGTAATATCGGCCTTGTACTTTTCAAGTACGTCTGCCAATGTGAAGACTGCACCTTCTCTATAAAGAGTGCGAACATTCCAGGTGCAGATTCGCAGATCATGGTCCTTAAAACGTTTGCGGGGTTCGTCAACTTTAGAGGGGTTTGTTTTTCTTTTCTTTCGTTTTTTCATAGTAGGCTGTTTTTTCTAGGGGAGGGTTACTAACCCGACGCCCAAACCCAAGTTTTTAACGTTCTTATGGGTGAACGCGCGGCACATGTTAGCTCACTACCTTTAACGGGTGTTAAAGGCAGTTCCCCAGGTGACACCACGGGGAGGTCAGTGTCCACTTGAGACGAAAGAGGGACCAAGATAAATCCTGGGCTTTGCCATGTTAAAACCGGTCTGGACCGTTGCTTGGTATCTTCCATCCCCTACGTCACCCGAATCGCACTACTGGTAACTCTTTTTCATCGATTGGACCATAATTGCGGCCTTTAGAGAATTTTCGTGAATATACATACACCTTTGGCACCATACAAAATACTATTGAAACCCAGATCGCTCGGATGGCTCAGGTTAACGTTAACCGATCGCCATAAAATGTCATATATCAATGTAAAAAAATGTAGGTGGTAGTAATTCTAAAAATAAATTATTTTCGGTCGCCCTAATGTCCATGTCACAGTCTATACAGTCGGCCATTCAGAGTTCCCTTAACAACTTTTGACAACAAACATAATAGATTGTTCATTATTGTGATTTGATTTCCTTTGTATTTTATGTCACAGTAATGTATTTGACAGCAAACTAAATAGTCAGGGCTAACTAGTTTGGGCTGAGTGTCCGACTGTATAGACTGTGGTCCATGTTTTCGTATAGCCCCCTTATAACGGTATCACCCGATTTCAATAATTTTATCTATATTATCTGTCTGAATGTACATTAATTGGGAAATTAGGGTTCAAAGTAGTCAAAAAACTTCACCGGCAAAAATTTTAGACATATGTAGGTCCAGGTTTTCCTATAGCCCCCATATACCGGTACCGCCCGATTTGAGGTATTTCGAAACTATTATCTACATTGTCAATAAAATCTCCATTAAAAATTATGACGTAGCCTCCATAAAACGGTTCCGCTCGATTACAGGCATTTTTAAGTAGTTATCTACATTTTCAGGTCTAAAATTGGTGTGATTTGGCATTAAGGATTCCTTCCGATTTATGTTATTTGGATGTCATTTGGCATTTAGGTTGGAAGTTTTTATACATCGTAATATTTCTCGCACACTTAAATCAAGTTCGAAGGTGGACGATATCGGACAAGCCATCCCGAACTTTATACACAGGAATTAAAATGCTAACGCCATATTAGCAAGAGCACCGAATTTTTGCAGATTTGCCTGCTAAAATTTCTTCGAAATATGTTTAGCACCAATGAACAACGGCAACATGTAGCAACAAATTTCACAAAAATATTGTTAGTGATGCTGATGCTATTTGATATCGTCCTTATAATAAAATAGCATCGGTCACGCATACTCATATTTTGCAGCACATATCAGAAAAGAGAATAAGCAACAAAGTTTCAACGGCTTAGCCAGGCTTTCAAACAAACAATTGGTTTTGAGATCAGGGTTACCAGTGTAATGCATTAAAAATCACGATATAATTAATTTCACTTTTTCGTTCAAAGGACATGCGAATTTTAGGTGAAGCCGTTCCATATATGTACATACATATTTTTTTTTTAGTTTTAAACAATAATAATTATTATTATTCTTTAGGTTCTACCAAGGCCTACAGAAGGTCGGCTATTCAGAGTACTGTTAACAACATTTGACAACAAACATAATAGATTTTACATTACACAGTGGATCCACCCATTGGCCACAAATAAAAAAAAATTAGTGTCAACATTTTGGTACAACATCTGGCAACTCTGATAGCTATGATATGGACCTTTTTAAAAATATCTTCAAAAGTCGGAACATGTGACTACTATTTTTTGTTGTGAGTACAACATATATTTTATGTGCAAGTAAATATATTCAAAATATCGCGAAACTAATACGTATAACAAAATATTATAGTGCATTTTGAAGGTAGCTTGATTTTCATTAAAAAATAGTGTTTTTGCGTGTTGTGGAATTCTAGTTAGCTGCATAGTTTCTTAGTGTATTTTGTAATGCCAAATCGATCATATACTTAAATTTGACCTAAGGTTTTAGTCATGATGCCCACCAGTGCCCACCTTGGGAATAATTTTCTAAAGTAGGTCATGGGTTTAGGAAAATCAGCTGCCATCTAGTGCCAGACTATAAATGGTGGGTGACTGACTAAAGCTGCCCTAGAATAGGGTTTCTATGGATATATTAGCGATAACTCTGTTATCTGACCACGTACATTAACATAATTGGCATCAGTGGCAAGATGAAGAAATCTTCTTCCAAATTTGTCTTACGTTGGCGGTACGTGCCTTCCAGGAAGAACGCTATAAGATCTATTTTAAAAATGTTACCAATTTTCAGACAAATATTTTGATTTTTTAATCCGCTAAATTGGTTGGATTTTATGTTGTTTTGGAGCTTATTTTGTTTCCCCAAGCCTATTTTTGCATTATAAGATAATCGGGACCTTTGTTCATGTCATTTTGTATTAACAGCATAATACAATTTTTATCGTATACCCCCTCCAGGGGGGAAAGGGGGGAGAATATTACGCTCGTGGTTTCTTAAAACACTCTTCGCAGCAGCACAAGGCTGTAACCGGCGCATTGGTTTGATTTTTACACTCTAAATATTTTTGGCCACTTTCTCCATACAAGTGGATCCACTGTGCATTACTGTGATTTTAGTTTCTTTGTATTATAAATCACAATAATGTTTTTGACATCAAACATAATAATCAACTGTGCTTATTGGCCGACCTTATGTAGGCCTTGGGTTCTACCATATCAAAGACATAAATACAACTAAGACTAGACAAAATGCATGCAACGAAAAAATGTTTACGAAACTTTGTATAGAGACATTACCCTTAACAGGTTGCAGTTAATTCAAAGTCGCAAGCAAGGAGGAACACTTCATATAATGATATCAGAAACGAAATTTATGAATTCAAGGATCTATTCAAGAATAATTCCATGTCAATTGGATCGGTAAATTCGGTTAAATACGTAAAAATGTATAAAAGAAAAAAATGTTATATCACCATATCTTGATATAACATTATGTTAAATTCAAAAGCCATTCACTGAAGAATGATAGCAAAAAAATGTCTTATCTTATTTATGTCTTTGACCATATGATGGAGGCATTTTGACATTAAATTACACCTTTTTTATTACTGCGTTTGCAACTCTAATCACAAAACCACCCTCGGTTGCTATTTCGCAGTGACGAATGGTCAGCCGACTGCTAAATATGTAGCGTGGTTGTAGATTATGCGTAACGAAAAAAAGATTAGACGTAAAAAACAAAATAAGCAAAAATGCACAAAAATAAATATGCGTTCGGTTGATTATTTAGCCGTGTGTGTCAATATTGTGTAGCAGTTGAAGTGTACAGCTAATGTTAATATTTTTAGATGCTGGATTTTAAACGCTGTTAATACATCATAGTATTTCTCTCACACTTAAATCCAGTTCGAAGATGGACGATATCGGACAAGCCTTCGCGAAAATAGTTCAAAAATGTCACTTAAATGCAGCTTGAGGGCTGTTCGTGGATTTTTCTTGGAATTTTTATCGAACATACTTCGTGACGTTGTACTTAGAACGATATAATGTTTTTGAAGACAAATCTACACTTCCATACAGAATGGTCGGAATACTCTAACAATCCTATTTTTAGTTATATCTCCCTATAGTAAGTTGGGCCGAATATTTTGCCTAGAATTTTCGCTATTGGCAAAAGTTCTGTTTGTCCGCAGATCGCAGTACATACATATTTGTTTGAATCTAATTGTATTTTAATCGAATCCCCAAAAATATGCTTTTCATTTCATAACTTTACACTTAAAGAGCTTTTTTACATGCTAGTGGTTTTGGTTTGGGGAAAATGTGACTTTGGGGGCTTTTGTTAAATGTCGCCAACTTCAATCGAATGTAGAATAAAATTGTTATGCTTCATGCCGTTGAGGCTGTTGAGCATCATCCATACAAACATTAATCTTTTTATACCCTCTAACATAGTATGGAGGGTATATTAAGTATGTTTTTACCTTTGTAACGCATCAAAATATTTATTTGCCATATATATTCTTGATCAGGGTAAAATTCTAAGTCTATCTATGAATTTCCATCCGTCTGTCCGTGGTAATCACTCTAGCATCCAAAAAATGGAGATAGGACGCTGAAGATGCGTCTTTTGTTTGCGGGCAGGTCAAGTTCGATGATGGGCTCCATCGGCCCACGTTTTGATATAGCCCACATATAACGGTACCCTCCGATTTCAAGTATTTTGACGTTTTCAGTCACATTTTTAAACCTAATTAGTTTTAATTTGACATTTAGGGTTCCTAGTGATCTACAAACTTATATTCAAAAAATTATGGGCATAGGTCCATGTTTTGGTATAGCCCCATATAACGGTACCTCCCGATATTCGGTATTTTGAGAATTTTAGCTACAATTTTTAACCGAACTAGCTGTAATTTGACATTTGAGGTTCTCAGTAGCCACGAAACTTCTCCACAAAACATCGTCAATATAGGTCCATGTTTTGGATAGCCCCCATATAAAGGTACCTCCCTATTTTCGATAATTGGAGAATTTTAGCTACAATTTTTAACCGAACTAGCTGCAATTTGACATTTGAGGTTCTCAGTAGCCACGAAACTTCTCCACCAAAAATCGTCAACATAGGTCCATGTTTTGGTATAGCCCCTGTAAAACGGTACCTCCCGACTTTCGGTATTTTGAGAATTTTAGCAACTTTAGCAAAAATGGTCAAATAGGTCCATGTTTTGGTATAGCCCCCATATAACGGTACCTCCCGATTTTCTGTATTTTGAGGATTTTAGCTCCAATTTTTAACCGAACTAGCTGTAGTTTGACATTTGAGGTTCTCAGTAGTCTCGAAACTTCTCCTTCACAAATCGTCAACATAGGTCCATGTTTTGGTATAGCCCCTGTAAAACGGTACCTCCCTATTTTCGCTAATTGGAGAATTTTAGCTACAATTTTTAACCGAACTAGCTGCAATTTGAGATTTGAGGTTCTCAGAAACCATGAAACTTCTCCACCAAAAATCGTCAACATAGGTCCATGTTTTGGTATAACCCCCATATATCGGTACCTGCCGATGTTCGGTATTTTGAGAATTTTAGCTACAATTTTTAACCGAACTAGTTGTAATTTAAAATTTGAGGTTCTCAGTATTCTCGAAACTTCTCCACCAAAAATCGCCAACATAAGTCCATATTTTGGTATAGCCCCTATATAACAGTAACTCTCGATTTTCAGTATTTTGAGAATTTTAACTACAATTTGTAATCGAACTAGCTATAATTTGCCATTTGAGGTTCTCAGTGTCCTTGAAATTTCTCCACCAAAAATCGTCAACATAGGTCCATATTTTGGTACAGCCCCCATACAACAATTTTTATCCGAACTAGCTGTAATTTGACATTTGAGGTTCTCAGTAGCCACGAAACTTCTCCCCAAAAAATTGTTAATATTGGCCCCCCATATAACGATACTTCCCGATTTTTGCTATGTTGAGGATTTTAGTTAAAATTTGTAACCGAACTATCTATAATTTGACATTTGAATTTCCGGTGGTCACGAAACTTCTTCAATAAAAATCGTCGACATAGGTCCATGTTATCCCATATAACGATACCTCCCGATTTTGATATTTTGAGGGTCTTAACTACATGGTTTCACGGAACTACCCGTCATTTGACTTTCTCTGAAGTTTAAAACTTTTTACCAAAAACTGTAAAGATAGGTAGATACATTTCAACTGGCTGAACACATTTTTATACCCCCAGCATTTATGCTAACGAGGATATATACACTATCATACGGGAAAATGTGTCTCATCGAAATAATGGTTTTAAAACCCAAGTATGTTTGTACGAAATCCGTTTCAGACAATGTGGTGTTGAATTTGCTATGTCCGTCTGTCTGTCTGGCTGGCTGGAGCGCACGATAACTCTGGAACGAATCAACCGATTCGGTTCAAAATTTGGCTTTCGTAATATTTTGTCCAAACTTTTTTCAAGTGCGAAGATGGGTTATATCGGTCCACTCCTTCCGGTACCTCCCCCACAAAAGTTCGAAAATGTTCGGAAAATTTGTGCTCACGATACTTTGCACATCGTGAAATTTCTACCAAACTTAGATGAGGTTGTAATATGGACTCAATCGGTAAAATCCTTCGGGTACCTCCCACACAAAATTTTGGAAAAGTTCAGATTAGGACCTGCTCTCGAATCGCTTTGATTTTTGTTGCTGCAACTTGTATTCACTGTCCCACATACGACTGTGCAAGTTTCATTCGCGGCAAGTCCATACATCCTGAGAAAATAGCTCGAAAGTTGAAAAAAAAACTATGACACAGAGTGTAATGGATGGAGCGCAAGATAACTCTGGAACGGATCTACCGATTCGGTCCAAAATTTGGCCTTCGTAATATTTTGTTCAATCATAGTTTAAGTTCGCAGATAAGCCATATCGGTCTACTCCTTCATGTTTCTGCCCCACAAAAGTTTAAAAATGTTCGGAAAAATTGTGCGCACAATAACTCTTGAAGGGAGTGACCGATTTGGTCCATACTTTACACATCCTAATATATATACCAGATATAGATAAGTTCGAATATGGACTTTGTGTGTCCACTCCTTCGGGTACCTGTCACACAACATTTCGGATAAGTTCACTTGAAGGACTGCTTTTTGTTGAAGCAACTTGCAACTGCCGCAATGACGAGGTAAAAGTTTTTTTATGGGCAAGTTTATACTTCTTGGGAAAACAGCACGAAAGGTGTAAAAAAATCCCTATGACACCATATGGAGACAGCGTGATAACTCTCGAACTGATCAACCGATTTGGTGCAAAATTTGGCCTTCGTCAGTTTCAGTCCGAAGATGGGCAATACAGGTCCACAGCTTCCGGTATTTCCCCCAATATTTAAAAATGTCACTAAAATGGTATGCACGATGTTACTTGAACGGGTCAACCAATTTGGTCCAAACTTTGGATCTCCTAACACTTTGTTAGTTAAACTTTGTTAGTTAAACTTTTAAAATTACCCATATCGGTCCTCTCCTACAAAAGTTCAGCATTTGTGCCTAAGTGCAGTTTATGGTCTGTTCGAAAATCCTTTGGAAATGTATACCGATACTGTTCGATGTGGTCCTAAGTCCATGTTTCCTGGGTTTCAATTCACATGGGCTGAGGGTATATCTCTGTCGACTGATACTTTTTTACTTGTTTAGAATAGATAAGATAATTTAGGCATGGTCGAAAAATGTTTCCACCTAAAATTGTGGAAGAAAACTAATTATTCCATTTTAATGAAGACTATTTTATGGTGTATGATATAAAGAGTTCGGCCCCGCCGAACTTAACGCTATTTTACTTGTTTTTTTTTTTAATTTGAAAAATATCAGCACAGCAGGTCCATCTTTTGTACAGTTTCAGCTTGAAGGCTATTTCTAAGCCAAGCTAAAAAATTCGGAACACGCCCTTAGTATTGCGCAGTTAATGTTCCTAGTATCAACTATTCTAATAAAACACTCAAACAACCAAAGTTTTTGTATATTTTTTTGTACTTTCATTGATTTAATTTCCCGCCTCTAATAGCTGTTGCATTTTCATTGAATTTTTGTTTTGCTCGGCATTTCATTCGAATTATGATTTACAGAATGTTTATTTAGAATATTTTAACAAAATTCTGGTTAACAATTTTAATGGCGCTGTAAGTGAAATAATGCGAAACAGATTTTAGCGGAAAAATAATAGCAATCAACAAGTGATTGGCGATTAGATACGTTTCTCTAGTGCAATGGTGTGTCTGTGTGTGTGTTGGGTGAGGCTGTGCATTTGATTTGTGGCAATGAACTTTGTGGATATGTGAAATTGAAAGGAAATGTTTATGGTTGTGCAAAATTAACGTGATGTGTGTTTAAGTGTGTCGATTATTTGGATTGATTATTATCTGTGGCATTGACACAATTAAAGGTGATACAAATTTTATTATAGCTTTGCAAATATACTCTGTGTTGGGAAACTAGGTTAGTAGTATGAAATACAATATTGGTAAAATAAATCCAAATAGAGTAGCTTATTATTAATTAATGTTGTAGATGTTTTGGGAATTTTAAATACCTTACCTTCAAACATAGAGCGTGGGGTTTTCGTGTTCAATTAATTCATGCACCAACAACTATCGGCCATATTTAGGTATTATTATATTTCTAATTTTCTTGGCTGACAATGTTGTTTTTCTTCTCCCAAAACTCTTTATCTAAAATGGATCTTTTTTGAAAATGTCTCTTTGTGTCTGAAATGAATTATTCCACTAAAATAAATCAAAAGAATTACAATTTTGTTCATTGTAGAACAAACAAAAAAGTTCATACCCTGCCAAATAATTGACAATAATAAAGCGGCCTTTATTGCAATTGTCACGAAGCCAAACGACTACTTTTTAAATAAAAATGAATTTTCACTTTCAAATTCTGACAATTTAAATTATTATCTCAGAAGATTGTCTGCTCCAATTAGTCAAACTAATTTTGTGTTTTGTTGAAAAGGCAACATCGAAGTGGCAACAGAACAACAAAAGTGTGCCGCACTCATCAATTAGCCAGCCAGGCGTATTCTCCTCAGATTGCTTAAACATTAGAGGCATTTTGCGTTAAAATATGCATTTAACTAAAGAATGTTAATGATGGGATTATTAGGATTTTTAAAGTACATAAATAAATGTCGTATCATGTCCCGCAATATTCGGAGGTGTATTTGTTTGTAAATATGAGAAGGTAAGTTGGTTGTAGGATATAGTTTCAAAAGCGCGTAATGGTTGTTATACCGTTAAGAGCTGCATACTAAGATATATTCGAACGAATATTCCTGGAGAGACCTCTAATTTTAGCTCAATGATATGGAACCACCTTTATCTGGAAGTATAAAATTTTCCCGGGAAATCAATATATCGTTGAGGATACAAAAATTACCAGTGGTAATTTCAAAACGAGGGGTGTCGCTAAACAACGTATTGATGATAAAGTAAAACATTTCTAAAAATAAAAAAACAATCAGTCGGCTTTGCCGACAGAGATATACCCTCAGCCTGTGTGAATTGAAACACATATTTTTCAAAAAATTTATGTATTTAGGAGGTTTTCAAAATTTTGGGCTTATAAAGTTACCGACAAAAATATGGATATCGCGCATAGCAGTCATTTCAGTTGATCACCATATAATTTGGACCTTTGGACCATTATATGAGAAAACAAAGACTTGCCCACGAAAACCATATTATAGAAATTGATTTAAGTTGCGCAAAATATTCGGCTTTGGACCGAATCGGTTTATCCGTTGGAGAGTTATCTTGCGCTCCATCCACTACACATGGTGCAATAGCGGGTTTTTACAGCCATTTTCTCAGGATGTATGGACATGCCCCTGAAAAATTGTACCGTCGTAATGGAGGCAGCGAATACATGTTGTTGCAACAAAAATCAATAGGATTAGAGAGGAGGTCTTAAACTGCACATTTCCGAAAATTGGTGTGGACGGTACCAGAAAGAGCATATTCGAACTAGATCTATGTCTGATAGAAATAAAACGATGTGCACAGTATGGACCAAATCGGTTAGACTCTTCGTGCTCATAATTTTTGCGAAAAAATTGAAATTTTGGGGGGGGGCCGATATGGCCAATCTTCGAACTTAAACTTAGTTTGGACACAAAAAATCGGTTAATACATTGAAGAGTTATCGTGCGCTCCAGCCAGCCAGGAAGACGGACATACATTGCTAAATCGACTACAAATGTCTGAAACGGACTTCGTCCAAACATAATTGGGGTCTAAAAACATTATTTCGGTGAGACACATTATGCCCGCATGAAAGTCTTTATCCCCTCGTTAGCATAAATGCTGAGGTTACAATGAAAAAGGGTTAAATCAGCAAACTGGGAAAACATAGTGAACGCCCTTTTTACCTCAACTTCCCTACTTACCTAGTGGCTATAAATCGACGGCGTCCTATTCTATGCACCAGATTTGCTTGAGGGAATCTTCAACCAGGGGCCGTCAACTTAACAATTAGGAGTTTGTGTTCATTTATTTTAGGGAACGAACGTGGTGTAGCGGTAACAACGTCCGCCTTGCACTCAAAAGGTCTGCGAATCAACCCCTGACGGGAATATCAGAATTTTGAGCGCTGGCAAATGTCCTCAATGTACTGTCAAACGTCTCTATCGACTCGTTGATAAAAAGTAGGTTCCATATCATTGAGCCAAAATGAATCGGCCTGCACTCATTGATATGAGAAACGTCTTCCTTGTCGCTTCAAGGACGTTGTGGGAAAATATGTATGTATGTTCATGTATTTTTCCAACATTGGGACAGCAATATAACCCGGAATGTCTCCTCCGAGCTCTTTTAGTCGGTGTCGGGATAAAGAAGAACTAAGGCCACGGATATGTTTCGTTTTCAAGATGCGGATTCACCCACCACCTGTCAAAACCGGTGAGATGTAGGGGTTGTCTAGAATTTGTGCACTTCCTAGGCGGCTCTCGTCTTAGCCGCCTCAGGGACTACTGCAAAGGAGTTATATTACATCTACCAGCGTGTCTTCAACTTCGACCTCATATACATCGTCGTTTTCGGAATAACATATACCCCCACAGTCTCCTTAACAACAACAAACACAGCCTCTTACATCACAGGTTATTGCTCAGCGCACCGGGAATACATCGTACACGGGAGTACACAAAGTCAGCGAAATTGTAAACTTTATGAGTCGAAGAAATATCATGGTCGATGGCTACAATGTTTTAGGCAAGGATCCTATAAGAAGCGGAGGTAGATAACTTTTCTTTTTTACAAATCTGTCAGTTCAGTACAGACCGAACTCGCTTGAGCTTGACTCTAGTGTGGGACAGCCGAGGTAGAGTTGCTTAATGTGTACATCCCTGGAGGGGAAAAGGGAGATTTCTCTCAATTCTTATTACATCAACAATATGGAACCAATTTTTTTACACGAGTCAGAACTCAGGGTATAACGACACCACTTGTAGAGAAGTTTTACACAGGTAAAATACGCAGGAAACGCCGCCAACATTAAGCTGATGGATATTTTTGGCAGCGTTGATAATGTAATATAGCTTGGACTGGGAATCCAGTCCGGGCAAACAGTGTGTAAGGCGGGTGGGCTCACCATTGCACCACAATGTCACCCTTAATCTGTACAAACCGCCGGTAAATAGTTGTGCCCAGCGTTATATGCCTGATATTAGTTCGCTTTTGTAGGGCAATAACCGTCTGGTGTTAGGGGACATCAATGCTCATCATGAACTTTGGCATTGGAGCCTAATTGATAGCTCCAAACTGCGCAGGGTAAAAGAAGAGGTTCCGACGATGATAAGAGGAGATTGCCACAGCTCGGCAAACATCACCATTGTGGCACTCCGTCTGGTAAATGACGTTTCCTGGCAACCCTCCATTTTCCTTGACTCAGACCACCTTCCTATCATCGTCTACGTAAACAGAACATCCGACTTCATAAACTTTGACCGCCGCACAGTGATTCAGAATCGTTTTGAACTTTCATAATTATTTTTGTTGAAGAGGAATTCAATTTCAAAGTTAAACTATTGAGTTTTTTACTATTTTTCATCAAAATATGAGGGTTTTTGTGTTTTTCTACCTTCCTATATATTAAACATGGTCAAATTTCAATAAAAAAAACTATATAATAAAAAAAATATTTTTTAGCCAAAGACTGTCAGAATTGTCCGTGTAACTGACCAATCATGGTGGCTACTGACTTATCTAAGGTCATCGATATGTTGTGGAACAGCTTAGTATGGTTGACAACGAAAATAGATAAAATAAAATTCACAAATTAAATTACAGTCATTTCAGTTTGAACTTTGAAGATACATTACATTGGGAGGATACCAAAACATAGACCTAATTGTTCGTTTTTTTTTAGTTGACAATACGGAATACAAAGTAACAAGCATTTCAGCATACTTCACACTTCAGAACATGTAGCAAAACCCTTCAAAGCAACTGCAATCGGACGGTATCGTTACAAGGTTCCTCTACCTAAACACCGACGTACGAGTATATTTACAATTTTCCGAATTTGACTTATGTACCCAATGAGACTCGAAATACCAAATTACCATAATTACTGACCGGTAACACTTTTTGTAATTTTTTGAGTTATGGATAATTAACGATATTTTAACACCGCAACGTGATAGAAGACCAAAATAGCGTATTGCCCCTTAACATACACTTTCGTGGTTAAGGTTACTTGAAACCTTTATGTCAAAAGGGATAATTTTCTTCAAACCGTTAAGAATTTAGATTTACACTTGTATGCCTTTGCCTACATAACTCTTCATCTTCAAGGATAATATGTCAGATTCTTGTCCGTCCATAGTTATTTTTTACGTATTGCACCACGTAATATGACAAAAGAAACCCTTTGAAATACATAAAATCGGGCCATGCCGTTATACTAAACCGTATTCCTATACCGGCAATTTTATATCTTTATAAAGTTCCCGACGAATATTTCGAAGCGTTTCAAACGGAATGACAAGTTAGTATCTTATGGTAGAAAGTCTCTTATGTCTACCACCTTAAAAAGAATACAAGTAAAACCAAAGTTTAGCACGGCTAAGCCGAACTGAAAATAGGAAATGATTAAATTGTTCTAGAAATTTATATATCCACCATCCTGTAGAGGCAATGCTCATAATTTAACGTCAATTTGTTAAATATTTTTCATTCCTCAGCATAAATATATTGACAAATTTATCCTAGATGCATGACTTAATCGAAAAACCATTTGATCTCTTCTCATCGAAGAACAACAGGATAGCATAGGAATATCCCCTTAAATAGAAAGAGAAATGGTTAAGTAGGTTTACTTAACGATAACCACACACTATTCTATTATAAAAAAGCAGCCTTCTTTATAAAAGACTCATGGTTCTTCAAAAGACCGAATATGCCGTTTAGCAAATAGCTGGAACATCGTCTTTAAGAAGATTCTAACTTTTCTCATACAAATTCAGCAAGAAGTCTAGTAGGTCTTTCGTATGATTTCCCTTAAAGTACTACAAGGTCTTTCATAAAAGTCCAACAGGCTCTATCGCAGCAGACATAAATGACTTCTAATAAAAAAACAAAAAGAGAAGACCAGTGAATCTTCTGTAAAATGGCCTGTAAATCTTCTAAAAGATCTTCCCTAGGTATATTTGGAACATGCAAACATTATTCCAATCAATTGACCCAAAAATGTTTCCGATATGCATTTTGTAGTCAAAATAGAGATTAAGAGTTTTTTAAATTATGATCATTTAAATAATTTAAATTTATTTGACAAATTTTGATAAATGTAGAACAGATTGTTGCCCGGAGTCGGAGTCGAGCTTTTTTTCACGACTCCGGCTCCGACTCCGACTCCAGCAAAATTTGCTAGACTCCGACTCCAACTCCGACTCCGAAGCCCTGGTTCTATGACATAGAGAAGTCTTCTCTCCAGCCGTGTTTGAATCGACTCCAATCGTTTGTGAAATTCAGAAATAACAAGTCGATTAGGCGTGAAGTGAAGCAGGGAGTTGCCTAAAGCGGCACAGATATCGTTATATTTGCTGCTGATTGTACGATCTTGGCTTCGTTCGCACAAGCAACAGCTTTTTGCAACAAGATAAGTATAGGAACAATGTCCTAATGTCCCTGGCCGGCATCACTTAAGGGTGCTAACGAAACCTTGTGGACTTCTTGTTACGCAATAAGCAGTTCTGTTTGGCATCCAAATGTTAACACTATGTTGTGGAAGTATATTCAAATCTGGCAGAGACCCACCCAGTGTTTTATGACACCGTTGAACTATCTTAATGGAGAGGCGAGGTGCAAAGTTTGGACCATAGAAAAACTTGCCAAAGTGGGTCTGCCAGTAAGTGACCATAACTTCCATTCAGAAGACTCGCACTACCTGTGAAAGGGTTGAGAACTATATTTCGAAGTAGTAAATCGATAAACAGTGCAGATGTTATAAGTTGCGTGTAATCATCCGAAGTGTTACGACCTAAGGGAATTTCAATGGTGATGCCAAGCAGGAAAATGAACCAAGAATCGAACAAAGTCTTCAACCTATCGTTAGCCACCCAATTGTCTCCCAAAGTCTCGAAAATTGGCAAAGTTACTGAGGTCAGTCAAGGCTGCCAGCAAAGTGGAATAGTAGAATTGTGAAGTTCCGGAACTATCTAGTTCGCCCAACAAAAGAACGAGATTTTTTATTAAAAAAAAAACGGTGAATTGCAGTATTTAAAAGGAAAGAAAAAATAACACTGCATCGGAACTCCATTTGCACAACTCTAGTGAATAGTAGCGAAAATTTTTGGGGCGTAAATATCCAACGGATCATCAACACATACACCACAGGAACACTACATGCCATTTTCAAACAAATTAGCCGAGGCATAAACCAAAACAATACCAAACTAAAGCATTTAATGCGATCAGTTATGCTAAGCTGTTAGAGAATGTGTCCCCAGTCATACGTGGAATTCAGAAACAACAGGAAACAGGGAGTTTCGTAAGGAGGGGTGATATCTCTGGGACTGTTTAATCGTTACCTTTCTCCAATTGCTGCCCTTTCGACGAACAGTATTCATATTGATGCAGTCCCGGAGGCTATAAAAGTGAATAACATAAATACCTTCCCGTGTCAGCTGATGAACAACAGCGGTCTCGATAATACTGTACAACACAAAAAAATTTTACAAGGTAATTCGACCAGATTATGAAAGAGAACCGCAAAAAAGAAGACACGTGTATCGGCGTTTTGAAGTTTACGTCGGGAAGTAACCTAAATAGGTGTGGTAAGTTCCGCCCATTTCTACAGGTTTTGAAATATTCGATACCAGATTCCTTGGAATCCTTGCATTTTACGTATAAAGTGTCTTTGGCAATATTACTGACAACAAATTAACCCTCATGCGAGTCACTAAAGGGGTATTTTTGGTCCCTTTTTTCAAAAACGTTTAAAAACTCCTTTAAAAAGTTATCGTATCAGATCAAAATATTCCACAAAATTATTTGTCATAACATTTTACTATAGGTCACCGAATACGAAAACTCTAAATCGTACCAAAACGCCAGGAATCTGCCAAAAGTAAAATGTTGTACTTTATCTGAGTTTATACAGTTTTGTCCCACAAAACTTCATTCTAGATAGAAGATGTCAAAGACAAAAATAATCTCCATCAAATTTCAATATAAGTCGCCGAATAAATGAAATATGTATTTGCAATATATGTCAAGAAAATATATACATTAAGTTTGCCAACAAAACACCTATTTTGTAGAATATTTTGATCAAAAAGACCCCTTTCGTGAATCGCATGAGGGTTAATTTTTTCATAAAAAGATACCCCTCATTGTTGTCAGTAATATTGCCAAGGATACTTTATACCTAAAATGCAAGGATTCCAAGGAATCTGAGATCGAATATTTCAAAACCTGTAGAAATGGGCGGAACTTGCCACGCCTATTTAGGTTACTTCCCGACGTAAACTTTCAAAACGCCGATACACGTGTCTTCTTTTTTTGGTCCTCTTTCATAATCTGTGCGGGGTTTCTTGTAATTTTAAAAAAGTTCGATTTTGTTGTACAGTGTAATAGTGAGTCGTTCCGGGACTATTAGGGTCCGGTAGGTTCAGCCACCTCAATTCGTATTGAGCCAGAATTGATGGTGTAACGTAGAACATCTTCCCAGCATGCAACAAAAAACATCATTATCACATTTTTCATGTGCCCAACCCAACCAATTCTTCGAACTTCAATTTCGTTATGGAGAAACTCTAACCAGGTTGAGTCATTTTTGAACTTAGTGTTGGAAGCAGAACTAGGAAAAATACGTTGGAAGGCTCAGAGAAAATAGGCAAAGACGAAAGTTAGATTCTACGCCCACGGGCTTTAAAATAATAACATAAAAAATTAGTAACCTTAAAAATAAATTAGAAATAACAAGGTGTATATACCACTTATATGCACAAAAAAGCAGAACTAGAGTACACATGTAGTAGCTGCAACAACAACAAACTGCGGAAGGCGATAATACACCAATTAGAGTGTATGAGAGAAGATTACTTCGAATATCGCACGGGTCAATTTAAACTGATGGTTATCTCGATATCGTATTAACCTTTAACTATACATTGACGTGTATTTATGACACCCTACCCCCCAATGAGTAACAACAACTATTAACAATATATATATTTTTTAAAATAATTTATTTTTAATTTCTTTTATTATAATATTTTTGTAATTTTAGTATAAATTAACAAAACAATAATTATGCATGTGTTTTTCCAGTTACATACTAACACTCAATTTTACATACACATATAAAATAATAATCTTATTCCCAAAGACATACATACACAATATTTTCATCTTTTTTAAATAACATTTCAAATCATTTACATTCCATAATTATAATAAAAAAATAATTAAATTCGGTCAATATATGACTCTTTAATACCATTCTTCGGTCGTTAAGATTTCCTTCTTAGAACTCTGCATAGTTGATCATCCGCATATCAACTTGTTTATCTCCTCTCTTCTCATTCACTTTACCTTCTCTGTCTCCAAATAGGTACGCATAACACAATCGCCCAAACCCAATTTATCCATAATATTTAAAATATCTTGACAAAATTCCGCTTTTGTGCCGGCCGACTCTTCACCACAATCTTCCAGACTCTTTGACAGCCGTGCGATAACTTGTAGCTTAGCATCAATAATTGAATAATTACTTTCAGGTATAAAACTGGAACTTTTCTCTTTGATGTATTGAATGAGATTTTTCAGTGAATTCGAATTGAATTTGGCGTTCAGAGCACCCACCGCCAAATCTTGGGCCTTTGACATGGGAGCATGGGGTGACTTTTGTTTACATTCCAAACAATTCCAATTGGGTTGTGGCATACCGGTCACCTCGGGCACTGCCAAGCCGGGGCAGTTGGTGTCGCGACAATAGACAGCCGATATGAAAGAGCCTTTTTCCTGTAATGAAGAGGAGAGAAATTAAGATGTTAATAAGCTAATTGTTAACTTGCTAATAACATATGTACATATGTATGTGGTATTGTAGTATTTCTTCATTCATATTTATAAAATAAAGGGCCTGTGTACGTATGGTTTATTTGTTTAATAACTAAATATCAATTATACGCCACAAATGGGCAATGAGAATCAGTATTGGCTGGCATACCACGTTATTGTTGTAGTTTCCTTTTTTTCTTATATAATTTCAAATAATATTGGTGGAAATTATGGGTAAAACTGTACTAAGGCGAATTATATAAGTCGAAAAATAATGTATTGAAATGTAACGACCAAGTACCTCACGTAAGTATCACCTGAATAATCGATATGTTGTCTATATTCATATACTCTAAAGTGCTGCTATTCCTCTTTGGACAACAATTTAATACAGTTCTAAAACTACCCCAAGAAAATTGATTTTGTTAGTTGATGTTGTGGTATATGCAAAATATGCAAAAAATATGCCGAATTTGCAAAAAATATGCAAAATATGCAAACAGTTTTTGGGCGCAAATCGTCTTAAAAGTCTTAAAATTTACAATTAAAGTTGGTAAAAAACATCAAAAAACAAGTAAAAAAGTGTCAGTCGGCTTTGCCGACAGATATATACCCTCAGCCAATGTGAAGTGAAACTTTCACCTACGGACAGATCGAATGTATTTAGGGTCTTTTCAGAATATTGTGGCCCTTTTTTAGCATTTGAACTTGCCGACAAAAATGTGGATTAGGAATTAACTGCACTAAAACACAGTTGTTGAACTTTTGTGGGGGAGGTACCATTAGAGAGGACCGATATGGGCCATTTTAGAAGTTAAATTTTGACAAAATATTAAGAGATCCAAAGTTTGCACCAAAGTGATGTCGTCCTAGCACTTTAGTGACATTTTTAAATATTGGGGAGAAGTACACGAAGTTGTGGACCGGTATTGCCTCATAAAACTAAGTTTGGATATAATATGGCGAAGAACAAATCGGTTGAACAGATCGAGAGTTATCGTGCTCTCCGACCGCCACATAAGGTGACATAGGGGCTGCTTTCCCAAAAAATATAGACTTGCCCCTGAAAAAACTTTTACCTTCGTAGTAGAGGTAGCGAATGCAAATCGCTTCAACAAAAATCAAAGTGATTCGAGAGCAGGTCTTAAAGTGAACTTAACCGAAATTTTGCGTGGGAGGTACCCGAAGGAGTGGACAAATATAGTCCATATTCGAACCTGATCTATATCTGGTAGATATATTAGGATGTGCAAAGTATGGATTACATCGGACACTCCCTTCAAGAGTTATCGTCCGCACAATTATTCCGAACATTTTTGAACTTTTGTGGGGGAGGTACCTGAAGGAGTGGACCGATATGACTTATCTTCGAACCTAAACTATGTTTGGACAAAATATTACGAAGGCCAAATTTTGGACCGAATCGGCAGATCCGTTCGAGAATTATCTTGCGCTCCAACCACTACACACGGTGTCATAGGGGCTTTTTGCATTTTTTAGGTTATTTTCTCAGGAAGTATCGACTTGCCCCTTATGAAACTTGTACCGTCGTATGGGGGGCAGTGAATACAAGTTGCTAAAACAAAAATCAAAGCGATTCGAGAGATGGCCCTAAACTGAACTTTTCCGAAATTTTGTATGGGAGGTACCCGAAGGAGTGGACCGATTGAGTCCATATTGAAACCTTATCTAAGTCTGGTACACATTTCAGGATGTGCAAAGTATGGACCAAATCGGTTACTCCCTTCAAGAGTTATCGTGCGCACAAATTTTCCGAACATTTTCGAACTTTTGTGGGGGAGGTACCTGAAGGAGTGGACCTATATGGCCCATCTTCGAACTTAAATCGAATCTGGACAAAATATTCCGATACCCAAAATTTGAACCGAATCGATTGATCCGTTCGAGAGTTATCGTGCGCACCAGCCAGACAGACCGACAGACAGACAGACAGACGGACGGACATTGCTAGATCTACTCAAAATTGTCTGAAACGGATATCGTACAAACATACTTGGGGTCTAAAACCATTATTTCGATGGGGCACATTTTTGGTCGTATCAAAGTGTAAATACCCTCTTTAGCCTAAAGGCTGAGGGTATAAAAAACTTTAAAGTGTCCTAAATTAAGACTATTGGCCATTTAACGTCGATTTTTTTGCAGATTATTATGTTATTGATACCCCTTACGACAGTGTGGTGTAGGGTATATGGTATTGTAATACTATTTTTTATTGTTAAACTATGCAAAAATATAAAATTTTATAAAATATCAATCATTTTATGTAATTTCAATATTTTTTGTCTCAATTTGTAGCTTTAGGCTGGTTTTAACTCAAAGGGAAGAAATCGATGTCGGATTTTTTTTGGCGGGTGTGCCGCCCTGACTATTTACTTAGATTAGATTTTACTTAGATTAGATTTGATCACAATTGGAATAAGTTAACACGTGCTACTGGGGCCTCGAAGTTATGAAAATCTCGTCCCTCTCGGCGGCCTATATCTGCGGAACGGTTAAAGCTATTTGTCCGTATTATGGATTAAATTTAAGTTCATTCTGTTCAAATGCGTAAGTATTACTGAATTCGAGATAGAAAGCCAGTGCCCCGATTAACGTGACTACGTACGCCTTAGGGCGAAAATGGAGCCTATCTGGGTAAAGCCGACTACTTGGAGAACGCATTGTTTTAGTTGTTCGTTCTTTGTAATTAATTGGTTGTAATCTGTGGTGAGCTCGACTTGGAGTTAATGTGACCTTTTTTAGGTTTCTTTTGTAAGTTTGGGTCGAATATTTCCGGAGAAGTTTCCATCTTCGCTTTGTTAAGATTATTGTCGCCATTTGACTCTTTACGGTGTTTTGCACTGTCGGATCAAACAATACCAAGCCAACAAGTTCAGGACTAAGATACCACAGGAGATTTATCATTTTGTTATTTCCTTTTTCTGATACTTGTTTGCCTATGTTTTCGTATTTCAATAGATTTTCAATGAGGTCTAGGTCTTGTTTTGCTGCTAAACGCTTCGTAGAATCTGAAAAAGCACCTGTCCCGAAAATAGTCAAGCGCGCCTTCAACAAGAACTCCTAACCATGAAATTGTCATTACTGCTGGACCCCTGTAAAGTGTCCTATAATAACGTTAGTTTTATCATTTTATCTACAGTAGAAGCTCACGGAGAGGACCCCAACAAATATAAGATCTTTAGAAGCTTTATGCATTTATTCCGGAGAATAAACAGTGAAAAATACTCGCAACAACTTCAAGGAAGGGTTAAGATACCCCCCACTGCCATGTAAAACTATTACCAGGTATTTCTAAAACAGAGCAGAAAGAACGGGTTGCTGTTCTGGTATCATCTGGTATGGGGGTAAAGAACAACTCCTGGGCGTTCCTGAAACTGACAGCAGCTCAGGGGAGAAACAAGACCTAGCAGTGTACGAATGCCTAGAATAATGTGGTCTTACCAGATTGAGCAGATGTTAGGTCGAGAGATTCTGTAGGGATTTTTGACTGAAAGTTTGGCAGCACATCCGGACATCAACCAAACATATTCACTCGATTTCTTTAAGAATAGTCTGCGATTGACAAGTCCAAGTTCGATGTAGGCGAGAATGTTTTAAAACTACTTCCCAGCTGACTTCCCAAGAACAAGAGGTCGTAGAAGCACTCATCAACTTTCGTTAGGAGTTTTGAATTTATCTAAGAGGCAAAGTTGTAGATCTTGTCTTAAGGAACAAAAATTGTGTACACATATAATCCATCAAACTTCATCTGCAAGGTCAAAATCGCCAAGGTCAAATTTCTTTAAAAAACTTTTCTCGCGTTTTGATTTGCAGCTATTAAACCGATCAAATTTGAAGCAAACAACCAACTACAAAGATGGACCTCAGATCCCAATAAACATCTTTCTAGAACATACGATCTCTGTATAGACGGTTCTTAAAGGTCAAAATAACAAAGCAAATGTTTTCCCTGGTTCTAGTCCACAGATACTAAACCGTTCAATATTCATGAAAACAAACAACTGCAATAATTTTGCAAAGACATCAATGAACAACTTTCTGGAACATGCGAAATGTCTATGAACGGTTCTTAAAGGTGAAAATAGCAAAAAACTTTTGAAAATATTAAATTTTTACACTTTTTTCTCCAATTCTGGTCCCAAAAATTAAGGATACCGTCAACTACAAAAATTTACCTAAGATTTCAATAAACAACTTTCTACAACATACGAGGATTCTAGAAATGATTCTTAGGGCTGAAATTCAATAACAATTAAATTATTTTTAACAATCACCCTGCTCAGGTTTGGGAATAACAAACTGTTAAAAACTCAAGTAAATTTGAAAGGACCTGTAGTGGGATTCTCTAGGGCATTTTTTGGTTACCGACAAAAATCGGTCAAATTAAAACGCAAAAATATGAATGAAAAGTTCAAATAAAAGTTGTCATCACTGTTGCTATCGGTGGAAGTTTGCGAGTACTTTTTATTGGTCGCTAACTTACCGAACAATATCGTTAATTACCGAAGTTATAAGCATTTTAAATTTAACGATTTTTGTCGATACCGAAAAAATGCGTTAGAGAATCCCACTACTGAACAGGAAAGAATAATCTAAAATAATCGAATTTTGAGCTTGAAGGATCGTTCCTAGAATCTTCATATGTTCTAGAAAGTTTTTTAGTGAAATCTTAGGTACATTTTTGTAGTTGTCTGTATCCTTAATTTGAGGGGGGTGGGGTATCTTTGGACCAGAATTGGAGAACAAAGTGTAAAAATTGAATATTTTCAAAACTTGTTTACTATTTTCACCTTTAAGAACCGTTCATAGACATTTCGCATGTTTCAAAAAATTGTTCATTGATGTCTTTGCAAAATTATTGCAGTTGTTTGTTTTCATGAATATTGAACGGTTTAGTATCTGTGGACTAGAACCCTAGAAAACAGGATAAAAATCCGTTGAAACGAATTTTGGTCCAATCAGAATCTTCGCAAAATCCGATGTCTAGTTATCATGCTATCAATTACGGCCCAATACAAATATAGGTGGCTGGGTAGTCTGGATTTTAATTAGGCTAAAACCACCCGTGTTTGCCATGGCAGCTGACGTACTTCTGCTGCAATGGATTAGGGGTGGTCTCAGAGTATGGCATTCACACGTTATCCTTGTACTGTCTGCGCGACTGCGTCAGTGCGAATACTATTCAATTTTGCTGTATAGGGTCGTTGATCTAGGGGTTCTCGTTTGTAACTGACGAGTCTAGGTTCGGAAACCTGTCAACTGAATTGTGACAGAGCGATATACACAAGCAGGAACTCAAAACTTCAAAATCGTGTTGTGATACACTGATAACATCTTTATCTCCTTATAAAGGAGGTTCACTGGTGTCAGTAGGAAGTACCCTGTTGCAGTTCTCAGGTCCCCATTCGGACAGGTTTCAATATCCATCCACTGCGCTACCAAAGTGGATTTGGTAGCGTGGTGTGTTTGAAAGAACAATTATTCGAAAGACTTATGGACTAATGTGCGTTGACGGGGAATACCGACGCCGTATGAATCACGAGCTGTGCCAGCCGACTTACATCGATATAGTAGAACGTATCGAACTACACCGATTGCATTGGCTGGGTCATGTCAGCAGGATAGATAAAGACATCCCAGCCAGAAAGACATATGAATACGAGTCACACGACGGTATACGCCCCAAAGGAGGGCCAAAACTCCGATGAAAAGACCAAGTTGAAGTCGATATCATAAAACATGGCATCCAAAATTGGAGAAGTAAAGCAGAAGATCGATGCGTTTGGAAATCTATGCTTAGTTCGGTTTATATAACAAGACGTTCTGCTTGGTATAAAAGCCATTTAAGTAAGTAGAGCTAACATTTGCACAGCACAATGGCGCCGCATAGCTTACCAAAGACCGGTCTATTGCTTTGTAAGATGTCAACAAGGTTTCTTTGTCAGCACCCGAAATGCTGCCGGCCAGCGACTTGAGGATGTTGCTGCTACTTTTGATCGTTTTGCAAATAGCTGTGGCTTTAACGAACGACTTAAACATGCTATCGAACTTATCACCCAATATCTTGGGGTAGTTTATGGTCGGAATAAGGATATCATCGACCGCTATGTTCAGGGAGAGTCTAATTTCAGCCGCCCATGTGTTGAACAGTGTGGTAGTAGATTTAGCGGTGAATATTTTCATATTCATCAGATGGAAAAACTGTACCGAGTCAACTGTACAGATATTTAACCAACCACATAAGTCATTGGACCATACCAATGTGGCTTTAGACCTGGCAAGTCCACCATTGACCAGATATTTACCCTGCGGCAAATCCTAGAGAAGACCCAAGAGATGCAGATCGACACATTTCACCTTTTTGTCGATTCGACAGTCATTCGACATCCCCTCCGATCAAAGGTATTCCACGCAATGTCTGAATTTGGTATCCCCGCAAAGCTCATCCGGCTTTGTAAGATGACTTTAACTGAAGCGAATCTGCGAAAGTGGGTCTGGCGGTAAACGGCGAAAAGACCAAATTGATGGTGTCGACGCGCAAAGCGTCCATAGAGCTCGGACCAACTGTGGAAGTTGGTACCTACAATTTTGAGGTAGTTAAAGACTTCGTCTACCTCGGCACTGCCATAAACACAACAAACAACATCAGTTGTGAAATAAGAAGAAGAATTGTATTGGCCAACAGATGCTACTATGGATTAAGTAAGCAATTTAAAAACAAAGCCACATCTCGTCAAACAAAAATAACAATATACAAAACGCTGATACTACCCGTGCTAATGTATGGCTCCGAAGCATGGGTACTTGCGCAAGCAGATAAGGCAGTGCTTGGTGTGTTTGAGAGGAAAATTCTTCGAAAGATCTACGGGCCGATTTGCGTTGACGGTGAATATCGACGTCGTATGAACCACGAGCTATAAAAGCTATACAAAGACATGCATATAGTTAAACATATCGAGATGCAACGATTGCGTTGGCTAGGCCATATCATGAGAATGAGCTATGATGAACCCGCTAAAAAGGCGTATGAATACATGCCACATGGCGGTGTACGCAGAATCGGCAGGCCCAAGCTTCGATGGAGCATACAAGTGGATGAAGAAATGAAAAGGCGCGGTATTCCAAAAAGTCAAGCGAAAAACAGAGAGGAATGGAGATCTTTTCTTAGTTCGGTCTATGGAACAAATGTTCTGTAATGGGCCAACTAAGTAAGTAAGTAACATAAGTCATCGACGATAGAGTCCGATGACCTACAATCTTTCGCATACATTACGATATATTTACCGTGTAGAGGGTGTGGAATTTCAGAATTAAACAATTAAACAGATATCGCCATGCCTTGGGGAACTCCGTGTTTCACCCTAAGGGTCTTATATGTTCCCATACACATCCTTGAAGGGACACGGGGGACTTCTCTTATGTCAGTGAGTGCTCACCGATTTAGGAATTTTCGCCTACATTACGCCTATTTTGCACCTTTTTAAGGTATGATGTTTTTGTCCCGCCAGAGAATCGAACCCAGGCATACAGGATGCAAGTCGAAAATGTTAACATTGCACCACAGTGGCACCTTCTAAGGCTTTTAGACTTATTATTTCTGCCGACTACATTAATTTTCCTACTTCCACCCATATCGTAGGAACCATACGACGGACTTTTTCATGTTGTATTTTCTTATCTGATATACTGCGATCAATTCCATACTCGTTTGTCAACTTTCCTAAAAATTGCTATAAGGCCAAAAGTAGCAGATTAAAATTAAGGACGTTATTCTAGACAAGATACAGAGAAATCAAAAATAAAAACAAGTAAAAGGTATCAGTCGTCTTTGCCGACAGAGATATACCCTCAGCCTGTGTGGATTGAAATACTTTTTTCCCAAAAAAAAAAACTTATGTATTTAGGGGGGTTTTCAAAATTTTGGGCGTATGCACCGACAAAAGTATGGATAGGATTAAAGCTCAAACAATTGCGAGGATATCGATAGATAGAGTTTTTTTATCACATTAGCCTGCAAAAAACATAATATCGCTGTAAACAGGGCCACTAGGAAAATCTTCGGTAAAAATGTCCATAGAATCCTCGAACCACACAAAAATGTTGAACATTTGTGTGGGTGATACCACAAGGATTGGACAGATACGGCCCAAATTTGAACATAAACTAAGTTTCGACAATATTTAGAGATCCAAAGTGCGGTCCAAATCGGATGCTACGTCTATGAGAAATTACGCATACCATTTTAGCGAATATTTTCGAACTTTTGTGGGGGAGGAACAGAAAGGAGTGGACCTATAAGAACCACCTTCGGATTTTATCTAATATTCAAAGAAATATTACAATATCCAAAGTGTGGACCAACGCAGTATTCGGTTCGAGCTCTGTAGCCACAACATATGGTGCCATAGCGGTTTTTTACAACTTTCGGGGTGTTTTCTCAAGAAATTTGGACTTGCCCCTGAATAAACTTTTACTGCCGTAGTTAAGGCAGCGAATGCAAGTTGCTTTGACAAATATCAAAGTGATTCGAGAGCAGGTCTTAAAGTGAATTTATCCAAAACTTTATGTCGGAGGTACCCGAAGGAGTGGACAAATATAGTCCATATTCGTACCTTATCTATATCTGGTAGTTATTTTAGGATGTGTAAAGTATGGACCAAATCGGTCACTCCCATCAAGAGTTATCGTGCGCACAATTTTTCCAAAAATTTTAAAACTTTTGTGGGAGAGGTACCTGAAGGAGTGGACCGATATGGCTTATCTTCGAACTTAAACAAAGTTTGCACAAAATATTACGAAGCCCAAATTGTGGACCGAATCGGCAGATCCGTTCGAGAGTTATCTTGCGCTCCAACCACTATACATGGTGTTATAGGGATTTTTTGCACCATTCAGGCTATTTTCTCAGGAAGTATGGGCTTGCTCTTGTTGCAACAAAAATGAAAATTTTGTGTTGGAGGTACCCGAAGGAGTGGACGGATTGGGTCCATATTGGAACCTCATCAAAGTCCAGTAGAAATTTCACGTTGTGCAAAGTAGGGACCAAATCGGTTACTCCCTTCAAGAGTTATCGTACGCACACATTTTCCGAACATTTCCGAACTTCTGTGGGGTACGACCCATCTTCGAACTTAAACTAAGTTTGGAGAAAATATTACGGAAGGCAAATTTTGGAACGAATCGGTTAATCCGTTCGGCTCGGCTGGCGCCAGCCAGACAGACAAACGGATGGACATGGCTAAATCAATTCCAAATTTTCTGAAACGGATTTCTTCCAAACATACTTTGGGTCTAAAACCCTTATTTCGTTTATTTTTATTTAACCCGTATGAAAGTGTATATACCCTTGTTAGCATAAATGCTGAGGGTATAAAAATAACGATGTGCAAAGGTTTTACCAATGTCAGTCGCTATTTCCGATACCGAAGGATTTGTAATGCTTTAGGACCTAGAAAAACATTAAACCGTTGTAAACAGGACCCCAAACCTAACTTCGGTAAAAACATTCAAAACTATCCTCGAAAAGCCATTAAACTGCCTTTATGTGAAAAATTTGAATTTTGGTCAGGCGCATAGACCTTCTTGTAAATTGGTTTAAGTTTGGCAGAAATATTACAATGTGCAAAATTGACCAATGCCATTTACTTCCTCCGGTAGTTATTGTGTTCATCTGTTATTTTAGTTGGTGACAACAACAGTCCTTGAGGCACCCTTACAGCAAAAATACTCATTAGAAAATCCCTTACTAGACCATAACTTTTACAAGGGCATGTCGCGCGTAGTAAGTGTTATCTTTTACCCCTAAAATAACTAATTAAATTAAATAATGGATTACTAAGGGGTGTTGTAATGAGTACTTTTGCTTTGTACACTTAATCGACAATTTTGAACTTTGGTTAGGGAGGTGCCCAATAGACTTTCGGAGGACATTTCACGATGTACAATGTTTTGACCCATCAGCCACTTTAGTTGGTACCAGCAGTGTTTTAGAGCTTTTGGGCCATTACCTAAGCAAGTATGGATTTCAAATGATCGGAGATATGTCCTTAAAAGGCAATTTCCTGATTCTATTCTAATGTATGTAGATTTTGAATTTTTGTTGGGGAGGTACCCGAAGGAGTGTACCTGTATGGCCCATCACAGAACTTTATTTAATTGTGGATAAAATATTAGTGCAGTGGATAGTGAATAAAAGTTACTTTGGACCCGTTCGAGAATTATTGTGAGTACGCCACAGACAGACGGACGGACAAGTCTTAAGGGAATACAAATTGTCTGACGTGGATTTCGTACAAACATACTTGGTTGGACCCCAAACCATTACTTCGATGAGTCACCACGGCGTGCCTTAACCAAATTGAAATGGTAGGTGCTTACACCTGGGAAGTTTCTGCAGATTCTGAAACTACAATGCTCATAGATTAGAAATATCAAGAAACAAAAAAAATCGCCTGAGGAATTTTCAAAAAAATCGCGATTAAGATTCACATTTTTAGGGGTTATTTAGGTTTTCACGATTTTGCTTCGAAACCGAGTGCCCTATGTAAATGGGCCTTAAGAAAATGAATGTGAATTTTGATCGCGATTTATTTAAAAATCCCTCCGGCGATTTTTTTCGGTTTTTTTATTTTTCTTATCTATGACGAAACCTACGAAAATTTCATAAAGGTTAATCTTGTGGATAATTTTCACAGCTACAACATTTTCTTTAGGCCCATTTACCTAGGACTCGCGGTTTTCAAGCTCTCTTACTTACTTACTTAGATGGCCTTTATACTAAACAGAACGTCTTGTTTCATAAGCCGAACTAAGAATAGATTTCCAAACGCAACGATCTTTTGCCTTACTTCTCCAATTTTGGACGCCATGTTTAGTGATATCTTCTTCAACTTGGTCTTTCCATCGGAGTTTTAGCTTTCCGTTGGGGCGTATACCGTCGAGTGGCTCGTATTCAAATGCCATTTTGGCGGGAGCATCTTTATCCATCCTGCTGACATGACCAAGCCAACGCCATCGTTGTAGTTCGATGCGTTTTACTATATCGATGTCGGTCGGCTGGTATAGCTCGTGGTTCATACGACGTCGGTATTCACCTTCATATACATCTTTCGAAGAATTTTTCTCTCAAACACACCAAGTTCTGCCTCATCTGCTTTCGCAAGTACCTATGCTTCAGATCCATACATAAAAACGGGTAGTACCAGTGTCCGGTGAAGTGTAAGTTTTGTTTGACGAGAGGTGGTTTTGCTTTTAAACTGTTTATTTAGACCAAAGTAGCATCTGTTGGCCAATATTATTCTTCTCTTTATTTCAAGGCTTATATTATTGGTTTTATTTATGGCGGTGCCGAGGTAGATAAAGTCATTTACTATCTCAAATTTATAATTATCAACATACACAGTTTATCCGAGTCTACTGGACGACTTGCGTGTTGATAGCATAAACTTCGTCTTATCGCCGTTGACTGCCAGACCCACTTTGGCAGACTCTTTTTCAATTTTTGCAAAGGTGGCTGTTACGGCTCGCGCTGATCTACCTATTATGTCTATGTTATCTGCGTGTGCAAGCAACATTACATATTTATTGTATATCGTGCTGTTTTTGTCTCTGGCCGTATATATATTCGCATCTCGTATGACCTTTTCCAGTAGGATATTAAATAGGTCACACGATAGACTGTCACCTTGTCTGAAACCTCGTTTTGTGTTGAAAGGCTCTTTCCTATTTTAACCGCTGATCTTGTGTCAGCCAATGTCATCCTGAATAGTCGAATTAGTTTTGCAGGGATGCCAAACTCAGACATGGCTTGAAACACCTTTGCTCTAATTGGGCTGTCGAACGCGGCCTTATGTGTCGATCTGTCTTTCGTGGGTCTTCTCCAATATTTTGCGCAGTGTGAAGATTTGGTCAATTGTAGACTTACCAGGTCTAAAACCGCATTGGTATGACCCGATTATTTCATTGACCATGGGTTTTAACCGTTCACACAGTATGCTCGACAACACTTTATATGCGATGGGAAGGAGACTTATACCTCGTTAATTTGCACAAACCGTTTTGTCTCCTTTCTTATGTACGGGACGGGTTCCAATCGTTGGGTATGCTTTATTCCTGCCAAATTTCGTAAATTAGCTAATGCATACTCCTTACCAGCATTTCGCCACCGGTCTTGAACAATTCGGCGGGAAGTCCATCAGCTCCTGCTGCCTTATTGTTTTTCAGCCGATTAATGGCTGTCGTAACCTCGCTTTAGCTAGGTGGTAGACATTCAACATTGTCATTTACGTGTAGATTTTTTGACGGGCTTTTTTGGTCAGTGTTTTGTTATGACAATAAAACGAATTTTATTTCATATTGTGCTCAACGTTTCGTTGACTTTTTTCCAACTTTATCAAGAGCTTATGTTTATTTTGGATATCTGGTAATAACAAAGAAACGATTACGATTGGTTCTGGGGTATCTTCATCGCCATACATATTCGATACCAAAAGCTTCATAAAGTGCTCCTTCCAGATCCTCAGTACGCTATCTGTATCAGTTACCAGATTCCCTTGGTCATCTTTGCAGGAGAATGTGCCTGCACCATATCCTTCAGTCTGGTGTTTTACACTCTGTTAAAATTTTCGGACTTCATTCTGACTCCTGAACATCTCGAGTTTCTCACGCTCACGATTTTCTTGCTCCTTCTTTTTTCTCCTGAAAATACCCTTTTCCTCTCTCCTCTCTTCCCGATAAGTTTCTTTCGTTCTTCGTGTTGCTACTGAATGCAGTGTTGCTCTATATGCTATATATGCTTTACAACACTCCTGATCATACCATAATTTTTTAGGTGGAGGTTTTGATACCCAAGTATGGTTTTTGCGGCAGTCTGAAGGGAGTGGGCTATTTTTTGCCAACGTGCTTCTACATTATCGGAACAAGGAGTGCTGTTTTCCAGCATGCGAGTCAGTTGAGCGGAGTAGGCTTGTGCTGTCTGTTGTGTTTGCAGCTTCTCGACATCGAGCTTACGTCCTGTGTTAGATCTCACTTTTGTCGCAACATTAAGACGAGTGCGTACCTGGGCTGATACAAGGAAATGATCCGAGTCGATGTTCGCACCTCGAATCGATCGGACATCACAACACGATCAATCTGATTTTTTGTTTTCCCATCCGGGGATATCCACGTAGCCTTGTGTATGTCGAGGTGTGGGAATCTGGTACCATGTTCTTTGCCGCTGCAAGCCTCATTCCGTTGTCGGATGTTACCTCATGAAGGCTGATTTTGCCGACAGTGGGACCGAATATATTTTCCCTTCCAATTTTAGCATTAAAATCTCCTTAAATCTCCTTAATGTCATGGCCAGGGCAGCGGTCATATACTCTCTATATCCTTGGTCTGTTCGTCTTTCTCTTCGGTCGGAGCATGGGCGCAGATGAGACTGACGTTAAAAAACTTTGCTATTATACGTATTGTGGCAATTCTCTCATAAACCGGAGTAACACTTGATACAAGATTTTTAAGCCTCCGGTTTACCATGAATCCAACACCTAGCTCATGTTTCGTTTCATGGCAGCTATAATACATTGCGAAATCGTTTGTGATCTTTACGTCTGCCCGATTCCATCGCACTTCCTGTAAGGCGATAATATCAGCATTGTACTTGTCAATTACATCCGCCAATGCGTAAACTCCACCTACTCTGTAAAGAGTCCTGACATTCCAGGATTCGCAGATCCTGGTCCTTAATACGTTTGCGGGGGTCGTCAACTTTAGAGGGGTTTGTTTTTCTTCTATTTCTTTGTTTTTTAATAGTAAGCTGTTTTGACGGGGTGAGTTACTAGTCCAACGCCCAACCCAATTTGTTATCGTTCTTATGGGTGAACGCGCGGCACATGTTAGCTCACTACCTTTAACGGGCGTTAAAGGCAGTTCCCCAGGTGAAAACACGGGGAGGTCAGTGTCCACTTGAGATAGATGAGGGACCAAGGTAAGTCCTGGGCTTTCAATCAAAATCGTGAAAATCTAAAACACCCCTAAAAATGTGAACTTAAATCGCGATTTATTTGAAAATCCCTCCGGCGATTTTTTTTGTTTCTTGATATTTCTCATCTAGCATTGTAGTTCCAGATTCTGTAAAAACTTCCCAGGTGTAAGCACCTCCCATTTAAAATTAGTTAAGGCGCACCGTGTCACATTTTGATCGTTAGCCTAAAGGCTGAGGTTACAAAAATTTGCCTAGGCAACAAATTTGACCATATTTGAACCAAAAAAAGTGTATATAAAATTCCGCCGTCTACTTATGATGCCTTCTTTCGCAAAGACGATACATTTTTCCCGAGAAAAAAAATAAATGAGGGAGCAATGTTTGGCAAATCTTTCTCCAACATTTGTTGAATTCTCACAAACCGTTTGTTTATTATTATGTATGACAAATAAACAACAAAACACCCAACTTTGTTAAATTTGTTACTCTCTGTGGTCGGAGGGATTAAAACGCATTTAAATTAAATACCTAAATGTTCCCCTTTATATTGTCAACATTATTTATGGGAATTATTATGATGACTGTTCAGTTGTCGGCAAAAAGATAATATTTCATGCAATTTATGAACCATGCGGAGATTCTAAAAAAGAATGAAGAAATTTATTTATAAGGAAAAATTCTTAACCCTGCGCCAATAAGAAGCTATAAATTGTTGTAATAAAGTGTTTGATAAATTAGCTTTAAACAAATTGTTTATGAAAACAATGAACCTGATTTGGCAGATTATTAACCCCCCAAAGAAAAGTGTAATAATTGTCAAGCTTATCACGTCGGATATTTTCGGATTTATTAAAACATATCTGTAATAAAATGAAATGGTGTTTATGGACCGCAGCAAAGTCTTCTTAATTCCTTTTGTGCATAAAAAGTGAATATATTATTATATATTGAAATTATAAATGCAATAACAAATAAGCTCTGCTGTCATGAACATTTTGAATATTTTTCTTTAATTCTTTAACACAATTAAATTAATGTGTTATGTATGCTTGTCGGATTTATTCAACAATTTGTATTGTTTATCTTTGGCCTGCCTTAAAATATCATCCTAATCCCCAAGCGAATTGAAGGTCATGTATGATTGGTGGGTGTTGCTATGATCTTGTGACCAAATTTTAGTAACAGATTTCATTTTGAGGAAGAGTCGAATGAATTTATTTTGAATTTCTCTGTCACCCTTGTGACATGAGAAATTACCAACGCCTGTTGATATTGGCAACAGACAAAAACAAAACAATTGCAAAGTGTGACCAATTGTCATGAATAATTAATTGTTTTTAATTATTTTTTGAAAATAACAACATTTGCAGTACACATTGTTTCGATTTAAAATCACATCGACACAAAAAACATACATACGCGTTAAAACATGTTCTTGTCTACTTAGAATTACTAATATATTTTGTGAATGGAAACCCAACGGATCATTAATAAGCTTTTTTTTATACCCTCAGCGTTTAGGCTAAGGAGGGTATATACACTTTGATACGATGAAAATGTGCCTCATCGAAATAATGGTTTTAGACCCCAAGTATGTTTGGACGAAATGTGTTTCAGACAATTTGGAGTCGATCTAGCCATGTCCGTCCGTCTGTCTGTCTGTCTGTCCTGCTGACTGGAGCGCACGATAACTCTCGAACGGATGAACCGATTTGGTTCAAATTTTGGCTTTCGTAATATTTTGCCCAAACTTAGTTTAAGTTCGAAGATGAGCTACATCGGTCCACTCCTTCCAATACCTCCCCCACAAAAATTCGAAAATGTTCGGAAAGTTTGTGCGCACGATAACTCTTGAAGGGAGTGACCGATTTGGTCCATACTTTGTATAGCGTAAATTTCCTACCAGAGTAATATGAGGTTCCAATATAATCTCAATAGGTCCACTCCTTCGGGTACCTCCCACACAAAATTTCGGAAAAGTTCAGTTTAGGGCCATCTCTCGAATCGCTTTGATTTTTGTTTTAGCAACTTGTATTCACTGCCCTACATACGACGGTACAAGTTTCATCGGGGGCAAGTCCATACTTCCTGAGAAAATAGCATGAAAGTTGCAGAAAAACCCCTATGACACCGTGTGAGGTGGTTGGAGCGTAAGATAACTCTCGAACGGATCTGCCGATTCGGTCCAAAATATGGCCTTAGTAATACTTTGCCCAAACATAGTTTAAGTTTGAAGATAAGCCATATCGGTCCACTCCTTCAGGTACCTTCCCCACAAAAGTTCAAAAATGTTCGGAAAAATTGTTCGTACGGTAACTCTTGAAGGGAGTGGTCGAATTGGTCTATACTTTACACATCCTAATATATCTACCAGATATAGATCAGGTTCAAATATGGACTATATTTGTCCACTCCATCCGGTACCTCCCACACAAAATTTTCGGATAAGTTCACTTTAAGACCTGATATCGAATCACTTTGATTTTTGTTGAAGCAACTTGCATTCGCTGCCTCAATTACGATATTAAAAGTTTTTTTAGGGGCAAGTCCATACTTCTTGAGCAAACAGCCCGAAGAGTGTAAAACCCCCTATGACACCATATGTTGTGGCTGGAGATCCACTTCCATAACGGTCAATATCGATCCATTCCTTTTAGTATCTCCTCCGAAAAACTTTTGATCTTTAATCCTAACCAACATTTTTGTCGGTTCAAACGCCCAAATTTTTTAAAACCCCCTAAATACATACGTATTTTGGGAAAAAATTGTTTCAATATACACATGCTGAGGGTATACCTCTGTCGGCAAAGCCGACTGATACTTTTTTACTTGTTTTGTCTATAATTAGTCTTGTTCAAATTGTATTTGGCGTATACTAATTTTAAAATATTATCATATCGAAAAACAAATAAGTACATACTAGCAAATGCCCGCTACTTCGTATGCGGAAAGGAAACGAAATATATATAAACAATATTTAATACCGGAATGGTGAATACTGTAGATTCTGTTGTACTAAGACCTATTTTTATTACCAATATTTTTTTCGATTGTAGTCAGAATTTACAAAAAAAAAAAAAAATCTGCCGTCTCGCATCCCTACACAACTACCATATTTTTTATTTCGAATTTCCAAAACTACGTATCATATTGCAAATTTCAGATTTGACTTCTGGTTTTAACCCTTCGCTAACACAGCATTCCCTTCCAGTACGAATTTCCAAACACTAAACTTTATCTCACCCTTTCGCCCAGAACCCGAATAGGTCCGTTAAATTTTCGGCATTCAAAATGGTCATAAAAATCCACGTTTTCGTATATCCCCGTATAACGGTACCTCTCGACTTAGTGTATTTTAAAAGAAGAACAAATCTATATTGTCCAATTTTCTTTAAATTTGGACCTTGAATACTCAGAGGATATAAAAGTATAATTTAAAAAATCTCCACTTCAATCCACGTTTATTAGAAGAGATATTTTGAAGATTTAGAGTATTTTGAAGATCTTCTGCATATTTTCCAACCGAAATTCGGAATTTGTGGCATGAAAGGTTAGAAAACTTCTTTACAAAAAATTTTAGTTAATGTGCACGGGTAAGTCAACCGTATATAACGGAATTTTTTTGGAGGCATTTCAATTTAGGATTTTTTAATATCAGGGGGGAAAATACCTTCTAGTTAACAAAATTGTCGAATTATACCACGTTTTCAAATTTACATACCAAAGCGATCAGAACAAAAAACATTTTTTGAAAAGATACTTCACGTTTGACTACTTAATCTCAGTACATTATTTAGAATCTCCTTGGCGTTAACATCAAATCAATGGAACAATATTTAGTACAATTATTCAAACTCAGAACTTTGTCTCAAATTTTAGAGTGACCTTCATAACAAATATTTTTCCATTTCGTATTTTTTGTACAAATAGCGTATTTCCAAATTATAAAATCCCAGCTTTGTTCTTACACCCAACACCAAATTTAGTACCTTAACTATTTAAAATGGTTTTGGTACCAACATGTTACCCAACTTTTCGTACACATAGGTAAACGTTTCAAAAATTACTTCCTTATATTCAACATATATCCTAACCCTAATTCACTTTTCCAGTCTCACCAGTTCCCCTGAAACCCATTTGAGGACTATTTAGTAGTTTTTGTATAAATAAGTACGAATTTTCAAAACGTCCTTCCTACCTCTACTCTAAACACCAATTGCTACCCTAATACCGAATTTCAAAATTCCAGTTCTACCATTTACAAAATCACAAATTGTACAAAATTCTATACCATATAGCAAATACCAAAAGGTACCAAATGTTGTACCATTTAGCACTTTTCGTACACGATTTTCCAAAATGTACTTTCATATCTCAGCTCTATCCGTTCACCTAAACCCAAATTATAGCCAAAGTAGTTCCATTTAGCACTTTTCCATAAGTACGAATTTCCAAAACTACGTCAATCCTACACTCCAACAATAATCTGTTCACGCAAATACAAATTATAGCGAGTTTCGTACCATTTAGTACTACTTCGTGCACATTAGTACGATTTTCCAAAGCTACCTCTATATCTCAATTCTATATTCCAACAGTAATCTTAATTCCAAATTTCAGGATTCCAGCTCTTCAAATCCAAATCATACTAAACTCACTACCATTTACGACTTTTCGACCTTTGGCACATCTTTCTTACTCTTCATCAGTGACCCCCATTCCAAATTTCAGGATTCCGGCCCTATTCGTTAACCTGTATCCAAATTGTACTATATTTAGTACCATTTAGTATTTTTCGTATACTTTTAATTCGAATTTCCAAAAAACCTTCCTTTTTTACTCTCCATCAGTGACCTTCATTCCAAAGGTGATTTCAGGATTCCAGCTCTATTCGTTCACCCAAACCCAAATTGT
This sequence comes from Musca autumnalis, assembly GCF_047663935.1. NCBI lineage: Eukaryota > Metazoa > Arthropoda > Insecta > Diptera > Muscidae > Musca > Musca autumnalis. Next base: position 241,612,738 of record NW_027411866.1, on the reverse strand, counting down.
ACTAAATTTAGTACCATTTAGTACTTTTCGTGCACTTATAGTTCAAATTTCTAAAAACCTTTCTTTGTTACTCTCCATCGGTGACCCTCATTACAAATTTCAGGATTCCAGCTCAATCCGTTCACCCAAATCCAAATTGTACTAAATTTAGTACCATTTAGAACTTTTCGTGCACTTATAGTTCGAATTTCCAAAAACCTTTCTTTGTTACTCTCCACCAGTGACCCTAATTTCAAATTTCAGGATTCTAGCTCCATCCGTTCACCCAAATCAAAATTGTACTAAATTTAGTACCATTTAGTACTTTTCGTACCCTTGTAATTCGAATTTCCAAAAACCTTTTTTTTTACTCTCCATCAGTGACCTTCATTCCAAATTTCAGGATTCCAGCTCCATCCGTTCACCCAAATCAAAATTGTACTAAATTTAGTACCATTTAGAACCTTTCGTGCAGTTTTAGTTCGAAATTCCAAAAACCTTTCTTTGTTACTCTCCATCAGTGACATTCATTCCAAATTTCCGGATTCCAGCTCTATCCGTTCACCCAAATCCAAATTGTACTAAATTTAGTACCATTTAGTACTGTTCGTACCCTTATAGTTCGAATTTACAAAAACCTTTCATTGTTAGTCTTCATCAGTGACCCTCATTCCAAATGTCTGTATTCCAGCTCAATGCCACCCAAATCAAAATTGTACTAAATTTAGTACCATTTAGAACCTTTCGTGCAGTTTTAGTTCGAAATTCCAAAAACTTTCTTTGTTACTCTTCACCAGTGACCCTAATTTCAAATTTCAGGATTCCAGCTCTATCCGTTCACCCAAATCCAAATTGTACTAAATTTAGTACTGTTCGTACCCTTATAGTTCGAATTTCCAAAAACCTTTCACTGTTACTCTTCATTAGTGACCCTAATTCCAAATGTTTGTATTCCAGCTCTATCCGTTCATCCAAATTGTACTGTATTTAGTACCATTTAGTACTTTTCGTATACTTTTAATTCGAATTTCCAAAAACCTTCCTTTTTTACTCTCCATCAGTGACCTTAATTCCAAATTTCAGGATTCCAGCTCTATTCGTTCACCCAAACCCAAATGGTACAAAATTTAGTACCATTTATTACTTTTCGTACACTTATACTTCGAATTCCAAAAACCTTTCATTTTTACTCTTCAACAGTGATCCGCATTCCAAATTTCAGGATTCCAGCCCTATCCGTTCACCCAAATCCAAATTGTACTAAATTTAGTACCATTTAGTACTTTTCGTTCACTTATAGTTCGAATTTCTTAAAACCTTTCTTTTTTACTCTTCATCAGTGACCTTCATTCCAAATTTCAGGATTCCAGCCCTATCCGTTCACCCAAATCAAAATTGTACTAAATTTAGTACCATTTAGTACTATTCGTGCACTTATAGTTCGAACTTCCAAAAACCTTTTTTGTTACTCTTCATCAGTGACCCTAATTTCAAATATCAGGATTCCAGCTCTATCTGTTCACACAAATCCAAATTGTACTAAAATTAGTACCATTTAGTACTTTTCGTACCATTGTAGTTCGAATTTCCAAAAACCCTTTGGTACATCTTTCTAACTCTCCATCGGTGACCCTCATTCCAAATTTCAGAATTCTAGCTCTTCCCGTTTGCCTAATACAAAGGGTACCATATTTAGTACCTTTTAGTACTTTTCGTACACTTCTAGGTCGAATTTCCAAAAACCCAGCCTTATCTCACCCCTACACACCAACAGCAACCTACACCCAAAATTTCAACTTTCTAGCTTTAGCGGTTTCGTCTGGGCTATGATGAATCAGTCAGTCAATCAGTCAGTCAGTCAGTCAGTCAGTCACTCACCTCACTACTCTTTTATATATATAGATGTATAACACATCATCAGAAATATTTTTAAAGACTTTGACATATCAATCAAAACAAGTTCATTCCATTAAAAATACATATTTAATGTCAACAAAAACACCCCTGCCAATTTTTCACATGGCCAATGACCCTTACAAAGGCCATTCTGAATTTTGTTTATAATCATAAAAAACAAAAACAAAACAATAAAATTAAAACAATATTTTTATGAGCAGTTTTCCTGTCACACAAAAAACAGCAGTTGCGAATATTTATCTGATAATAATTATTAACATTAAAAATTCTTAATGTCAAAATTAAATTGTCCTGAAAATTGGAAGAAACTGAAAAAAAATTAGTAGTTTTTTATGAGACAGTTGTAGTCACGGTCATTATATTTATATTGGATCTAAAGTGTTTTAGTGTGTTATTAAGAGGTAGTAGTAGCTGATGACATTTTGCAGACACCATAGAGCACAATACGAAGGTATTTAATCAGTTGCTCAAAATCAAAGTAAACATCATGACTTGTTAAGTTCTAATGGAAAACAAGTAAAAAAGTATCAGTCGGCTTTGCCGACAGAGATATACCCTCAGCCTGTGTATATTGAAACAATTTTTTTTCCAAAAAACGCATGTATTTAGGGAGTTTTAAAATGTTGGGCGTTTGAACTGACAAAAATGTTTATTAGGATTTAATATCAAAAGTTTTGCGGAGGAGATACTAAAAAGAATGGATTACCAGCCACTACATATAGTACCATATGGGTTTTTTAGAACTTCAGGGATGTTTGCTCAAGAAGTATGAACTTGCCCCTGAAACAACTTTTACCATCGCAATTAAGGCAGCAATGCAAGTTGCTTCAACAAAAATCAAAGTGATTCGAAAGCAGGTCTTAAAGTGAACATGTATCCGAAATTTTGAGTGGGAGGTACCGGATGGAGTGGACAAATATAGTCCATATTTGAACTTGATCTATATCTGGTAGATATATTAGGATGTGTAAAGTATGGACCAATTCGGCCACTCTCTTCAAGAGTTATCGTACGCACAATTTTTCCGAACATTTTTGAACTTTTGTGGGGAAGGTACCTGAAGGAGTGGACCGATATGGCTTATCTTCGAACTTAAACTATGTTTGGACAAAATATTACTAAGGCCAAACATTGGACCGAATCGGCAGACCTGTTCGAGAGTTATTTTGCCCTCCAACCTCCTCACACGGTGTCATAGGGTTTTTTTGCAACTTTCAGGCTATTTTCTCAGGAAGTATGGACTTGCCCCTGATGAAACTTATACCGTCGTATGGAGGGCAGTGAATACAAGTTGCTAAAGCAAAAATCAAAGCGATTCGAGAGATGTTCCTAAACTGAACTTTTCCAAAATTTTGTGTGGGAGGTACCCGACGAAGTGGACCGATTGAGTCCATATTGAAACCTTATCTAAGTCTGGTACACGCTCCACGATGGGCAAAGTATGGACCAAATCGGTTACACGCTTCAAGAGTTATCGTGCGTACAAATTTTCCGAACATTTTCGAACTTTTGTGGGGGAGGTACCGGAAGGAGTGGACCGATATAGCTCATCTTCGAACTTAAACTAAGTTTGGACAAAATATTACGAAAGCCAAAATTTGAACCGAATCGGTTCATCCCTTCGAGAGTTATCGTGCGCTCCAGCCAGCCAGACAGACAGACTGACGGACATTGCTCAATCAACTCCAAATTGTCTGAAACACATTTCGTCCAAACATACTTGGGGTCTAAAACCATTATTTCGATGAGGCACATTTTGCCCGTATGAAAGTGTATATCAGGAATATTGTCAATTATTTCATATTCCATTTCAGAAAAAAAGGATAAATTTTTTTCGCGCTACATCAACGATTTTTGATATGTGGGTTAAGAAAAAAATTCCGAGTACGAATCTGGTCGCGAGCCAATTTTTGGTTGTTGCGGACAAAAGTTATGGCGCTTTTATTTCGCTTTTGAAGAAAGAAAATATTATAAAAACGCTAATTATTTTATTGAGCACAATTGTTACAAAAAAGTTCTCTCGAAGTTACTTCAGCGAGTAGATTGCATAATACCTGCAAAATGTTACACCGAATTCGCGGAATGTACATAAAATTGATAAATTATTGAATATAAGTCTACTTTTTTCAAAATTAAGGCCCATTTAGTGGTCATATAATTACATAAAAAATTGTTGTGGATCCAAACTTCACGGCGAATCAAATGAGACTGCAATCATACAGATTGGTGTTATAGTTCGGATGTTACAGCCAAAATAAGCACATATTTTGGTCAAAAAATAATTTTTTGTTTGAAAAAATATTTTTTTCACATGCATTATGTAGTAGAAAATGTTGTAAAAATTTATAGGAATACTTCCTTCATTTTTGCTTAAATCTCCCAACAAAATAGACGGATTTTGCTTTATTGACATTCATATTAATGCTTTCCCATTAGGGAAGCTGATTGGGTTGATGGGGATATATGTCAAAGCTTCTGAAATGGAAATAGAGGTCAAATAACCCATTTTTATTTATATGCATTTTAATATACGTGTAAATCGCGTAATTATCAAAATCAGTTTGTCCGCATGTGATTTTCATGTACAGTAATACCGTATCTTTTAATTTGAATATAATTTTCGAAATTTAATTTGGTGGCTAAGATGTAGCATAGGCTGCATCTTAGTGCCTAAAAACCTGTATAACGTCGCTAACTTGCGCGGAGTGCGTATGCTTTTTGTCCGCATCCGATTTCAGTGTCCACCATAAAAATCTGCATCGATATATATCTATTTCAAGGCGGTCAACGAAGAACCGTGGATGTAGCATCACACACTATTTTTTGGGATAAAATGAATGTAGCTCCCTTATAAGTGAAGTTTTCAAATCTCTGTTTCCGCTAAAACGAAGATGCTGTATTAGTTGTTTCATTGCAGTGGAAACGAACTGCAGAAAACGCGATAAAATACGCGATATTTCCAAAAACAATTTTAGGTGATTTTTCTACTTTGGATTTTCTTGTAACTCGGGTTTTAGTGGATGGATTTTCACGGAGAATGATTTATTAGATCCGGAACGTAAAAAACTAAAATGTGCAATCAAGTACGAGGAAATCGAATGACAATTGTAAAAATTAGGCCCGAATAATATGATTTTTAGAAAAATATTCACACAAAATTTCGTCATTTCGATACATATTTCTGTGAAGCTGTGGAGGCTACATTCACGATATACGTATCAAAAAGCTCAGAATCGCAAGTACTATAATCCTATTAAAGCCTTTTTGAAAAATCTGTTTGCTTAACGCGACTAGAAGAAAATGTCAAAAAACACTGTAAATTTGGCTTCAAAATGTCAGCGTCATTTATTGGTAGACGCTGATGAAATTTTGAAAAGTTATACATTAGTGAGATTATCCTTATTTAGTTGGCTTCTACTTTTACTTTGACAGGAAAATCGTGAGAAGTGTGGTTTACTCACAAATCGAGAGAAAACAAAAAAAGACACGTTGGCTTCAACCCAATTTTACCCATTTTCTAACATAAATATAGCCACAGCTTCCACGCAAATTAACTTTTGAGGCCAATATTTTTTGCCACGTCCAAAAACATTTCATTTTATCCATAAACATTTAATTTGTATAATATACAATCACAAGTCGCGTGTTCTAAAAGGGTAAACCTTGGCTTCAGCTATGTTAAATTTTCAAAAATATTGGTGATATACCCTTCATAGCCTAAAGGCTGAGGGTATAAAAATGCTGGCATGTTTAGCTTCAATTTCCACTACATACACGTTATACCCTCCACCATAATATGGAGATATACAATTTTTCACTAGAATTTTCGGTCCACGTTTTGATATAGCCCCCATAGAACGGCACCTCCCGATTTCCGGTATTTTGAAGATTTTACCCTCATTTTCACACAAAAAGGATGCAATTTGGTATTTGGGCTTCCTTGGCGGTACAAATGTTTCCAATTTGTCGGTATAGGTCAACGCCTTCATATAGCCCCCATAGAAAGGTACCTCCCGATTTTCGGTATTTTTAAAAGTTGTGGACACAATATCCCACCGAAATTGCTGAAATTTGGTATTTTGTCTTCGTTGGGGATATACAATTTTTCACCTGATTTTTTTCGGTATAGGTCCACGCCTTCTATGGGGGCTATAGAACGGTACCTCCCGATTTTCGGTAGTTTGAAGTTTTTAGCTTCATTATTACACCGAAATGGCTGAAATTTGGTATTTAGTCTTTGTTGGGGGTATTAAACTTTCAACCTGAAATTTATTGGTAAAGGTCCACGCCTCTACAGAACAGTACCCCCGATTTTCAGCATTTTATGTTCCAATATGGACCCAGTCGGTCCACTCCTTCAGGTACCTCCCACACAAAATTTCGGAATCGTTCAGTTTAGGACCTGCTCTCGAATCGCTTTGATTTTTGTTTAGCAACTTCTATTCACTGCCACTCATACGACGGTCAAGTTTCATCAGGGGCAAACCATTGTTCCTGAGAAAATAGACTGATAGGTAAAAAAACCTATGACACCGTGTGTAGTGGTTGGACGGCAAGATAACTCTCGAACGGATCTGCTGATTCGGTCCAAAATTTGGCCTTCGTAATATTTTGTGCAATCATAGTTTAAGTTCGAAGATGAGCCATATCGGTCCACTCCCTCAGGTACCTCTCCCACAAAAGTTCAAAAATGTTCGGAAAAATTGTGCGCACGATAACTCTTGATGAGGGTGACCGATTTGGTCCATACTTTACACATTCTAAAATATCTTCTAGATATAGATCAGGTTCGAATATGGACTATATTTGCCCAGCCCACACAAAATTTTGGATAAATTCACTTTAAGACCTGCTCTCGAATCACTTTGATTTTTGCTGAAGCAACGTGCATTCGCTGCCTCAATTACGGCAGTAAAAGTTTTTTCAGGGGCACGTCCATATTTCTTCAGGAAACAGCCCAAAAGTTGCAAAAAAAACCCCTATGGCACCATATGTAGGGGATAGAGGGCTCGAACCGAATAATACGTTCGTCCACACATTGGATATTGTAATATTTCTTCGAATATTAGATGAAATTCGAAGGTGGTGCTTATAGGTCAACTCTTCTGGTACCTCCCCCACAAAAGTTCGAAAATATTCTCTAAAATGGAAAGCGGGATTTCTCACAGACATATCTACCGATTTGGTCCAAATAAACGACACATTTTTTGTTAAAAATCGAAATTTTGAATTTGTATTCTTTTCCTTGGCGGTGTATCCAAAAAATGTGTCGACACTAACTAAACTTGGTTGCGCCTAACATAAGTGGACGTACCACTCCTTAGGGTATCTCCCACACAAAATTTGGAACATGTAAAGTTTAAGGTTACCCTCAACATTTATACTATATACACTTTCATGCGGGCAAAATGTGCCTCATCGAAATCAGACAATTTGGAGTCGATTTAGCAATGTCCGTCCGTCTGTCTGGCTGCCTAGTGCGCACGATAACTCTCGAACGGATGAATTTGGCTTTCGCAATATTTTGTCCAAACTTAGTTTAAGTTCGAAGATGGGCTATATCGGTCCACTCCTTCCGGTACCTCTCCCACAAAAGTTCGAAAATGTTCGGAAAATTTGTGCGAACTATAACTCTTGAAGGAAGTAACCGATTTGATCCATACTTTGCACATCATGAAATTTCTACTAGACTTAGATGAGGTTCTAATATGGACTTAATCGGTCCAATCCTTCGGGTACCCCCCATACAAATTTTCGGATAAGTTTAGATTAGGACCTGCTCTCGAATCGCTTTGATTTTTGTTGCAGCAACTTGTATTCATTGCCCACCATACGACGGTACACGTTTCATCGGGGGCAAGTCCATACTTTCCGAGAAAATAGCCTGAAAGATGCAAAAAGCACCTATGACACCGTGTGTAGTGGATGGAGCGCAAGATAACTCTCGAACGGACCTGCCGATTCAGTCCAAAATTTGGGCTTCGTATTATTTTGTCCAAACATAGTTTAAATTCGAAGATAAGCCATATCGGTCCACTCCTTCAGGTACCTCCCCCACAAAAGTTCAAAAATGTTAGGAAAAATTGTGCGCACGATAACTCTTGAAGGGAGTGACCAGCTGAATCGTCAAAGCCTATCAAATGCATTCAATATCCTCAAGCATGCCATGCATTCAATATCCTCAAGCATGCCATGCTGTTTGAGGACATTAAGAAGACTTCCCTCACGCCATGTTTGAAATGTTGGATAATTAACTACCCAGCAAAATAAATTGGAAGTAGTGCAATGTGGACTAGTTCTGTCACGGCATGTTTTGATGCAGTTCAACTGGAGTCGTGAAAAAGGCACTCTAGTCCTCACATTTTAACCGCATTTGGATGCAATCCAAAGAATCACATCCACTTGTCACATTTTAACAACATCCGGATGCAGTTCAACGGAGTCGTGAAAAAGGCACTCCAATTCCTCACAATTTAACAGCATCCGGATGCAGTCCAAACGGAGTCGTGAAAAAGGCACTCCGTTAGCTACATTTTATTAGCAGTTGTTAGAGATCCCTATATGTACATAAATCAGATTGTACATCTCTACAGGCAGCGGCTTTCATTTTCCAAAAAGAGATAAGCGTGTTAACATGTCCAAACATTTGTTAATATAAACTAAATAATATTTAATATTTAAATAATATTTAATTTGTGAACATTTTTCCGGCAACTCACCAGAAGAAAATTTCCGAATGGAGTGCTGTTGGAGTACGTGTCGAAATCTTAACTGGTGATGGGAAGACAACCCATTTAGCAAATGAAGCAAAAACAGTTCAGCTTGGAACAAATGCAAGCGGAGAAACACGCATGTTTGCGATTGAATTCAATGGAGAATTTTCATAATTTGTGTTAATGTAATAAAGTTGTTAATATTTTTGTTTTGCACAAATAATAAATGCATTTTATTTGTTCTGGCATATTTTGTAATGGCTTGCACAATTTCCGCAGAATGCCTGTACCAAACACGTGCTTTGGACTGCCTCCTATTCTACCCCAAAGGGTTAGTTAAAATGCAATGCCAAAGGGTCAGTTAAAATGCAGTGCCAGAGGGTCAGTTAAAATGCAGTGCAAAAGGGTTAGTTAAAATGCAATGCCAAAGGGTCAGTTAAAATGCAGTGCCAAAGGGTTAGTTAAAATGCAGTGCTTTGGAGTGCATCTTTCAGTAGTCACGCTCTTGTAAAAATCATCAGTGAAAATGCATAATTTGATGCACATCCAGATCACTTGTACATATCATTTAACTGCATCTTTGGAGGCAAACATTTTGCTGGGTATATGTGTGGACGCAAGACGTTTGTAGATTCAGAAGTAGGAAGACTAAGGGTCAAATGCAAAAGGGAGTTCTCCAATATAGGGTAATATATGTATGTTCCCACAACATCGCCGAAGGGACAATGGAGACTTCTCCCATATCAATGAGTGCACGCCAATTTATATTGGCTGATTGATATGCTGAATGGAGGCTTCACCCAAGATTTTGGTCGCTGGTGTCACGATTCCGACCATAAACAACCCCACAATATTGAGAGTAATGCTACACAGCATGTTAGAAGTAGAATCTAGGTTCTTAAGTCGCTGACCGGTCCAAAAGCTCTAAAATTTCCGGAGAGCTGGATTTTGGTGAATCACTATCAAAGGTCAGTTTTGGCGATCTTTTTTTAATTTGTCTCACAAACGGCAAGTCTTATCAAAAAGGGTTACATTATACATATGGAGAAATAAGCCTAGCGCATATATACCTTATCAGGCCAACGGGTGGTTATTTACCACACCAAGCGATACTCCGTTTTTGTATGCTAAGCGGGTCCGACATATTTGGATGTTGCTGTACTAATACCTTCCACTTTTGGAAGTGGATATTTTTGGAATCAAGTTTTTTTGATAGATAGCGCTATTTCCAACTACATTTCAGTTGGTCACCGTATAACATATAAGTTTTGGACCTAACCTTACTCAGGAAGTATGGAACGACCCCTGAAAAATCTTGAACCGTTGTAATGGGGACAGCGAATGCAAGCTGTTGCAACAAAAAAAGTGAGTCGAGAGCAGTAGTGGAATTCTGTAACTCAGTTTCTGAGTTACCGACAAAAATCGGTAAAGGTAAGAGAAGGACGTACATAGTCTATATTCGAACCGGGTCTCATAGAAATATTACAATGTGCAAATTGGACCAAATCGATAACTGCCCAGCAAAAATATCCTTACTAAATAATGTTTTTTTTTTTTTTGTAGTCGTAACTACTTACGAAACCCCCTACTCACACATTATTCTAACAAGGGCTTGTCGCACTGAATTACTAGTTGTCCTATGAGCACTATCACTAGTTATTCTATGGCCACTGGGAGTTGACAAATAAGCTAAAAAAATTTATTTTTGCAACAGTTGAGGAGAAATTTGTTTTCAATTTCAACACACTTCATATTGTTATTTTATTTCGCTCTCTGCTGGATTTGATCATGCGAATTTCTGATTTGTAGCCGAATACTCTACACACTCAGCCACGCGTACAAACATTAATGGTTGTTTAAACGCTAACATGTGCGCCATCATATGTTATCTATTTTTTCAACAAAAAGCTCGCGTTCCGACAGTAAGTGTTGAACACACAACCCTAGCATTTGTAGTCGAACACACACTACAGTATCGACGATTCTACAGGCATTACACCTTTTCATGTTGAGAAGCTGTTTCCTAGTTGCCCAACATCAGCATGGATTCCGGAAAATACATAAAACCACAACAACATTACATGTCATGCCCATACATATCAGTCGACGGAACCACAATAGAACGTTCTGTCGAATATTTGCTCCAGCGACCGGCAGTGTGCGCTTCTGTGAGAGCAAATGAGCGCAAATAATGCATTGAAATTTATGCTCACTTGCTCTCAATAAACGCACTCTACTGGTCGAGTGTTGCAGGGAGTTCCTCAACTACCCCAAGATATTGGGTGGAACGCTCGATATCCTGTTAGAAGTAGGAACCAGGCCTTCAAGTCGCAGAAGTCGCAAAAGTTCGGAAACTCCTTCTGGTATCTCCCCTAGGCCAGTCAAAATATATAGGCGTATAAAAGAAATAGCAAAAATTCCTATAAAGCGGGCGATTCGTCATTAGAAGTTGTACCCTAAAAGTCTCAGGGACAAATATCACTTTTGTCGCTGGTGGTTTAAGCCAGCTCATCAGGCATATTTTGGATGTAAATGGCTAGAAGACAAAGACTGATTTTGATAACTTTTAAGCCACTGCCAACCTATCATATTCTTGATATGATATCAACAAACTTCCGAAATGGAAGGCATTACAATTCATGAAGGAAACCCCCCATCGATTGGACAGGTGTATGTATTGAGAAAACGATTCCTAGGCAAGACACTAGGGTGACATGATATAGAAAAAGACTTCAAAAAATATTTCATATCTACAAACTTTTAAAAATCGTTGTATAAATAAAAGTTATCAAAATCAGCCTTTGTCTTCTAGCCATTCACATTCAAAATATGCCTGATGAGCTGGCTTAAACCACCAGCGAAACGATCGTAGCATAATGGATGGGTGTGTGGTACTTCGCTAGAATTCATTTTTCAATACAAACTCCTTCCCAGCAAAATTTGACGGAAGGGGTTCTTTGCGATGACGTGATTTCATGTCATCTTTTGCATTGGTTCAAAGGTAGTCGTGAAAGATCCGATCTTTTCATTAGGATTTAAACCAATGCCAAGGAAGTCGTGAAAGATCCGAACTTTTCATCAGCATTTGTACCCATTCCATCGATCCAATAGAGATGATGTTTCTGTTTTTATTTACACACCTGTTTATTTTCATTTTGGTATGTTCCAGAACTGCAAAAATCTACTAATTTTTACTATTTTTTTCGATAACATAAAAGAAAAATTGTTATCGTAGTAAAAATAAGATTCTTGCAGTTTCTGGAACAGACCAAAGTTGTTAGAACTGTCGTCGTGATGTTGTCTTACATTTCCTGCATATCAAACAACTAAAATTTCTAAACAATTGGTATTATATGAAGTCCCAACCATCGAGCTAAAAATAGAATCGGACTGCACACATTGCTATTTTAAAAGTTCCCTTGTCTGTTCTAAATCTGACATAGAATGAAATCAATCAAATCTTGCTTCTTGGAATTTGAAAAAAAAGTCCGAAACGAAAAGGAACAAGAATCTGAAAATAAAGAAGAAACTACTTTTGGAAAGATACAATTAAAAATAAATTAATTAAGCATAAATGGTATTTTCCATAAAAAGTCTCTCCTCCCCGTTCGTTACATTTTGTTCTTAGAGATCCCTAAAGCAAGCCGGGTTGTAGATCCCTACATATTTCCGTCACTAAACAAAAGAGTATAAATTACCAAAATGTTGTTATAAAATAACAAAATTATAAAATAAAAGTAATTTACGAAATAAAAATACTTAAAGGAGTGCATTTGGAGTCCATGTTGAAATCTGAACTGGTGATGGGAAGATAATTGAAAAAACCTTTTGTGAGATGAAAGAATATCAGTTGCGGAGAACGGAGGAAGTAATCTTTTGCGTTGCAGCGGTGGTGATTACATTGCAATTTTGGATGTAAACTTTTGAAAAACTAAACTGATAAATTAATTGTAGCTATTTCATGAAATCGTTTGAATTAATAAAGAGTTTTGTTTTTCATGAAAACCATATTTCAATACAGCATTTCCATTTTCCAAACAAGACATGAAAATTTCATGCCAAGGGGTTGGAGAAAATGACATGCCAAAGCATTGGTTAAAATGACATGCTTAGGATCCAGAAAAGAACGTCATCTTTTGGGGTCCACGCTCATATAAAATTCATCGATGAAGATGCTAAAAAGATGACATGCTAGATCACTTGCACCCATGATTGAATGTCATCTTTGGCATCGAACATTTTGCTGGGTTAGGCCATGTTAGCTCGGTTAATTCAATTAAATAATTAACTGACAATTATTGTTTACGAAAAAAGGTAAAAGCAAACATTCAATAAATATACCAAACACCAATACTAAAAACCCTTGTGTTTATCCTTTCTTTTTCCTTTATTTACAACGCACAACCTCTACGAGGCAAACAACAACAAAGCTACGCTTTCATGTGGATACTCCACATATTCTAAATATCAGTCCACGCATAATTTGATGTCCCACCTAGACTTTCTGCTTTCGCAACTAAACTGCACCTTTGGTCCCATAAACCCCTCCGGCGATTATTTTTGATTTTTCTCATCTATGAACAATGTAGTTTCAGAATCCGCAAACACGTCCCAGGTGTAAGCATTTTTCATCCAAAGTTTGTTAAGGCGCACCGTGGATAACAATGTAACATGATTCGATCAAAACATTCAGCTAATCATCTCAAAACAGTTTGCATCCTCTTGTCCAGAACTAATATTTCTATCACAAAATCTAGCCGATAGCTTTGGTTGCTAGTGCTATTTCTATATATCATTTTATTATAATAAAAATTTGAAATAACTATCATAAAATCACCAATTTGTATTGGATTCTTCACAATAAAATATATGAAAATACATACATATCTACATAATTATATTTTTCTGTGATTTTATGGAAGATCTTCAATTTTGTGAGTATACACATGCACATTTGCACGTATTGATTTTTGTTATTTCCACATTCCTATTGTCTGCAATAATCACTTTCACTTTGATCATAAATATCCTGGCTGACACTGTCCCCATATTATTTCAACAAAATTTCAACAAGTTGATATAATTTCGAGTGATTTCTATTTTGATTAGTTGGTCGAAACGCCAAAACGAAAGGGGATTTTGTTTGTTTTGTTGTGCATTTTTCACATATTTTATTGGATTTTATTTTTATCATTTTCAATATTTATAGCTATATGTGATGGGATGTATTTTAATTAATTTCGAACTCATGTTAAGGCCAACGGAAAATCAGACAATAATCTTCACAGCCATCTAAACTAATGGACAGATGGGATGGATATTGGCAAATGTTTGTGTTGAGGGAAAGAGAGTGCAACATGTTTTTATATTTTTCTTAAAAAAAATACTGTGCAAAAACTTGAAATTCTTTTCAAATGTTAATGCTTATCTAGGCAATTTTTAAAACAAAAAATTTGATTTAAATTATGTTCAAATGAGTGACATATATAAAGATATTAAATCGTATATGTTTGTATATATACACATATTGAAAACATTAAAGATAACATTAAACAGATCATTATAATTTAGGCAAATGTATGTTTTCGACATAAATGTTCGAAATTCTTTTGTATGGAAAGTGGATAGTTTTTTTTTATATTTTCTTAAGTGGTCCAGTTGCAAAAAAAAAATAAAACTATGAGAGGGCCTCAACCAGAAACTATAGCATTTTTCAGTATTTAGGTGAATCAAATATTTGAAATTGTTTCTTTATGACTCATTCGAATATTCTCAATACTGAGATATTCTTTAGATATGGTTTTACACAGAAAGTTTTCAAAAAGTTGGCTTTTTATATTTTGAACATTTTAGCATTTAAACATTTTCGTATAAGTTCAAAACTCGAATCTCTTTTGAAATTTCGTGCCGGGCGGACTACATTCATCTTGTCGTGTTATAACGATCGGTATACCAAAACCAATATTTCGAGGTTTAATATCTCTCCACAGTCAGCATTCTTTCAAAACAAATAATATAATTAAATTTGAACATATCACATGAGTTTTCTTGATATAAAACAGTTTTACACAGTTTTCATTTCTTTGCAAAAAAATTAAAAGTGGTCTCCCATCACCCTGCCCACCCAGACAGTATCAACATCAAAAATTCAAATGCCTCATTAATTTGACACAATATGTTACACATAACATCAACACAAAACTTATAAAAATATTTTGAACAATTTTCAATTCGCTTTTCGTTCATAATGTTTTGATATGATTTCTGAGATACCCATAAATGAGATCCAGTCATGTTTATTTATTTATTTATTAAAAAAAAACAACAGCATTTCTTTAATATTTAAGAAGAAAAAAACGTCTGCAAATAGTTTTTTGTTTTCAAAATTTTATTGATGTGAATTGCCTTTAATTGTGTGTTTATTATTATTTTCTTTTGAAAAACAATTTTTATTCGAGGGAAATCCATGTTTCAATTATTTATTTTGAATCGAATGTGAAATATTAAAAGTGATTTATTACATTTGTCTGGAGGAAAGATAGACGAAATTATTTTTAAAATAATAAATAAAGCAATTCGAATTTTTGTTAATAAGAACAAGTAAAAATGTATTAATCGGTTTACCAACTGCTGTGTAGCCTCAGCTTATGACGGGGAAAGTAAATGGGGGTCAAGACTGTAAGTTATAGAGCATTCGCTTGAACTTACGCATAGAAATGGCGTTGTAAACTTATGTATACAATACAATCTCGATATGTTTCGGGGTATTCGAATTACACTATGATACAAAACTTAAGCAAAATTATGCAGATGTTCTGAAAAATTGTGTTTATACACTCACCCTTTAGGCTAGAAATACGACCAAAAATGTGCCTCATCAAAATAACAGTTTTACACCCAAAGTATTTTTGGACTAAATTCGTTTCAGACAATTTGGAGTTGATTTAACCATGTCCGTTCGTCTGTCTGTTCGTCTGTCTGGATGGCTGGTGCGCACGATAACTCTCGAACGGATCAACCGATTCGAACCAAATTTTGGGTATCGTGATATTTTGTTTAGTTTAACTTCGAAAATGGGCCATATCGGTCCACTCCTTCGGGTACCTCCCCCACAAAAGTCCAACATTTTTCTGTAAATGGTGTGAACGATAACTCTCGAAGGGATCAATCGATTTGGTCCAAACTTTGCACATCGTATTATTCTTTCGACATATGTATTGGGATCGAATATGCACTATTTCGGTCCACTCCTTCGGGTACCTCCCACACAAAATTCGGATAAAGCGAAGTTTAAGAGCTCCTCTCGGATAGTTCTGAATTTTTTTCAGTAAGTTGTCCTTTCGGCTGCCTTCACGACAATACATTTTTTTCTTGCGCAAGTCCGTACTTCCTGAGATATTGGCCTAAAAGCTCCGAGAAACCCTGACGGCACCAGCAAAATGGCAAATCCGCAAGATCATTCTTGCAGGGAGTTTCTGATTGGTGCACACTTTGCACATCGTATTATTTCATCCAGTCATGTATCAGGTTGGAATATGGACTATATCGGTCCACTCCTCTGGGTACCTCCCACATAAAATTCGGATAAAAACAAGTTTAAGTGCTCCTCTCGGATCGTCTTGAAATTTTTTTTGGCAGGTTGTCCTTGCGGCTCCCTTTACGACTTTGCAATTTTTTTCTTACGCAAGTCCATACTCGCTGAGATTTTGACCTAAAAGTTCCAAGAAACCCTGACGGCTCCAACCAAAATGGCAAACCCCAAAGATAATTCCCGCAGAGAGTTTCTGATTGGTGCACACTGTGCAAATCATATTATCTCATCCAGTCATGTATCAGGTTGGAATGTTGGTTATATTGGTCCACTCCTTTGGGTACCTCCCACACAAAATTCGAAAAATGTGATTTAGATTCTTTTTTCAGTAGTTTTTTCTAGCGTCCTCATTTACAACGGTACAATCTTTTTCCGGAGTAAGTCAAAACTTCCTGAGATAATGGTCCAACCTACAAAACCCTCCCGCCACATACTAAAATGGCTATTGTGCAAGATAACTTAGTTTAACGTAATTTAATATTTCGAGTCTTCTATGAAGAGGTTTGGCTACTAGCAAGTAAAAAAGTATCAATCGGCTTTGTCGCCATAGATATACCCTCTGCCTGTGTGGATTGAAATACTTTTGTTCCCAAAAAAAATCTTAAGGTTTTCGAAATTTTGGGCGTATGAACCGACAAAAGTATGGATAGGATTAAAACTCAAAAATTTGCGGGAATATCGATAGATACCGCTTTTTTATCACACTAGCCTACGAAAAACATAATATCGCATAATAATATATAAGGGCCACTAGGAAAACCTTCGATAAAATTGTCCAAAGGATCCTCCAACCACACAAAACTGTTAAACATTTATGTGGGTAGTACCACAAGGATTGGACAGATAGGGCCAACATTTGAACATAAACTAAGTTTCGACAATATTTCGAGATCCAAAGTTTAGACCAAATCGGTTGCTACGTCTATGAGAAATCGCGCGTACCATTTTAGCGAATATTTTCGAACTTTTGTGGGGAGGTACCGGAAGGAGAGGACCTATAAGCACCACATTCGAATTTCATCTAATATTCGAAGAAATATTACAATATCCAAAGGTGTCATAGGGGCTTTTTTACAACTTTCGGGCTGTTTTCTCATGAAGTATGGACTTGCCCCTGAAAAAAACTTTTACTGCCGTAATTGAGGCAGCGAATGCAAGTTGCTTCAACAAAAATCAAAGTGATTCGGAAGCAGGTCTTAAAGTGAACTTATCCGAAATTTTGTGTCATAGGTACCCGAAGGAGTGGACAAATAAAGTACATTTTCGAAACTGATCTATCTATATCTGGTAGATAAATTTAGATGTGCAAAGTATGAAGTGCGCACAATTTTTCTGAACATTTTTGAACTTTTGTGTGGGAGGTACGTGAAGGAGTGGACCAATATGGCTTATCTTCGAACTTAAACTATGCTTGGACAAAATATTACGAAGGCCAAATTTTGGACCGAATCGTCAGATCCGTTCGAGAGTTATCTTGCGCTCCAAGCACTACACACGGTGTCATGTGGTTTTTTTGCAACTTTCAGGTTATTTTCTCAGGAAGTATGGACTTTCCCCTGATGAAACTTGTACCGTCGTATGAGTACCAGTGAATACAAGTTGCTACAGCAAAAATCAAAGCGATTCGAGAGCAGGTCCTAAACTGCACTTTTCCGAAATTTGGTGTGGGAGGTACCCGAGGGAGGTACTTCATCTAATTCGGGTGGAAATTTCACGATGTGCAAAGTATGAACCAAATCAGTTACTCCCTTCGAGAATTATCGTCCAAATTAGAAGTACATAAAATGAAGTGCCTATTGGGCAATATGTACGACATATCAAGGGTTCAAAATTTTGTATTCCTATCTTATATTAACTTATTGCTAAATAGTGGGGGAAAATAATAGAGAAAAATTTATTGTTGTGCATCATAAAGTGATAATATCTGCTATAAATAGCATGCCCATCTGAATGTTTTTTCTATCAGTAACAAATTTTTAGCTGAAAACAACCGTAAACGAAATTAAAGCTCAAGCTATTGTATTAAAATCTGCTGTTATTCGTATTGTATATCACGGTGCTTTTGAACCAACTTCAAACGAATAAAGCTTACACCTGGGTTCATAGATGAAAAAATAAAAAAACGAATTTTTAGGTTTTTTCAGGTTTTGAACGTTTTGCTGGAAAACCACAAGCCCTATCCAAATGGAACTAAAGAAAATGTTGTAGCAGTGAAAATTATTGTTCTTTTATGATATTTTCCTATGGTTTACTATTTTTGAGATATAGAAATTCAAATTGGGACAATTCACTGACTGTATCGTCTCCATATAAAACAATGTTATGACTGCAATTTCCCAACTTAAACTTATATATCTCAAAAATGATACAACCGAGGAAAAAATTACGAATCCCAACCTTGTAGAGAATTTTCACAGCCATTTCGATAAGACTTTCTGTTTTCAGCAAATCGTGAAAACCTAACAAAAAACCTAAAAATGTGACCGGAACTTCTATATCTCGAAAATGATAAATCCTAGGAACAATTTTTCAAAGCTACAACATTCTCCTTAGTCCCATTTCGATAGGACTTGCGGTTTCCAAGCAAAGTCGCGAAAACCTAAAAATGTGAACTTTGACCACGATTTATTTAAAAATCCCTCCAGCGATTTTTTTTTTTTTTGTTTGTGGAGTTTTCTCATCTATGAACATTGCTGTTTCAGAATCCGCAAGAACTTCCCAGTTTAACGTTGGTTCAAGACCACCGTGAAATTGTACCCTCAGCCGTTAGGCTCATGATAAAAATGTAACCCCGTTACAATTTGGAGTCGATTTATCCCAGTTCGTCCGTCCGTCAGTCTGTATGGCTCGAGCCCATTATAACTTTAGAACAGATCAACAGATTTTGTCCAAAATTTGGATCTCGCAATATTTTGTTCAAATTTCCTTTGGACACTTCCCCAGCCAGACTTCAAAATGTTTCCCTAAAATCTTGAGCAAAGTCCAATTCGATTTTTTCGAGACCTAGAGTAGGTTCGAATATGGGTCGACTCACTTGAGGTCTTGTTTACAGCGATATTGTATTTTTCGTGGGTGGGTCAATGATTATATCAGGATTGGTCCAAAAGCTCTAAATCTTACGCCGACCAACTAAATGGACTATATCAGTCGATTCTTTCTGGTATCGTCTGTACAAAAGTGCAAAACTTTTGCGCTTTCATCGAAGTCACATTTTTGATCATAACGCCAACAATCGAGAAGTTGTACACTCCAAATATGTTGAAGATATTGTCGGAAAGTTTATACGTCCAAAAAAAGAAGACGAAATTCTGAAACTTCCTGGCTATACAATTACAGAACAAAAATTGGCTATGTAGCCCGTATCCGATGTGTCTATATATAAAAGTCTCAACTAACACAGGCTGAGGGTATATCTTTGTAGGGAAACCCTACTGTTACTTTTTCTTGTTGTCCAGAAATCAAAAGTTATGAATTTTTATAATTTTGTCTCTGCTGTGCCGACAGAAGTGATTGGTTGTTGGAAATCATTGATGTATCAGATGGAGTTTTTCGACTCAACCTATTTTTTCAGGATTTAGCTAAAATGTTGCCGAGCTTGTTTTAGAGATATTTTTCGATCATGTTTTTGCGAAGTCTCAAACAGTACTACGAGTTGGATTCGGAGCCTATGAGTCGTAGATTGCATCGCCCAGCTCCTGTAACTTTCTGAATGTTTAGTTGGCTTTCATTGACTCTATCACTTCTGGTAAAATAGTAAAGCTTTGGTGTTTTTATGCACTTAAAGAGTATTATTTTCTTACAATAATAAAAAACGTTTTTAATGGCACTGAAATTAGTGTGTAATATATGTACTTTAAAGAAGAAACGGCGTTATGTTCGGGTCGAACTGTTTATATCCTCCAAACACTGTATACTTGTATATCTATTCGACATATTCGCACTTTTTGCATGGAAGTTCTTCCACCAAATTTTTAAAAATTATGCTAATAGACTCCACAACACAACACATGGTCGTATGCCAAACTGTCCTGAGTATGCTTAGGCTAAAAACTGACAAACTTTCCAAAAAAATGTTAAATGACTCCTGGCGACACTGCGTGTTGCCTAGGCCAGAAAGATTTTAGTGCCCCTCGTACATAAAATCATCAAAAAAACCTTTAAAATAGCTTTACGTAACGATACATAACATTTTTAATTTTCATGATTTTTGGTCAAGAATTTTTTAAAATGATTACCTGAATTTTTTGATTTTTGTCGTTGGGTACATCCACTGTGCATAGGAGAGGTATTGCGGGTTCTCAGATAAGAAGGTACTTCGGTACCACTCGATGTGAAGTCCTTTAAACATTAATTTACTTCATAAATGACTCGAAATATTAAATTACGTTAAACTAAGTTTGAAAGAAAATTTTGAAAAAGTTTTAGAGTTATCTTACACAATACCTATTTTGTATGTGCCGGCAGGGGTTTGGAGCTTTTGAGCCATAATCTCAGGAAGTATTTACTTACTTAATTGTACCATTGTACCAAACATATTTAGGGCCTAAAACCGATTTCACTCAAAAATCCCCATACACTTGTATACGACCAAAAATGTGTCTCATAGAAATAATGGTTTAAACCCAGACAATTTGGACTCGATCAACCGACTTGGTTTTCGCAATGTTTACCCAAACTTATATCAAGCTCGAAGTTCAGAATTTTTAGGTAAAATGGTGCGCACGATAACTCTCTAAGGCAATTTGATCCATACTTTGCACATCGTAATATTTCTACCGGACATAGATCAGGTTCGAATATGGATTATATCGGTCCACACGAAATTAGGAAAATTCGTTTTGAAATTTTTTTCCAACAAGTTCTTCTTGTGGGCCCTGTAACGAAGGCGCAATATTTTTCGGGGGCAAGTCCTTCCTGTGATAATGGCCTAAAACCAAAAACTAAACTGGGTAGTACATAAGATAACCCTCAAAAGGAGAAACCGATTTGGTCCAAACGTTGTGCATCGTATTATTCCTTACAGCCTCGAATAATGTCCGAATATTGACATTTCGAGTACCTCCCACACAAAGTTTGGAAAGAGTGCAGTTTAAGGACTCGACTGGGATCGCTTTTAAATTTATGGCAAGATGGTATCTATGGGGCCCTATTTAAGACGGTGCAAAATTGTTCGGTGACAAATGGCCCAAAAACTCAAAAAACCTGAGAAGCAAACACAATACTTCTGACGAATATAATTCAGAAGTATTGTGTTTGGTCCGAGACTGAGGTATACATATCTCAGTCGGCACAGCTATCTGATACTTTCTTACTTGTTTATTTAGATATTTGTCCAGTATTTATTTGTTGTTGACAAGATTACAAAGAGGCAGTTGTGGTCCTAAGCACAATGGTATAATTATACCCTACACCACTATTTGAATCAATATTTTTGATATATCGCAGTAATGCTCCTAATTACACTTCTTTTGAAGGATTATAATGATCGCCCGTTTCAACTTTTGTGTTTTCTTTTGCTTGGGGAAGGCCAAATTTTCTGAGATCAGAGCCCCGACAATTGACACCAACCCTAAAATGTTTAGTGCTTCAATATCTTAAATCAATAAGGAATATGGAGCATAATACGGGTGGACAAAATGTATTTATATACGAGTAAAATTTCTTGATGAAGGTAATTTTTACAGTGTTTTCTTTAACTTGCTTTGGTGTCCGTTTAGTTAAATCTAGTAACTCGTTTTTAACACAGTTGCAGTTGACCAATCGAACTGAAACTTTGCACATTTTTCAGATTTGGATGATAATACATGAATATGAGACCAAAACCTATTTTTCCCATAGCCCCCATATTCATGTGTTTTGAGGATTTTGTCTTCATTTTAAGTCATGTTCGGCCTAAATTGACCCTAATTTTGTTATGAACTCCTCAGTGGTCAAAAAATGTATTTACTAAAAAGTTAAAAATAAAAAACAATAATTAATAAAGTTAAGTTACAGTATTTTATTTCTAAATGCACTTAAAACTAGAAAATAATTTTTCATGATGGAATCTCTCAAATAAATGCAAGCGTTTTATATGAGAGATTCCATCATGAAAAATTATTTTTAGTTCAAAGTGCATTTATAAATAAAACACTGTAACTTATTTTTTTAATTATTTGTTATTTACAATGCTAACCACCGAGCTATAACACGTACACACCATACGAATGAATAACAATTTAATACAACACCAAAATCATACGCCACACAGTCCCAATAACTTTGATTATCGGGAAAATAACACTCATTACAAGGCCTACTTCATACCCCAAGTTAATACTTACAGTTGGATCCGAACACCGTTGACATTTGCAGGTGAATGTTTTCTTCATCTTCAAGAATAAATGGCGTGCAATATTTCCGTTAAACAACTTCGTATAAGTTGTTGTAATCTCCGTACCAGCTGGTAAATCCACTGAAGCTTTGACAATCATATTATTTGTTTTCTCTTCGAAAATGTAATACGAATTGGGTACACAATCATGATTGACCAGGGCAAATAGGGGGAATAAAGCACGATACATGAATTCCTGATTATCATTGGTCCTGTCGGAGGTTTCATCAAAACCATTGGTACGCAAAACGGCCACTGCACGATTCATAATATCGATCAGTTTCTTATCGGTTGGGAATTTACGGAAACATTTTGCAGCATTACGCACCTCAGTGCGATGATTGTTATCCAAGGTGGCTTGGAGGCAATACATCAGATCACGTTGTTCCTTTGTGCAGTTAATGGCACGAGCAGGACACAACAGTCTGATGATAACAGAATTGGCCACATCTGGCTCACAGGGTTCCCACGACTTGAAGAGGGCACAATCTGCTTTGTGTTGTTTCTTTTTCTGGCACAAACTACAAATGGGCAAACCGCATCCTTGACGGCACATAAATTTGGTATCTGGCAATAGCTTAAAGCATACCGAACAGGAATTTAGGGTGTCTTCTTTGCGAGCTGCAGGACCAATCAGCAATGGCATATCGCGAAAAATCACTTCACCGCGTTTAATGTTACGAGTTGTGAAAACACCGCGACCCGCAATTTTCGATACACCGATTTCCCATGCCGGATCCTTATCTTTAAAAGGTTCCAAGAATTGTTCCAGCAATTCGGTGGTACGTTTCGGACAAATCATGTTGTTTGCGAAATTGACACTTGGTTTGCTTTATTCAAATCTTTCACAATTTCACAATGTATTTCAAATTGGTTTTTCTTATTATTTTATTTTTATAATCCTAAAAATATTTATTTGATTTTTTGATTTCACTTTTTTATTGCCTTGTTTTAAATAGAATTTATTTTCAGTATTTTTTTTCAAATATTATTTTATTTTTCTTCTTTTAATGTTATTCCTTCTTTAATGCTACGCGATCTTTGGCTAACTGTCGCCCATTTCCAGTTTACAAGACTTATATTTAAAATGTTGGCAAAATTTGTGGCAAAAACACAACGAGCCACTTCGAGGTCTTCGTTCGTGTGCGAATATCTATGTGCCTGTTCGGCTTTTGTGTGCTGAACAATTTTTTGTTTTGCGTTTTTCGCAGCTATATGTTTGCATTGCTTTCATGTTGAAATGAGAGAAAAATCATATGTTGAGCAGACAGGTAATCAAAGTGGGCATTTTTAATAGCTATTAACTATAGATGGGAACTTTTTGAGGTCCTCGACTTTTTAATGAAATCTTTTTTGCCTGGATCCATCCATTCTTGTCTTAGGTGCATAATAAATTGTGGGTCACATAAAGAACTTCAACCATTCTCAAGTCAATGTATGTGTCATAGTCTTTACCAATACATGTATGCATATATTAGTTGTTGTTGCAGTAACTTAAATATCTTCGTAAGTGTATCGCTTTAGTATTCTGGTTCCTCCGTGTCCCGATTCAAAATTCGGCAACCTGTAGTGGGTGTGTCCATGAAGAATCAGGAGAAAAGTGAATGGGCAGTATCCTGCGGTCCACAAATGCGACATTTAACAAGCAAAATTACTCATTACAAAACCCCTTACTAACCCATTATATTAACATAGACATGTCGCACGAAATAATTGGTTATTTTTGGAATTGCCGAAATTTTTTTGGACGGGATTTCCCGGGAACATTTTATGAAATTCCCGGGAATACAGATATTTGTATTTCCATGTATACGTCATATATTATTTGCCTTATAGTTATTTAATGTTTGAAATATAGTGGAATAGCGATAATTCGTGTCCCGATTATTCGTAATTCTCGATAATTTGTATCAAACTGCGGGTGCATTTTAAAAATCGCGATAATTCATATAAAATACATACATTTTGGTCCTCTCGATAACACTGTGAACACAAATTTTGGGGCAGAGATAATTCTTTTGGGAGATGAAAGCCCTTGGTAAGTATATTAAGAACCCCGAAGGACAGATCTGCCGTGAGTCGAACTTTGGCGTTATGGCGTGATGAAGTTTTTGCTAGAGACCCTGTAAGCCATCAGGAATTAGCGTTATATCTTTGTTCACTGTTGCTTTAGATTATTTTTGAGATGACATATTTTCAGTCAAATCGAATGAGGATTATTTTCGTAGAGCACTTCGAACTTCTAACTCGCTTCCTTCAATGTCCTTTTCGTCCATTATTTTAAGAGCCGATAAAAAAGTACCACAAGATTACGTTTTTCAGCTTCGAAATGTTCTGCAAAAAATTTCGCTCAGAAAATTTCGATTTTGTCGCGTTTTCATAGTCATTTTTTAAATTTACCTCTGTTTGCTCAGAAAAAACTGTGTTTTTGTATGTTCTGTAACGAATATACAACAAGTAAAAAAGTATCAGTCGGCTTTGCCGACAGACATATACCCTCAGCCTTTATATATTGAAACAATTTTTCCCAAAAAAAGTATGTATGTATTTAGGGTTTTTTAAAAATGTTGGGAATTTTAACCGACAAAAATGTTCATTAGAATTAGAGATCAAAAGTTTTGCGGAGGAGATACTAAAAGGAATGGATCTACATTGACCATTATGGAAGTGGATCTCCAGCCACTACATATGGTGCTATAGGGGGTTTCTACACCCTTCAGGATGTTTGCTCAAGAAGTATGGACTTGCCCCTGAAAAAACATTTACCATCGTAATTGAGGCAGCAAATGCAAGTTGCTTCAACAAAAATCTTAAAGCGAACTTATCCGAAATTTTGTGTGGGAGGTACCGGATGGAGTGGACAAATATAGTCCATATTTTAACCTGATCTATATCTAGTAGATATATAAGGATGTGTAAAGTATGGGCCAATTCGGCCACTCCCTTCAAGAGTTACCGTATGAACAAATTTTCCGAACATTTTTGAACTTTTGTGGGGGAGGTACCTGAAGGAGTGGTCCGATATGGCTTATCTTCGAACTTAAACTATGTTTGGACAAAATATTACTAAGGCCAAATTTTTGACCGAATCGGCAGATCCGTTCTAGACTTATCTAGCGCTCAAACCACCTCACACGGTGTCATAGGGGTTTTTTGTACCTTTCAGGCTATTTTCTCAGGAAGTATGGACTTGCCCCTTCTGAAACTTTTACCGTCGCATGGGGGGCAGTGAATACAAGTTGCTACAACAAAAATCAAAGCGATTCGAGAGAAGGTCCTAAACTGAACTTTTCCGAAATTTTGTGTGGAAGGTACCCAAAGGAGTGAGCTGATTGAGTACCTATTGGAACCCATCTAAGTCTGATAGAAATTTCACGATATGCAAAGTATGGATCAAATCGGTTACTCCCTTCAAGAGTTATCGTGCGCACAAATTTTCCGAACATTTTCGAACTTTTGTGGGGGAGGTACCATCTTCGAACAAAATATTACGAAAGCCAAATTTTGGACCGAATCGGTTGATCCGTTCGAGAGACGGACATGGCTAAAACAACTCCAAATTGTCTGAAACACATTTCGTCCAAACATACTTGGGGTCTAAAACCATTATTTCGATGAGCCACATTTTGTCCGTATGAAAGTGTATATACCCACGTTAGCATAAATGCTGAGGGTATAATAAGGTTTCTTTGTCAACACTTCAAGTGCTGCCGACTAGCGACTTTAGAATTTTGTTCCTACTTTTGATATTGTGGTAAATAGTTGTGGCTTGCCCGGACAACTTGAATACACAATCGCATACCTTGTGGTAGTTAGTGTTCGGAATCAGGACACCATCTACCAATAAGTGCGGAAAGGGAGAGCCACATTTCAGCCGTATAAGTGGTGAACAGTGTGACAGTAGATTTAGCGGCTGATATTTTCAGAACAGGTCGACGACACGACCCGAAGCAAATATCACACAACCATCCGCATACATTACGACCTCTATACCGTCTGGAGAGAATGGAATTTTATTTATTTATTTATTTATGCTCATGTAAAAACCTAGCCCATAGGGCCATGATCGGTCCCAAAAACCACTATACATTTTAGAAAGGTAGAGGCTAAACACTTCCGGAGACATTATCAAGCTTAAGGACATTTTTCTTACTGGCGGCAGGAGTTAAATCTTATACGGCGTAGAGCATACCTAATCGCTTTTGAACATACCTCTTCGGGGTTGCTATAAATTGTCGGTAAAAATAACACGCTCACGTGTTCAGATTTGTTACTGTCGACTGTTCAACGACTCGATCTAAAATCCTTCTCTCCAGGAATCGAGAGTGATCTTAATCCCGTACAAATGTTGCATTGATTCAGGTGGTCTAGGCACTTTTTCCGCTTATGTTCGCCTACTATCCTGTTGACTTCAAGACCCTTGGATTCGTAAAACGAAGCTTTTCACGCTCGCATATGCTTGGAAATTTGATCTGATTTCGGGTATTCAACCAGCAAGCCAAGGGAAACGACGGATTGCCATGATACGTCAATTATCACACCTGGTGCTAAAATGGTGATATCTGACGGGCTGTTACAGAGTTGCCGACAGGTTTTGGTAGGAAATCGTCAAATCATCAACAAAATTTTTTAAATCGTCAAAAATCGTTAACATTGTTCAAAACTAGGTTTGGTTACCATTTAATGCTATTTTTCGCTAAAACTGTTGTCAATGAGACTCACAACATAAGATATACAAACCACAGCAACAAATCTAACCCAATCTCAATTAAATATCGCTAAAAATCGTCGGGTGACGTAGGGGATGGAAGATACCAAGCAACGGTCCTGACCGTTTTTAACATGGCAAAGCCCAGGATTTATCTTGGTCCCTCTTTCATCCCAAGTGGACACTGACCTCCCCGTGGTGTCACCTGGGGAACTGCCTTTAACACCCGTTAAAGGTAGTGAGCTAACATGTGCCGCGCGTTCACCCATAAGAACGTTAAAAACTTGGGTTTGGGCGTCGGGTTAGTAACCCTCCCCTAGAAAAAACAGCCTACTATGAAAAAACGAAAGAAAAGAAAAACAAACCCCTCTAAAGTTGACGAACCCGGCAAACGTTTTAAGGACCATGATCTGCGAATCTGCACCTGGCATGTTCGCACTCTTCATAGAGAAGGTGCAGTCTTCGCATTGGCAGACGTACTTGAAAAGTGCAAGGCCGATATCACTGCCATACAGGAAATACGATGGATTGGGAAAGGCGTCACAACAACACCTAAAGGTGACGCACTGTATTATAGCTGCCATGACGTAAAGCATGAGTTTGGTTGTGGATTCTCAGTTAGTCGGAGACTAAAACATCTGGTATCCAGCTTCACCCCAGTGAATGAAAGACTTGCTGCAATTCGAATTAAAGCTAAATTCTTCAACATCAGCTTTATTTGCGCTCATGCTCCCACTGAAGAAAAGGACGAACAGACCAAAGATATATTTTACGAGCGCTTAGAAGAAACATATGACGGTTGCCCTGCCCATGACATTAAAATCATTCTAGGCGATTTTAATGCCAAAATTGGAAAGGAGAATATCTTTGGCCCAACAGTCGGGAAATTCAGTCTCCACAGTGAAACATCTGACAATGGTATGAGGCTGATAGACTTTGCAGCTGCAAAAAACATGGTAGTTAGCAGTACCAGATTTAATCATCTCGATATTCATAAGGGCACCTGGCTGTTTCCAGATCAGAAAACAAGAAACCAAATTGATCATGTTGTGATAGATGGAAGACATTCATCGAGCGTGTTGGATGTACGATCGTTCCGAGGCGCAAACATTGATTCGGACCACTACCTTGTTGCAGCAAAGGTACGCACCCGCTTAAACGTAGCAAACAAAGTACGAACAGACACAACACGAAAGTTAGACATCGGTAAGCTGCAATCACAACAGATAGCCACAGCATATTCCACTCAAGTAGCACAATTGCTTAATCAAAGCTCTCCTCATCCCGATAACATATCAGCGCAATGGCAAAGCATTGCCCACTCCATGCAAACAGCCGCAAAATCCATACTTGGATACCAGAGACCTCCACCAAGGAATCCATGGTATGATGAGGGGTGTCGTGCTGCCACCGAAGAGAAAAATGCGGCATATAGGGCTACTTTACAATACGCGTAGCGCACGAGAGAAATACAGGGAGAAAAGGAGAGAGGAGAAACGTCTTTTCCGCAGGAAAAAGAGAGAGATGGAAAAGCGGGAGTGTGAAAAAATCGAGATGTACAGGAGCCAGAATGAAGTCCGAAAATTCTACCAAAGAGTCAAGCATCAAACTGATGGCTTTGGTACAGGCACATCCTCCTGTAGAGACCAGCAAGGTAATTTGGTAACTGATACAGATAGTGTACTCAGGATATGGAAAGAACATTTTTCAAACTGTTGGTATCCAATAGCAGCGAAGACGACGAAGATACCACAGACCCAATCCCAGAAGATGGTATTGAATGTATACCGCCCAGCCAAGATGAGGTAAAGACAACAATAAATCGGCTGAAGAATAATAAGGCAGCAGGAGCCGATGGCTTACCAGCGACACGCTGATAAGGTGTATTCATCAGCTAGTTAGCACCATCTGGCAGGAAGAATGAGTACCCGACGATTGGATCCTGAGTATCCTGTGTCCAGTCCATAAGAAAGGAGATAAGACTTTATGCTCCAACTATAGGGGCATAAGTCTTCTCCCTATAGCTTACAAGATAGTGTCAGGGATATTGTGCGAATGACTAAAACCCATGGTCAACGAAATAATTGGACCATACCAATGCGACTTTAGACCTGGCAAGTACACCATTGACCAGATATTTACCCTGCGGCAATTTCTGGAGAAGAGCCAAGAGATGCAGATCGACACCAACCACCTTTTGTCGATTATAAAGCAGCCTTCGACAGCCCGCTACGTTCAAAGGTATTCCAAGTAATGTCTGAATTTGGTATCCCCACAAAGCTCATTCGGCTTTGTATAATGACTTTAACTGACACGAGGTCCTCAGTTAAGACAGGAAAGAACCTCTCCGAAGAGTTTAATACCAAAAGAGGTTTCAGACAAGGAGACAGCTTTTCGTGTGATCTCTTCAACATCCTGCTAGAAAAGGTTATATGAGAGGCAAACGTCAAAAGAAGTGGCACAATCTACACCAATAGTCACATGTTACTTGCTTATGCTGATGATATAGACATCATGGGCCGATCAGTAAAAGAAGTAACTGATACCTTTATGAAGGTCGAAGGAGAATCTGCTAAAGTGGGTCTGGCGGTAATCAGTGAGAAGACAAAGTTAATGGCGTCGACGCGCAATGCGTCCATTGAGCTCGGACCAACTGTGGAAGTTGGTTCCTATATGACATATCAGAGTAGTCCTGGGGCCGTCTAAGACCAGAGTAGTATTGGAAGCGCAACTATTTTTTACATCTAATAGAACTCACAGATGTTGACATGTGGTGGATTCGAATCTGGTAAAGGGATTCTTCTCTATCTCAGAATTCTTCTCTATCCCGGCACGAACCAAAAAAGCCCGGAGCAGGCATTCGCAAACACATAATTGGTAAGGTGACGGTCCCTTGTTGAAAATTCATCCGAGTCAATCCGGTCGCCAAATTGTCATTTTTCAGTTTTGGGCCAAAAAATCGTCAAAATGACGATAAATCATCAAATTCGGCAACACTGGAGCTCTTTGCTCTTATTTTCACTGCTTTCAATTTGCCAGCGCCGTACACCAATTACGTTGGTTACTTCATGCTATGGGGACGAATTATGTTATCCCTGCACAAAAAGCCATGTTAATGCTAGTTTAAAGACCGTTCGCTCAGAAATAAGGAAATTCAAACTTTGAAAGTATGGCATAAAGACATCGGAGGGCTTGGAAATTAATTTTATATTCGGCGTACGGAACTAAAGATCTACCTCAGATCATCGGAGTTAGAACAAATTACAAGAATACATAACCATTACAGCAAATCGTAATTGTCAAAATATGATGTTTGCAATCACGTCTTCCCTTTTGTTCAAATATTGTAACGATCCTAGAACATTGTCATCTCACATACCTACCTATATATGTACATACATACATTAATATAATTCAAATTTTAAAGTCTATTATGTGTACAAAATTATAAATAAACGTCATTCGGCAACATCGTCGTCGTCGTATGCATCATTTTACACAAAAAATGATGTTGTTTTGATTGCCAATCAAGCGCATCGAAATATAGCTGCCAACTAGTCAGGTACACGATTATTTTATGTGAACGGTTCCACAACATCCGCTCTACCATGCTACACGCATTCGTTCGCAAGAGATAGAGCGCCATCGTCAATATTCATAAATTCAAAATTAATTGGACACTCCGTAATTCCTGTTGGCGGGCATATATTTGATTTTAGTAGTGGTAGTTAGAGTTGTTCAAAATCTAGTTCGTCTGAAGACCTAGTTCAGTGGACACCGTCGTTTGTATGTACGAACTGCGAATGAGTTATATTATCTATTTGTTTTTATGAACTATGGTACTGAACTAATTTACTAGATTTAACAAC
This sequence comes from Musca autumnalis, assembly GCF_047663935.1. Taxonomy (NCBI): domain Eukaryota; kingdom Metazoa; phylum Arthropoda; class Insecta; order Diptera; family Muscidae; genus Musca; species Musca autumnalis. The sequence goes on along the minus strand of NW_027411866.1, from coordinate 241,581,588 downwards.
TCTAGTGGTCGTATATGGTCAGTGGTCTATGTGCATAAAAAGCTGAATAACTAATAAAATATGTTAATTGTTGTATTCTAAAAGTGTTTTTTCTTAGCAAATGATTTTACAAAAATCCCCATATGTTTCCACAAAAACATCCCTGAAGGGAAAAGGGAGACACAGAAAATTTGAAATATAGAATGTCAGAAACTGTCACGTCTCACATACCAAATCAAATACATAAAATAATGTGGACTATGCGGCCCGAATTTATACGCCTTTTTAGCGGGTTCGTCATCGCTCATTCTTATGATATGGCCTAGCCAACGCAATCGCTGCATCTCGATATGTTTATCTATACTGATGTCGTTGTATAGCTGATACAGCTCGTGGTTCATGCGACGTCGATATTCACCGTTAAAGCAGATTGGTCCGTAGATCTTTCTCTCAAACATGACAGGCACTATTTTATCTGCTTGCGCAAGTACCCAGGCTTCGAAACCATACATCAGCACGAGTAGTATCAGTGTTTTGTAAAGCGTTATTTTTGATTGACTAGTTGTGGCTTTGTTTCTAAAGTGCATACTTAAGCCAAAGTACCATCTGTTGGCCAACACAATTCTTCTTTTTATTTCACAACTGATGTCGTTAATTGTGTTTACGGCGGTGCCGAGGTATACGAAGTCTTTTACTACCTCAAAATTATAGGAACCAACTTCAACAGTTAGCCCGATCCCAATGGACGCATTGCGCGTCGACACCATCAGATTGGTCTTCTCGCCGCTTGCCGCCAGACCCACTTTAGCAGATTCTCCTTGGACCTTCATAAAGGTATCGGTTACTTCATTTACTGATCGTCCCATGATGTCTATATCATCAGCATAAGCAAGTAACGTGTGGCTATTGGTGTAGATTGTGCCACTTCTCTTGACGTTTGCCTCTCGTATAACCTTTTCTAGCAGAATGTTGAAAAGATCACACGAAAGGCTGTCTCTTTGCCTGAAACCTCTTTTGGTACAAAACTCTTCGGAGAGGTTCTTTCCTATTTTAACTGAAGAGCTTGTGTCAGTTAGAGTCAGTTACAAAGCCGAATGAGCTTTGCGGGGATACCAAATTCAGACATGGCTTGGAATACCTTTGAACGTAGCGCGCTATCGAAGGCTTCTTTATAATCGACAAAAAGGTGGTAGGTGTCGATCTGCATCTATTGGATCTTCTCCAGGACTTGCCAGGTCTAAAGCCGCATTGGTATGGTCCAATTATTTCGTTGACTATGGGCTTTAGTTCTCACAATATCCCTGACACTATCTTGTAGGCGATAGGGAGAAGACTTATACCCCTATAATTGGAGCATAAAGTCTTATCTCATTTTTTATGGACGGGACACAGGATGCTCACATTCCAAACGTCGGGTACGCGTTGTGTTAACTAGCTGATTCATACACCTTATCAGCGTGTCGCCTCCGGTTTTAAACAGCTCGGCTGGTAGGCCATCGGCTCCTGCTGCCTTATGATTCTTCTATAGCCGGTTTTTTGCTGTCTTTATCTCATCTTGGCCGGGTGGTATACATTCAATACCATCTTCTGGGATTGGATCGTTGGTATCTTCGCCGACTTCGCTACTATTGGATACCAACAGTTTGGAAAAATGCTCTTTCCACATCCTGAGCACACTATCTGCAGCAGTTACCAAATTACCTTGCTGGTTTCTACAGGAGGATGTGCCAGTGCCAAAGCCATCAGTTTGATGTTTCACTCTTTGGTAGAATTTTCGGAATTCATTCTGTCTCCTGTACATCTCGATTTGTTCACACTCCCACTTTTCCATCTCTCTTTTTTTCCTGCGGAAAAGACGTTTCTCCTCTCTCCTTTTCTCCCGATACCTCTCTCGTACGCTACGCGTTGCTACTGATTGTAAAGTAGCCCTATATGCCGCATTTTTCTCTTCGGAAGCAGCACGACACTCCTGGTCATACCATGGATTCCTTGGTGGAGGTCTCTGGTATCCATGTACTGATTTTGCGGCTGTTTGCATGGAGTTGCCAATGTTTTGCCATTGTCCTAATATGTTATCGGGACGAGGAGTGCTTTGATGAGGCAATTGGGCCAGTTGAGTGGAATATGCTGTAGCTATCTGTTTTGATTGCAGCTTACCGATGTCCAACTTCCGTGTTGTGTCTGTTCGCCATTCGTTTGCTACATTTAATCTGGTACGTACCTTTGCTGCGACAAGGTAGTGGTCCGAGTCTATGTTTGCACCTCGAAACGATCGTACATCCAGCACGCACGATGTATGTCTTCCATCTATCACAACATCATCAATTTGATTTCTTGTTCTTTGATTTGGCGACAGTCAGGTGCCCTTATGAATATCGAGATGCTTAAATCTGGTTCTGCTAACTACCATGTTTTTTTGCCGCTACAAAGTCTATCACCCTCATACCATTGACAGATGTTTCACTGTGGAAACTGAATTTCCCGACTGTTGGGCCAAAGATATTCTCCTTTCCAATTTTGGCATTAAAATCGCCTAGTATAATTTTAATGTCATGGGCAGGACAATGGTCATAAGTTTCTTCTAAGCGCTCGTAAAATATATCTTTGGTCTGTTCGTCCTTGTCTTCAGTGGGAGCATGAGCGCAAATAAAGCTGACGCTGAAGAATTTTGGTTTTAATCGAATTGTAGCGAGTCTTTCATTCACTAGGGTGAAGCTGGAGACCAGATGTTTTAACCTCCGACCAACTACAAATCCGCAACCAAACTCATGCTTTGTCTCATGGCAGCTATAAAACAGAGCGTCACCTTTAGGTGTTGTTGTGACGCCTTTCCCGTTCCATTTTATTTCCTGTATGGCAGTAATGTCGGCTTTGTACTTTTGAAGTACATCTGCCAATTCGTAAACTGCACCTTCTCTATATAGAGTGCGAACATTCCAGATGCAGATTCGCAGATCATGGTCTTTAAAGCGTTTGCGGGGTTCGTCATCTTTAGAGGGGTTTGTTTTTCTTTTCTTTCATTTTTTCATAGTAGGCTGCTTTTTCTAAGGGAGGGTTACTAACCCGACGCCCAAACCCAACTTTTTAACGTTCTTATGGGTGAACGCTCAGCACATGATAGCTCACTACCTTTAACGGGTGTTAAAGGCAGCTACCCCAGGTGACACCATGGGGAGGTCAGTGTCCACTTGAGATAAGAGAGGGACCAAGATAAATCCTGGACTTTGTCATGTTAAAGCCGGTCAAGACCGTTTAAATACAATCTATGTGTTCTAATATACCAGTGGTGTTCCAGATATTATGGCCTAATTTATTAAGTGAAAAAATATATATTTATTTTTAGCTAGAAAAAATATTACTTATTACATTTTGCTGTTTCACGCATACAACAGAGTAGTATCATTTGTGGTCATTGATTTCATATTTATCTTCTCTTTGCTGGTTATTCGTTCATTTGAAAATATTGAATTGGAAATTTGTAATTATTTGATTTGTGCAATTATTAATATTTTGATTTTATGACCAAACTAATTTCGCTTTTCCGTTTGTAATGAAAATAATTAATTAAAAATACTCACATTTTTATTCAAAAATACATTCAATAAAAGCTGAAAATAATTTATTTATTTAGCAATTTATTTGTGGCTATAGTGAAGTGTTCTTCAAAATTGATATTTTCTTTGAAACAAGTAAAAGGATTCAGGCGGCCTATTTTTCAAAGAAATTTGCATTCCCGTTTGCGGGGTAGGGAACATATTCCACTGACACATCCTCTCAAAATAATACACACGAATAATAGGAAGAGAAGACGAATTGTATTTCCATAGCAACAAGTAAGAAAGTGTCAGTCAGCTTAGTAACCAAACTTCTTCATAACTGACTCAAATTATTAAATTACCGTTAACTAAGTTTGAAAGAAATTTTTGAACTTGATACATGACTGGATGAAATAATGCGATGTACAAAGTGTGCACCAATCAGTAACTCCCTGCGAGAATTATTTGCCATTTTGGTTGGTGTCGTCAGGAAGTATGGACTTGCGCAAGACAAAAATTGTACCGTCGTAAAGGGATCCGCAAGGACAAATTACTGAAAAAAAAACATTCAGAACTATCCGAGAGGAGCTCTTAAACTTCACTTTATCCGAATTTTGTGTGGGAGGTATCCGAAGTAGTTGACAGATTGAGTCCATATTGGAAACTAATCTAAGTGTGGTAAAAATTGCAAAGTACGGACCAAATCGGTTATTGCCTTCAAGAGTTTTCGTGCGCACAAATTTTCCGAACATTTTCGAACTTTTGTGGGGGAGATACCGCAAGGAGTGGACCGATATAATCCATCTTCGAACTAAAACTAAGTTTGGACAAAACTTTGTGTGGAAGGAAAAAACCTTAATGGGATTGAACTGAGCAAAAAAGTTGACTAGACCATAGGTCTACGGTGAAAATCGAATCTTCCGATTACAATTTTGCCTGAAGAAGCATTCCAATGCTTTTGCGATGTATTAAAGAGTTCTTAATTACTGTCTTGGCTAAAATGTTTGTCTTTGTGTTGGATAGAAAATCTCAATGGTTTGGCCGCGATATGCCAAAATGTCAAAAAGCGTGGATAAAAAACTTATAGTCAAAATCGGGAGGCTCGATTTTCACCGTAGACCTATGGTCTAGTGGACTTGTTTCCTCAGTTCAACACCAGGAATCAGAAACGCGAAGGACCAATTGAGGTTTTCAAATCGCCCCGGCGTAATATATACCCTTTCTAGCCTAAAAGCGAAGAGTATAAAAATTATACTATTGCAGTCATGATTCCAAGGTGTGGAGGTGGGGGACTACCTTTCCTATTGCACCATTCTGTTGAATGGAATGTACGCTGAACGTATACATCCCGCCGATAAATAGCTGCACCCTAGATTATAAGCCAAACATTAGCCCTCTTTTGGAGAGTCTTGGTGGACTTTTAGGGGTTATGGCCACTTATTGAACACGAAAATTTACATTTTCCATGGATTTTTTACAAGAAGTGTACCAAATTTTTTTCAGAATATTTTGTCTTCATCTGATATATCACACCTTGAGCTACATTTGATTTTTTTTTTTTTTTTTTTTTTTTTTTTTTTTGAAAAATATTGCGCAGGTTTTTGACAAATGGCCGCCTAAGAAACACTGTTTTTACTAAAGCATTTTGCGGTGCCCACTGTAGCACGATAGAACGATCCGCATATGTTTTTGTGGGGTCATTAAGAACCTAATATTCTTGTACTTAAGCGAAACGGAATTAAAAAAATCCATTTATAAAAAAAAATTTGAACTGTCGAAGCCAAAATTTTGATTTAAACTAAAAAAAATTATTGTTTTTTCGCGACAAAAACCGCCAACAAATTTCTTTTTCAAACTGTCTCAAGTAAAATGGCTTAAGTACATACAAAAACACATGAAGATCAGATCATTCGTTTTCGAGCTACAGTGGCCACAGCATTCCAAAATGCCAATTTGAGAAAACCGGGTTTCAAACTTCGATGTTAAATAAAAATCACAATGAATTTTCTCTTTCTAACGCACATATCTCAGCTAATTATTATACGATCGACTAGACTAGATGCAACATATTCTATTCTACCTGTACCTTAAAATGAAGCAATAAAAAATTTCGATTTTGTAAAATTTGTAAGTGACCATAACCCCATAATGCTCATCATGAGTTGTGGCATTCGTTCCTCGGAGACGATCAGAGGCATATAATGCTGCCTTAGCAGATTTATAGCTCCACGTTTTGCACGGTCATTGAGGACACCCCTGCCAGAATTAGCGGAGAGTGAGTGTCACAATTCGCCAGACATAACCATCATATCACCTGGTCCAACAAATGACGTAACCTGGCAACCCGTCGCTTCTTTTGGATGAGACCATCGCCCCATAATCATCTCCATCATTAGACCGCCCGATTTTATCAGCTCTGAACGCCGCACTTTTATCAATCATGGGGAAGCCAACCGACAGTTTGTCAAGCACGGGAGTGAAATGGAGAAAAGAAGAGTACTACGTCACATTAGATTTCTTCCTGCCGTGGATGAACCACCACAATTTACAATGGATGTTGTTGCAAATGTCATTAGGAAAGTCAAATCGTCCAAAGCGTTGGGCTCTGATGGAATCTCCATGGTAATGCTGAAAAAACTGGATGTGCCGGGAGTCAAATATCTCAGTAAAGTTCTCAACCTATCGCTAGCCACCCACATCGTTCCCGAAGTCTAAAAAATGTTCAGGGTGGTACAGCTACTGAAGCAAAGGGAAGGATGCCAGAAAATTCGATTTCGCGTTTGTCGACCGTAGCACAGAACCTTGAGGCCGTTGCCGATCATCAGCATGGGTTCCGTAAGCAGCACTACAACAGCGCAGCACGCCATCTCCGCACATATTAATAACGGACTCAATCAGAGTAAGCCGAGTGATATAACTGTGATGGCAGCGCTTGACTTACTAAAAGGCTTTGATATTGTCAAGTGAAAAGTTTCGCACCCTCAATGAAGACTAAATACCAAATTTCAGCCATTTCGGTGGAATATTAAGGCCACAACCTTCAAAACACAGAAAACTGAGATGTATCGTTGTATGGGGGCTATGAATACGTGCACCAATACGCCACCTTCGAATTTTGTTCAATATTCGAAGAAATATTACGATATGCAAAGTGTGTATCAACGCAGTATTCGAGAGTTGTCGTGCGCACCAGTCTCTACACTTGCTGGTCATAGGGTTTTTTACAGCTTTTCGGGCATTTTCGCAAGGTGTACCATCGTAATAGGGGCCTTTAGTACAATCTGTTGCAAGAAAAATCAGAACGATTCAAGAGGAGGTCCTAACTGCAATTTTCCGAAATATGTATTGAGCTATGCCTCGTAGAAAATCCGTTACTACCTTCGAGAGTTATCGTGCGCTCCAGCCAGCCAGATAGGGGTTGTTCTAAAAATGTTCTCAGGAAAAACAAATACATTTTGAAAATCCTCTAAAATAGAACAAATTTAAATCAAAATACACAAAACGTGGATTTTTTAAAAAAAAAAAATATTTTTTCTATAAATACCACAAAACGTAGATTTTTTAAAAAATATTTTTTTAACGAAATATCACAAAACGTGGATTTAAAAAAAAATTCATGAAATATCACAAAACGTGGATTTTTAAAAAAAATATTTTTTCAAAAAATATCACAAAACGTGGATTTAAAAAAAAAATATTTTTTCAAAAAATATCACAAAACGTGGATTTAAAAAAAAATATTTTTTCAAAAAATATCACAGAACGAAGAATTTTTAAAAAAATATTTTTTGAAAAAATATCACAAAACGTAGACATTTAAAAAAAATAATTCAAGAAATATCACAAAACGTGTAGTTTTTTAAAAAATATTTTTTTAAGAAATATCACAAAATGTGAATTTTTTAACAAAAATATTTTCCCAAAACGTGGGTTTTTTTAAATAGTTTCTTCAAGAAATTTTACAAAACGTGGATTTTTAAAAAAATATTTTTTCAGGAAATATCACAAAACTTGGATTTTGAAAAAAAATATTTTTTTAAGAAATATCACAAAATGTGGATTTTTTTAAAAAATATTTTTTTAAGAAATATCACAAAATGTGGATTTTTTAAAAAATATTTATTCAAGAAATATCACAAAACGTTGGTTAAAAAATATTTTTTCAAGAAATATCACAAAATGAGGATTTTAAAAAAATATTTTTCAAAAAATATCACAAATCGTTGATTTATTGCAAAAAATATTTTTTCAAGAATTATTTCAAAACGTGGATTTAAAAAAATATTTTTTTAAGAAACGAGGAATTTTAAAAAAAAATTAAGAAATATCGCAGAAAGTAGATTTTTAAAATACATATTTTTTAAATAATATCACAAAGCGCGGATTTAAAAAAATATTTTTATGAAATATGTATCACAAAACGAGGATTTACAAAAAAAAATATTTTTTCATAAGATATTACAAAATAAAAATATATTTTTTATGAAATATCACAAAACAAGGATTCTGTTTTAAAAAATATTTTTTCATGAAATATTACAAAACGTGGATTTTTTTTAAATATATTTGTAAAATATATTATATTTGTAAAAATATATTGTAAAAACTGTTTAATTTTTAAATGAAAATAACGAATTTTATCAAATATAGGACTAGTGGCCGAATATAGGTACATGCCATGGCCGAACATTGATACAAAGGCACTTTTTTAAACAAATTTAAATTTTCACAAATATAAGAAAAATAATTAAAAAAGTGCTTATTAAATCTAAAACTAGAAAGATTGAAAATATGAAAATTCTTAAGAGGCCGACTATTGGCACACTTACCCTATAAAGCATACAAAACTGTCGTAGGTCATAGTTATTACACGTTTACGATGCAAAGAAGTATTTTATGGTAGCAAATTTTGAATTTCATGAGTAGACCCTATTACATTTTGAAAACCAAATTTACAAAAAAGTAAAAATACAGCTGATTGTCACTTCTACCTTATATAAATGTGCCTTGGACTGAGGGTATAAAAAAGATGTTCTGTTCCAGAACCTGCAAGAAGCTACTATTTTTACTACGATAACATTTTTTCCTTTATGTTATCGGAAAAAATAGTAAAAATTAGTAGATTCTTGTAGTACTGGAACAGACCAAGAATGTATAAACAACATTTACAGCAACACTAAATTTCGAACAAAAATTCACAATAATTAAACTGGTATTCAAAAACATACAGTATGATTCATACCGCATGAATCTGGACAAGATGGCCATTGTTTCACATAAGGCTGGGCTACGTCATTGTAAAGCCAAGCATGGGTTTCAATGTTTAAATAGCGTCATACAAATTAAATAAAACCAAAATATTTGCATCATTTAACCCATCCATACCACAAAATTGCCAAAAATTACAGACACAACAATTTTGGTCAATCATCAAGAAAACGGAATAAAAAACTTTTCGGTTCACATAAATATGACAAAAACCACCAGAATTTCTTTTCTTTTTATTTTTATTTCTGCCATGGTTTTGCTTTCATTCGCCATTATATTAATAATACAAGTTTTTTTTTTTTAATTTATTAGTTTTTGTTTTCCTCTTTCTTTTTGCAGATGCATTCATTTGCACTGTTTGACAATTTCATGATTGTCATTATAGTATGTAAATATGTTTGTATGTGTATAATTTTATGTCAGCAGCAGCAGCCTCAACAACAACAACAAAATATTATTTTAGCTTACTCCTACACAATAAACAACAACAACAAATAGTGAATGAGCTGATCGCGGGGTTTGAGTGTATTGGTGGTACTGTGTGTGCCCAGCAAACCAAATGTCTGATGTCCGACAAGTCTGAACAATTTCGGAAGCAAAGTCGTTCAGATTTCGTTACGATTTCTAAACGATTTTTCGGACAGGAAATAGTTCAGATTTTGTACAGATTTCGTTTCGATTTCGGAACGAATGTCGGAAAGAAATTTCCTTTCCGAACTTCCCAAGGATTTTCTTCAGATTTCGTTACGAAATCGGACCGAAATCGATCCGATGTCGCTCCGACATTTCGTTCCGAAATTATGTCAACCACTTCATACAACTTTCGTTAAGATATCGTTACGATTTCGGATCAGATATCGGACGTATCGTCCGAATTTTGTTCCGATTTCGTTACGATGTCGGTACGATTGGTTTGCTGGGTGTGTGCTGAATGGCACAGTGTCTGGTAATGATAAAGTAAATGAAACGTTTATTTCAATTTTACGAAAAATGTCGTTGTTTCCGTCATAAGGCCGTTCTGCCGGAATAATTTGGCTTTTGAGACATGAGTAAATTAATCACAACAACACAATGTTGTAAACAATTTTATGTATTTTATTTTAACAATTTTATGTATGTATTTCTTATGCCATATTTCTATCACATGTTGCTGAATCCTTCTTCACTTTAATTTTATTTGTTGCAAATTTTATTGGGCGTAATTTTTTAATTTCATATTTTTTGTTCTTTCTACATTTTTGTGAATAATATTAATTGAATAGAAAATTGTAAAAATTTTAATTGTAAATAAACATTGTAAAGCATTATAGATGACACTCTTCAAAATTGTTTCACAAAAAAGACAACGAAATATGCATTTTATTTAAACAAAAAGAAAAAATGTCTAAAACATGTTTGCTAATTTCTACGTCAAATGATTTTATACTAAATTCGTCTAAATACTAATAATTTATATTTGTTGAATAAATTAAAATTTAATGAGAAAATTTAAAATGTTTACCAACACGCCACTAAATGTGTACATTTGTGTTGTCGTAAATGTCATTTATTCTTTTTTTTTTAAATTTTAGGGGTTATGACGGTTTCTTGGCAGAGAACTCTGTTACGCCCGTATGAATATTGAATGGTTAGGGGAATATATCGTTTGATCTGATCTTCCATGCCTTTGTCGTGTAATGGTGGTACATAACACAACCCTATTTTGCAGCAAACACATATGTATATGTTTGCAACAGCCCTAAACATAACATATGTTTGGGTCATGCAAACAAATATTTGTTTGGGTGCAAACAAGTGTATTTTAGTGTACAAACAATATTTGTTTGAGCGCAAACAAATATATGTTCGGTTGTTAAATAAATATGTTTGAATGCAAATTTTTTATTTGGTGATGGTTAGAAAACTGCCAGAGAAGTAGTTACGCTTATGGGTTGCGTCGTCCCAGCCAATTCAAGTTTTTGATGATGTTATTGATGATTGTTGGTTCCATGTTTGAGTAGAAGGTTATGCTTGGAGGAAAGCATATTCCTGTTAATCTTATCGCTTTCGAGTTAACATCGGGCAGCCTCATCTTCACAGAGCCTGCAATAATCCACGCCATCATCCTGCCATTTGCCGAGAAAAGCCCGGATGTTGTAATGACCGATAATGACCCCCGTCAATACTCTGATTTCTGATTTGCTCAGATTTAATAGAGAAGTTGTTCTGTTTGTTGATAGATGGCCCTTGACACGTTGCACCTTGATTCATAATGCCATAGTTCCTTGGCTCGTTCTTCAAAGAACGTCTTCACTCTCCGAAAAAGGTGGCATATGGGTGGTTTGATAGAATCAGTGATTGCTAGACTTGTTGATTGGGATCCATTTCTTGCCAGTTCATCTGCCTTCTCGTTTCCCATAATGTCACAGTGTCCCGGAACCCAGCAGAGTCGGACAGCGTTTGTGAGGTTCACCAAAGCAGTTCTACACTCAAGAACGGCCTCAGACTTAATGTTGGAGGATTTGATGGCTTTAAGAGCCGACTGACTATCAACGAAGATAGTCACCGGTTCAAAGATTTCTGCATCCAGACTTTCAACTCTGCAGCCATTTTGATCGCGAAAATTTCAGCTTGGAAAACACTACAGTCGCTGTTCAACCTGTATGAGTATTCGAGACAAAGCTTTTCGCAGTAGACGCCAGCTCCAGTACCTTCTTCCATCTTAGAACCGTCTGTGTAGAAAGACAGACCGTCCAGAGGAGGTTTACTACGGATCCAATCATCTCTACTAGGGATAACGACCTCAATATATTCAAATCTTTGGACTGGTGATAAATAGTCGCTGAATTTCCCCAGCTGATTTAAGCTAAGGTTTGGTCCTAGCTCCCGAAGAATACATGCATGTCCATAGGTGCTGTCACGCCAACGATTCAATTCATGTAGTCTTAGGGCACTACGTGCTGCTTGACCTTTGATGCTGAGTCTCATGGGCAATCTTGTCTATGTTGCCGGAGTTCGATTTATGTCGAAGCGCGTGCCATCAGACAATGCATCCGTAGGATAAGATGGGTTTCACAACAGTATTATACAGCCAGTGTATAATAGCTGGATTTAATCCCCAGCTTTTCCCAATCGAATTCTAACATAAATAGAGTGCAATCATACCTCTCTTCGTCCGTTCCTTAACGTTCCTCTTCCATCTCAATTGTGAATCCAGGATTATACCTAGGTATTTGGCCTCAGGAGATAGATGTAATTGCACTCCATTCAATGTTGGTGGCACGAAGTCGCCGAGCTTACGCTTTATGGTGAACAATACCAGTTCTGTTTTCGTTGGATTTACACCAGGGCCATTTGCGGTGGCCCAACGGGACAGTTTGATAAGGCTCTTTGCATAAGCTCCGAGATTGTGGATAAGAATATGCCAGTTATCAATATAACCACATCATCTGCGTATGCGACAGCCTTGATGCCCTGATTGTCGAATTCCGCCAAAATGTTGTTTATCACAAGTAGCCACAGCAGCGGTGAGCTCTTACTGTTTTCCTTATCGTCAACTCCCTAATACTAGAATTAATGATCCTGCTCTCCAGCATACTATTTATCCCGCATATCAGGGTTTCCGGGGCGTTGACCGCTCTAAGCGAGAGATGAATGAACTCAAGTTTTACATTGTTGAAAGCTCCTTCTATATCCAGGAAAGGTGCTAAGGTATTGTTTGAATTCTCCATGTTTCTCTCAATAAAACCCACGACCTCATGAAGAGCAGTTTCCAGTTTACCTTTGATGTAAGCATGCTGCGAGTTACTCAGCGAGGCAGTGTCTGCAAAGCTCCTAATCTCCAGATCGATCAGTCGTTCGTTTGTCTTGAGGAGAAAGGAGGATAAGCTTATAGGTCTGTAGTCTTTCGGTGCAGAGTGACTGCCTTTCCCCGCTTTAGGGATGTAAGTTATCTCTACCTCCTTCCACAGATCTGGTAGGTAAGAAAGAAACAAACAGGCCCTGAAGATCTCCTTCAGAATTGAAATTGAAATTGAAGCATCGCCGGACTCCAGTTCTTGACGACAGAATCATATAAATTTGACAGAGTTAGGTCAATGACCTCCTTCCTGTCTCTAATTTTAAAGGTAGGGTCATTTCCTTTTTTACATATTTTTAGATTATAAGATAGTATAAAGTTGAAAATTGACTCACCTCTCCTTTAGCAGCCTATGTACCCCCTGATTTGGTGGATCAGGGTCCGATATTAGTCCGCTGTAAGAGGCCATTAACCGTCTGGTGCTAGGGGACTTCAATGCCCATCATCAGCTTTGGCGTTACGTCCTGGGTAATGACCAGAGGGGTACAGCGCTGGCCGAGCATGAGCATGATAAGCTTCGTCGTACAAACCTGAAGACCCAAGAGCTAGAGAACTTACTCTTGATATCAACAGGCTAGTAGGCGAACATAAGTGAAAAAAGTGGCTAGACCACTTGAAGCAATTCAACATTGGTACAGAATTAAGTAAATTGTAAGCAACGGCGAAATCACTCCCGAATCGGGGAAAGAAGGATGATAGAACGGCTGTTACTTTCAACGGCGATACAGTAAGAGACCGCGAGCACCACGTTTTATTTTAAACGGCAGTTTATAGAGCAAGCCCGAGAGTGATAGGGCTAAGATGAGTGTGCTACGCCGTATAGGAAGAGCCCTCCCAATCGAGGAGGTACCACCACAATTTACGATTTTCCAAAGCATTGGACCCACACGGAATATCAATGGTAATGCTTAAGCAACCGGTTGAACCAAGAGTTAAGTATTTAACAAATGTCCTCTTCCTATCTTATCCACCCATATTGTACCAGAAGCCTGAAGAGTTGACAAGGTGGTCCCACTACTATAGCCTGGCAAGGATGTCAGCGGAGGTGAATCGCACAAACCGATTTCGCTCCTGTCGCCAGTATGTGATTGGTTATTTGTCTACATAGTTGACCTAGCGTAGTTCTTCCATCTGAGAAATATGAAAATATCCACCGCTAAATCCACTGCCACACTATTCACCACTTGGACTGCTGAAATGAGGCTTCACTGAACAATGGTGTCAATGGTGTGCTGATTCCGACCACAAACTACCCCAAAATATTGGTTGTAACGTTCTATAGCTTCTTCAAATCATCCGTGCAAAACACAGATATCTGCGATAATATCAGAAGGAGGAACAAGGTCCTCAAATCGCTGGACGGCAGCACTTGGGCTGCTGACACAGAAACATTGTTGACCTCTTACAAAGTAATATACCGATCGGTGGTAAGCTATGCGGCGCACGCGTGCTATGCAAATATTAGTGCTACGCAGTGGAAAAATATTAAAAACTGCCAGAATGCAGTCCTGCGGACTGCAACATGAGGAAACGAAGGTTTTGCCGGTGCATCAGCACCACAGGATGTTGCCGATGCTTGTGTATTATCGCCGTGAGCATCCCTGTCACGATTTAATGGACAGGCTTCGTCCATCCAGGTATGTCAGAAGAGATCTTCATTACCTAGAGAGAGAGGCTCAAAGGTATAAACGAGAACCTCTAGACCAACGAGCCTGTCAGACAGGCTCGGGTAGCATGCAGTCGCGCAGGCAGTACATAGATACAGTATGAATGTCGTACTTGGAGACCACCCCCCATCCATCGCCAGCTGCCAAGGCAAAGACGTGGGCTTTTAGCTCAGTTAAGATCCGGACGGTACAGCCGCCTCTATTCGATACCCAACACATACCCGACATGTGGATTGGGACCACACGACACGCTACATTTGTTTAGCTGCCCAGTTAACTCCACTCACCTGTCTCCTGATTCTTTATGGACGCAACCAGTCTAGATTGCAGGATTTTTGAGCCTGGGTACAGAGGAACCAGAACTTGATAATTAAAATAATACTTACTTACTTAGCTGTCCCATTACAGAACATTTGTTCCATAGGCCGAACTAAGAAAATATCTCCATTTCTCTCTATTTGTTGCTTCGCACTTTTTCTCTTCATCCACTTGTTTGCGCCATCTATTTCTTGGCCTTCCAATTCTGCGTGCACCGCCAAGCGGTCCGTATTTATACTCCTTTTTAGCGGGTTCATCTTCGCTCATTCTTATGATATGTCCTAGCCAACGCAATCGCTGCATCTCGAAACGTTTAACTATATTGGTGTCGTTGTATAGCAGATACAGCTCGTGGTTCATGCGACGTCGATATTCACCGTCAACGCAGATTGGTCCGTAGATCTTTCGAAGAATTTTTCTCTCAAACACACCAAGCACTCTCATGCCTGCTTGCGAAAGTACCCAGGCTTCGGAGCCATACATCAGCACGGGTAGTATCAGTGTTTTCTAGAGTGTTATTTTTGTTTGTCTTTGCTTTTAAACTGCTTACTTAAACCAAAGTAGCATCTGTTGGCCAATACAATTCTTCTTTATACCCTCAGCCTTTAGGCTAAAGAGGGTATTTACACTTTGATACGGCCAAAAATGTGCCTCATCGAAATAATGGTTTTAGACCCCAAATATGTTTGTACGATATCCGTTTTAGACAATTTTGAGTCGATCTAGCAATGTCCGTCCGTCTGTCTGTCTGGCTGGCTAGTGCGCACGATAACTCTCGAACGAATCAATCGATTCGGTTAAAATTTTGGGTATCGAAATATTTTGTCCAGATTTGATTTAAGTTCGAAGATGGGCCATATCGGTCCACTCCTTCAGGTACCTCCCCCACAAACGTTCAAAAATATTCGGAAAAATTGTCCGCACGATAACTCTTGAAGGGAGTAACCGAATTAGGCCATACTTTGCACATCGTGACATTTCTACCAGACATAAATGAGGTTCCAATATGGACCCTATTGGTTCACTCTTTCGGGTACCTCCCACACAAAATTTTGCTTAAGTGCAGTTTAAGGCCTGCTCTCGAATCGCTTTGATTTTTGTTGCAGCCACTTGTATTCACTACTTCCCTTACGACGATATAATTTTTTTCAGGAGCAAGTCCATATATCCTCAGAAATCAGCACGAAAACTGCAAACAACCCATATAATACCTTGTGTCGTAGTTGGAGTGCACGATAACTCTCGAACGGATCAACATATTTGGTTAAAATTTTGGGTCTTTCAATATTTTGTCCAAACTTAGTTTAAATTTGAAGATAGACCAGATCGGTCCACTCCTTCCGGTACCTCCCCACAAAGGTTCAAAATTTGTCGCCAAGATTGTGGGCATGATAACTCGAGGAGGGAATAACCGAATTGAGCCAAACTTTGCTATTGGTAATATTACTTTCAGGCATAGATCGAGTTCTAATATGGACTATATCGGTCCATTCATTTGAGTACCTCCCACACAAAATTTGGAAAAGGTATAGTTTAACAACTCCTCTCTGATCTTATTAATTTGTGACGCAGCAGGTTGCACTTGCGGCCCCTGTTACGACGTTGTAATTTTTTTCGTGGGAAAGTTCATACTTCCTGAGATAATGACCCAAAAAGGTCCAGAAAATCCTACAGGCACCACCTAAACTGGCTAATGTGTAAAATAACCCTTTAAGAGAGAAATCGATTTAGCTCAAACTTTGTAAATTGAAAAGTAAAATTGTAATATATTTAAATTCAGAAAATTAAGTACAACATATTTAATTATATAGTCTGTAAGGAAAATATCCATAGACTAATAAAGAAACAACAAATATTTCCTACAGATTTGTATTAGGTCCGAATCTGGCGAAATCTGGCGACGACTCAATGGAGACTGTGTTCACACAACATGTAGCAACATAGTCCCTGTCGTAGTCCCTCGCATGGACAAGTCCAGAACAACCCCTTAGATGCGCCCACTCCCAACTTCTATTGCATCTTACCGTACCTAAGAATTGGTTCAAGAAGCGTCATCACGCAGTTCTTATTTGCTAGTCCTGTCGCTATATCTGGAAAAGTTAGTCTAGAAAGACTCGGTGTCACAATAGGCGAGAAGTGGCAATCTCCGTTTATACTCGTAGAAGCTATTTTGTTCACCGTTTGCTCGACCAGTGCCAAAACACATGAGGAGCATTGAAGGATCATAGCACAGTCGGATATTGGCCTCCAAAAGTGAACTAATATCGGTAATGGAATGCAAGGAACGAGATGCTATTTACTGCTAATCCTGCATTCTACATATTGATCACTAGAGTCAAGCTTATACGAAATAGATCTATCCAGTACAAGGATAGCAAGTCATTCAATTCCTTCGTTTCTTGCAACGCCGACAGTTATATCGAATATGCATTTCAATCAATGTTTTAGTACCTCATATATCTTTCATGTTCATATTTATCACAGCACATCTGTCCCAAAATTGTTATTCAACAAATTATCACTCAAATACATTTCTGTAAAATACAAATTCTCAACATGTTCAAAAATGACAAATTTCGTGAATCATTTGTTGACTTTGGCTTTGCATCAATGTAGCTGACCGACCGCCTGCCTGCATGCCTTTTGTTAATCAATCGGTCATTTATAATTATGTATGGATGGATGGGTGGTACAAATGGTTAAATGTCAACGAATAAATAGACATGACAAAAACAATGCAAAACAACAACAACAAAAATATTTCAAATATAATTCAAAAAAAGTTGGTTCAATATTGGTGCATGTCATTGACGCGTTCTTCTTTAATTTCCCATATTTATTTTTGTTGTGGCAAAAACAAAAAAAAATAAATAATATGAAAAATATTTAATACAAATAATAGGAAGGTAATTTGAAAAAAAATCTGTATTGGAATGTAAGTAAAAAGAAATCATAAGGAAATGGATATTACAGTAATCTACCAACAAATGGATGTGGATACATAACCATGCACTATGCAGTCTATTCGGTTAAACGAGTAATTTTGAAGCACTAAAACACAAGGTTACTGTGGAATATAATTGGCAAAGAAACATAGTAACATTCCGTAGGGCGCGTATACTTATTATCCACACGTATACTAACTGATGCTCCTCCAAGTAATGGGAGCGTATTTGTTCTCTCAGTACTTATACGTTACCATGTACCCCCAATATTTGTTTGCACTACAATATAAATCTTCTGACTACACAAATATTTAAATGTATTTATTTTTAATACTAATTTATTTTCAAAACAACAACGACATCACTTGCAGTTGCAGCTAACTGCATCGCTCTGCTGGTTGCACCCACAACAACAGCAACAAAATAATATGGCAAAAAAAATTCAAAATATTACAAGCAGCTGTTTGTTTATGTCACATTTGATTTGATTATGCTTCTTTCTGGCATTTGCATGTCTCTGTGACATTTTGTCAGGCTATTTGTCGATGAAAATATTTTTCCGCTTTTGTTGATGTTGTGTTAAATCTGAAAATGAAAATAATCACCAACGAAGTGGAGAGGTTGTTGTTTCATTTATTGTTAATAAAATTCGCGTGAACGAAAACATAATGGATGAAGAATACAAAGAAAGGTGAGATGTTGCTGGCAATAATGATCATTATCACCATGTTAGAGAAATTTATGAATTTGTTTGTTCCATTTTGTGTATTTTTGGAATGGAAGTGGAAACACATAAAATTGAAAATAACCTAATTATAAACCCATTTAATTGCTTGGCAAATATCAATCAAATGATTGTTGTTTTTGTAAACAACAAAAATGTCTGTGTTAGCTATTTAGGTAGGTAGGCAGATAGGCAAACTAGGTATTTTTGTGATTCACAAGTTCAATGTCAATGCTATAATCTTATGAAAAAAATTTGTGGGACAAAGACTAACAGCATTTTTGTGGGCATATATTTGGGTGAAAAATAGAAATTTTAAATATTTTAAATAAATATATCTTACCTAGCCGCTTACATCCAATATGCCCGATAAGCGATGGTATTTATTTATTTTATATGATTGCTTTACTTAGAACCACTGTACACCGGAACGTATAAGTAATATTAATTGCTTATTATTTATGATATATAGAAATTTGAAAATTTAAATATTTTTTTAAGAATTTTAATAGCGATTTTTGTTGATAACAAATGAACTGCAAGTCAGTCATCTGATCAATAATCATAAATAATGATTTGTATGCAAGCTGTCAAAACAATGGAAAGATAAATGTCAACAATGGATTCCACAATATGTACTATAATATATAAAGGTGATTAGGGAGTACTAGAGTGCAATCTTACATATATATGAAATAATGTTTTTCCCAAATGCTCACTTAGATTTCTTTAACGCCACACACTGATTCCTGATTATTTCTTCATCAACGATTTCTAAAATGTTGATGGTAACACTGTGTGTGGAAAATTCCAAATTACGGTTATAGTATTCGGTTAGTAGATCAAACGCCCAAAAGGGTTTTGGGTTCTCAGTTGAAGCTTTTTTAGAACCACTTATATACATATATAAAAATAACCAAAGGTAATGAGTCCCGAATAGTATGCGCTATACTTCTAAAAATTAAAGATAATGGAGATGGAAGATAGCAAGGAACGGTTCTGACCTGCTTTAACATGGCAAAGCCCAGGAACTATCTTGGTATCTCTTTCATCTCAAGTGGACACTGACCTCTCCGTGGTGTCACCTGGGGAACTGCCTTTAACACCCGTTAAAGATAGTGAGCTAACATGTGCCGCGCGTTCACCCATATGACAGTTAAAAACTTGGGTTTGGGTGTCAGGTTAGTAACCCTCCCCCAGAAAAAACAGCCTACTATGAAAAACGAAAGAAAAGAAAAACAAACCCCTCTAAAGTTGACGAACCCCACAAGGACCATGATCTGCGAATCTGCACCTGAAATGTTCGCACTCTTTATACAGAAGGTGCTGCTTACACATTGGCAGATGTACCTGAAAAGTACAAGCCCGACATTACTGCCATACAGGAAATAGGATGGAACGGGAAAGGCGTCACAACAACACCTAAAGGTGACGCACTGTATTATGGCTGCCATGACACAAAGCATGAGTTTGGTTGCGGATCTGTAGTTGGTCGGAGGTTAAAACATCTGGTCTCCAGCCTCAAAATTCTTCAACATCAGCTTTATTTCCGCTCATGATCCCACTGAAGACAAGGACTAACATACCAAAGATATATTTTACGAGCGTTTAGAAGAAACTTATGACCGTAGCCCTGCCCATGACATTAAAATTATACTAGGTGATTTTAATGCTAATATTGGAAAGGAGAATATCTTTGGCCCAACAGTCGGGAAATTCAGTCTCCACAGTGAAACATCAGACAATGGTATGAGGCTGATAGACCTTGCAGCTGCAAGAAAAAAGGGTAGTTAGCAGTACCAGATTTAAGCATCTCGATATTCATAAGGGCACCTGGCTGTCGCCTGATCGAAGAACAAGAAATCAAATTGATCACGTTGTGATAGATGAAAGACATGCATCAAGCGTGTTGGATGCACGATCGTTCCGAGGTGCCAACATAGACTCGGACAACTACCTTGTTGCAGCAAAGGTACGTACCCGATTAAACGTAGCAAACAAAGTGCGAACAGACACAACACGGAAGTTGGACATCGATAAGCTGCAATCACAACAGATAGCCACAGCATATTCCACTCAACTGGCCCAACTGCTTAATCAAAGCACTCCTCGTCCCGATAACATATAAGCACAATGGCAAACAATTACCCACTCCATGCAAACAGCCGCAAAATCAGTACTTGGATACCAGAGACCTCCACCAAGGAATACATGGTATGACCAGGAGTGTCGTGCTGCTACCAAAGAGAAAAATGCGCCACATAGGGCTACTTTGCAATCAGTAGCAACGCGTAGCGCACGAGAGAGACATCTTGAGAAAAGGAGAGAGGAGAAACGTCTTTTCCGCAGGAAAAATATAGAGATGGAAAAACGGGAGTGTGAACAAATAGAGATGTACAAGAGATAGAATGAAGTCCGAAAATTCCACCAAAGAGTGAAACATCAAACTGATGGCTTTGCAACTGGCACATTCTCCTGTAGAGACCAGCAAGGTAATCTGGTAACTAATACAGATAGTGTGCTAAGGATATGGAAAGAGCATTTTTCCAAACTGTTGGTATCCAATAGTAGCGAAGTCGACGAAAATACCACATATCCAATCCCAGAAGATGGTATTGAATGTATACCACCCGGCAAAGATGAGGTAAAGACAGCAATAAACCGGCTGAAGAATAATAAAGCAGCAGGAGCTGATGGCCTACCAGCCGAGCTGTTTAAAACCGAAGGCAACACGCTGATAAGGTGTATGCATCAGCTAGTTAGCTCCATCTGGCAGGATGAACGCGTACCCGACGATTGGAACCTGAGCATCCTGTGTCCCGTCCATAAGAAAGGAGAAAAGACTTTATGCTCCAACAATAGGGGCATAAGTCTTCTCGCTATCGCCTACAAGCTAGTGTCAGGGATATTGTGCGAACTACTAAAGCCCATGGTCAACGAAATAATAGGACCATACCAATGCGGCTTTAGACCTGGCCAGTCCACCATTGACCAGATATTTACACTGCGGCAAATCCTGGAGAAGACCCAAGAGATGCAGATCGACACCTACCACCTTTTTGTCGATTATAAAGCAGCATTCGACAGCCCGCTACGTTCAAAGGTATTCCAAGCCATGTCTGAATTTGGTATCCCCGCAAAGCTCATTCGGCTTTGTAAAATCTCTCTAACTGACACAAGATCTTCAGTTAAAATAGGAAAGAACCTCTCCGAAGAGTCTTGTACCAAAAGAGGTTTCAGGCAAGGAGACAGCCTTTCGTGTGATCTTTTCAACATCCTGCTAGAAAAGGTTATATGAGAGGCAAACGTCAAAAGAAGTGGCACAATCTACACCAATAGCCACATGTTACTTGCTTATGCTGATGATATAGACATCATTGGACGATCAGTAAAAGAAGTAACCGATACCTTTATGAAGGTCGAAGGAGAATCTGCTAAAGTGTGTCTGGCGGTAAACGGCGAGAAGACCAAGTTGATGGTGTCGACGCGCAATGCGTCCATGAGCACGGACCAACTGTTGAAGTTGGTTTCTATAATTTTGAGGTAGAAAAAGACACACTCGCATTGCACGCTAAAAGTCGTGGGTTCGATTCCCCGGCCAGGACAAATTTCAACGGTGGCAAAATACCCCTCAGCAATGTTGGCGACATTTCCTGAGTATTTCAGCCATGTAAAACTTCTCTACAAGTGGTGTCTTAGGACACGCCTTTCGGACTCGGCAATAAACAGTAGGTCCCTTATCATTGAGCTAAAATGAATCGGGGTGCACTCAGAGAAGTTTCCCTTGTCCCGTATGGGATGTTTGTGGAACAATTATTATTATATAAGACTTCGTATACCTCGGCACCGCCGTAAACACAACAAACGACATCAGTTGTGAAATAAAAAGAAGAACTGTATTGGCCAACAGATGCTACTTTGGCTTAAGTAAGCACTTCAAAAACAAAGCCACATCTCTCGTCAAACAAAAATAACGCTCTACAAAATACTGATACTACCTGTGCTGATGTATGGCTCCGAAGACTGGGTACTTGCGCAAGCAGACATGGCAGTGCTTGGTGTGTTTGAGAGAAAAATTCTTCGAAAGATCTACGGACCAATCTGCGTTGACGGTGAATATCGACGTCGCATGAACCACGATCTGTAACTGCTATACAACGACATCACTATAGATAAACGTATCGAGATGCAGCGATTGCGTTGGCTAGGCCATATCATAAGAATGAGCGATGACGAACCCGCTAAAAATGCGTATAAATACGGACCGCTTGGCGGTGCACGCAGAATTGACAGACCAAGGAATTGATGACGCAAACAAGTGGATGATGAGATGAAAAGGCGCGGTATTCCAGATTGCGAAGCAACAAATAGAGAGAAATGGAGATCTTTTCTTAGTTCGGCCTATGGAACAAATGTTCTGTAATGGACAAAACATTACGAGGTGCAAAGTTTGGACCGAATCGGTTGATTCGTTCAAGAGTTATCGTGTGCACTAGCAAAACAGACGGACGATCCGGGCTAAATCGAATCTAAATTGTCTGAAACTGATTTTTTCCAAACATACATGTGGTCAAAACCCCTTATTACGATCAAGCACATTTTTATACCCTCAGCCTTTAGGCTAAAGAGGGTATTTACACTTTGATACGACCAAAAATGTGCCTCATCGAAATAATGGTTTTAGACCCCAAGTATGTTTGTACCATATCCGTTTCAGACAATTTTGAGTAGATCTAGCATTGTCCGTCCGTCAGTCTGTCTGGCTGGCTGGTGCGCACGATAACTCTCGAACGGATCAATCGATTCGGTTCATATTTTGGGTATCGAATTATTTTGTCCAGATTCGATTTAAGTTCGAAGATGGGCCACATAGGTCCACTCCTTCAGGTACCTCCCCCACAAATGTTCAAAAATTGTCGCAAAACTTGTGCGCACGATAACTCTTGTAGGGAATAAACGATTTGGTCCATACTTTGCACATCGCGTAATTTCTACCAAACTTAGATGAGGTGGACTCAATCGGTCCACTCATTCGGGTACCTCCCACACAAAATTTCGGAAAAGTTCAGTTTAGGACCTGGTCTCGAATCGCATTGATTTTTGTTTACGCAAGTTGTATTCGCTGTCCTCTATACGACGCTGTAAGTTTCATTAGGGGCAAGTCCATACTTCCTGAGGAAATAGCCTGAAAGTTACAAAAAGCCCTATGACACCGTGTGTAATGGCTGGAGCGCAAGATAACCCTCGAACAGATCTGCCGATTCGGTCCAAAATTTGAATTTCGTAATATTTTATCCAAACTTAGTTCAAGTTTAAAGATGGATTATATCGGTCCACTCCTTCCGGTACCTCCCCCACAAAAGTTCGAAAATGTTCGGAAAATTTGTGCGTACGATAACTCTTGAAGGAAGTTACCGATTTGGTCATTACTTTGCACATTATGAAACTTCTACCAGACTTAGATGAGGTTCCAATATGGACTCAATCGGTAAACTCCTTCGAGTACCTCCCACACAAAATTTCGGAAAAGTTCAGTTTAGGACCTGCTCACGAATCGCCTTGGTTTTTGTTGTAACATCTTGTATTCACTGTCCCCTATACGAAGGTACAAGTTTCCTCAGGGACAAGTCCATACTTCCTGAAAAATAGCCTGAAAGTTGAAAAACAAACCCTATGACACCATGTTTATGGGTGGAAGCGCAAGATAATTCTCGAACAGAAATGCCGATTCCGGCCAAAATTTGGCCTTCGTAATATTGTTTCCAAACATAGTTTAAGTTCGAAGATAAGCCATATCGGTCCACTCCTTCAGGTACCTCCCCCACAAAAGTTCAAAAATGTTCGGAAAAATTGTGCGTACGATAACCCTTGAAGAGAGTGGCCGAATTGGTCCATACTTTACACATCCTAATATATCTACCAGATATAGATCAGGTTCAAATATGGACTATATTTGTCCACTCCATCCGGTACCTCCCACTCAAAATTTCGGATACATGTTCACTTTAAGACCTGCTTTCGAATCACTTTGATTTTTGTTGAAGCAACTGGCATTGCTGCCTCAATTGCGATGGTAAAAGTTGTTTCAGGGGCAAGTTCATGCTTCTTGAGCAAACATCCCTGAAGGTCTAAAAAACCCCTATGGTACCATATGTAGTGGATGGAGATCCATTCTTTTTAGTATCTCCTCCGCAAAACTTTTGATATTAAATCCTAATCAACATTTTTGTCAGTTCAAACGCACAAAATTTTTAAAACTCCCTAAATACATGCGTTTTTTGAAAAAAAAATTGTTTCAATATACACAGGCTGAGGGTATATCTCTGTCGGCAAAGCCGACTGATACTTTTTTACTTGTTTTTTTTTTTTAATTTTAAAAATTTATAGACATGTCCTTGTTTTGTTTACATATACCGGTGACACTAACATTACAAACAAGAAAAAATTTGTATGTGGTTGTTGTTGACTTGTATTTGTTGTAGTATTTACTTTACCTTATCTGTTCTACCATGGATTCTAAAGTTTGCAAACTTAATGGTTGTTTCTTGGGAGTCGGGTCAGCATCCTCAGACGATCTGACTCTTTTTAACACTGTTCATGCGTATATGGTGTGGAGTCTGCGAATATCCCCTGTTTCACATTGGTCGTTGCCCCAATTAGCTGTTCTTTAAAAGGTGACTCAGGCTTGGCCCCCGACCGCTCCAACAAAGCTGCTTGTCGTTAAGGCTTCTGTGATGTCAGCACCATTTATTTCGATAGTTTTTAACCTAAAGGTTTAGAGTACTGTAACTTTTTTATTTAGTTTTTTTTAGGCCGATTTGAGCCGACATAATCGGATGTCGGTAGACTCTTAAAAGAAAGTTTAGTTATCCACTCCTTTCCACCTCTACTAACTAACAAAGCATCTCCGAATGGTGATTAGCACACAAATTTGTCCCTTTTGCCTTCTAGTTGCATATCTAATAATAATAATTGTTCCACAAACATCCCAGGCGGAGACAAGGGAGACTTGTCTCATATCATTGAGTGTACCCCGATTCATATTAGATCAATGATATGGGACCTATAGTTTATCGTAGAGAAGTTTTACATGGCTGAAATACTCAGAAAATGTCGCCAACATTACGGAGGGGTATTTTGCCACCGTTGAAAATTTCATGTTCCCTAGCCGGGGAATCGAACCCACGACCTTCTGCGTGCAAGGCGGGTGTGCATACCATTGCACCACGGTGGCGCCCGTGTCTAAACTTCTAAAAACTATACTTTCCCCTACAACTTTGAACTAATTTATGAACACACAGTGCAAAAATGTCTCTACAGGGTACCTCACAGTCGATCACGCTAACCCATACAACACAATATCGAAATTCATCAAAATAATAATTAGCTCTTGATTTTAATCTGGCATGCCAAGTGATTTTATTAGCCCCTAGACTCATTCTCTTGCAGATTGCAATAGGCAAAAACTGAAACGAAACAAACAACACAACGAAAAACTTTTTCACACATCAACCTCAATCATCGGGTCGAAAAGCAAGGCACAAACATAAATTACTTTTTCCATTGGCTAATAAATTGACTTTCTTTTTGTTGTTTGTAGTCGTGTTGGTGTTGTTGTTACATTTTCTACATTCTATGCCATTACTTTGATCTTCTGATGATGTTCGTATCAAAGTTGAGGATAATTTATAAACAATTTTCTGCGATATTTAATTCACTGCGAAGAAAAAAGTGCATTCCATTCATAGAGAGAAAAGAAATGATGCACTGTGATAAATCAAAAATATGGCTATCAAAGAAGTGCGGCTGGCTGGCTGTCTGTCCTGTCCGTCTGCTCAATTTCATGGATCAGGTAAACAAAATCAGAACGGAATAACTTTTTAATAAAATTTCATTATAATTGCGATTATTTTTAGAAGAGTCCATTCACAAAGTTTATTGAAATTGTTTGCGTGTAATTGTTTGGGCGCCAATTTGTTAACAACTGCTGACAATTTATGGCCAATCAATTTTTTTGGAAATTTCGTTGGTTATTTTATGTTTTGTTTTTAATTGGATAAAGTGGTGAATTTATGGTTGGGTGGAGGTTTGGCTAGTGGTAGTGAAAGGAGCAAATTGCAAATTAATTAGTTAATTATTTATTTTCCATTTAGATCGTTTAACTTTCTCGAATGTGTTGCGAGATTGCTTTATGGCGCCCAATGTGTTGCTGTGGAGGTTAGTTATTACATTCAGTTCACATGAACTAGCCATTTTCTACTGCGCTTTAAATTTCTTCCATACTTCAATTAGGTCACTAGGTGTCCCGAAATACACCCCTCTTACAATGCAATTAATATTTAGAATTACAAAAAACTGAAAAAAAGAATATCACGCTCACACTTCATTAACTATACAAACACACGCACGCACAGCAGTGCCACTAGCAGCATGACAAAACAACAACAAATACTTACAATATCCATATTTTTCGCTACATTTTCATGCCAAACTTGCTGTGCGTGGCAATGATGGCTTACATATGCTGATTTTGGCCGACTGCTGCTGCAATTGCATTTCCAACAAGTCCACAACGATAAAGACATTATCAGACGCCATCCACTTGGTTTAATTTTCCGTCATATGAATGAGTGTGACGCCGCTGTTGACAATTATGGTCAGCGCGCATCCGATTGCAATGTTTTATTTTTTGGGATTTTTTTCTTGCTATGCCTTTTCTTTTTCATTTTGGATTTTCAAAGCAAAAGACCACAGCAATTTGTTCTTAATAGGCATGCAAGTGCTCAAGAATGCATAACATTAGTTATGACTTGCTGCCGACATAACTTGACGCCATTTGTCGACAACGACGACAAATGTCGGGCTGTGATAAATATGGCAAAGGCGGCAAAGGTGTATGTATGTTGTTCAGATTTTATTTGGAAATACAGTGAAAATGTTGATATATTATAACTTGAAGGTTCCACCGGTACCACCGTATAAAATCGGATGACACATCTGGGTGACGAAGGGACTATACAGTCCCAGTGAGACATCAGTGGATTATCCCGTAGTCCCCTCGACAACAACCGCACAGGCAGCCTTTAACACCAGCCGTTGTTGTCCCAATCCCGGAAAATGCATACTTTTTGCAATTTATTGGATTACGAGCGCGACATTAGCCCGCTTTTGGAAGGTCTGGTCCTGGGGGACTTTAATGCGCATCATGGGATGTGGCATTCGGCCCTCGGAAACGACCAGAGGGGTGCAGCGCTGGCTGAGCAGATTGGTAGCTCTACGCTTTGCACGGTCAATGAGGACGCACCTACCAGAATTAGAGGAGAGTGTCACAATTAGCCAGACATAACCATCGTGCCACTGGTCTGACAAATAACGTTACCTGGCAACCCGTCATTTCCCTTGGATCAGACCATCTCCCCATAATTGGCTCCATTAGCAGACCACCTGATTTCATCACCTCTGAACGCCGCACATTCGTCAATCAAAAAAAAGGTGATTGGCCGAGTTTCAGAGAGTTCACCAATCACCGCTTCAGAGAACTGCCCTTTGATGTTCGGGTAGCGCAAAGGACGTTCCGAGACATTATCAATGCTGCAGCCGCTCGTCATATCCATGCTGGTCGAAAACCAGAAGTAACACCAATCTTCCCAGCAGAGGCGACGGGGATTAGCAAATGAGTGTGATGAGCTTCGTCGAACCAACCCCAGTGACCACAGAGTCAGGGAGCTGACACTGGAAGAAAACAGGCTGGTTGGCGAGCATAAGCGAATCATCTGAAGAGTTGGAATATTGGAGCCGGTATAGGTGAAATGGGGACAACGGTTAAGTCACTCTCGAACCGTGAAGGAAGGGAAGATAGGACCTCAGTCCCGTCAGGTGCGCAAGTTATTTCAATCGACAGTTTATCGAGCACCCCAGCGCAAAGAGAAGAGTGTTACGTCGCATTAGATATTTGTCGCGGACTCAACCAGAGACGGCCGTGCGATAGAACAGTGATGGTGCCGCTTGACTTATCAAAAGCCTTTGATACAGTCAGGCACTTCACGCTGCTTGAGGACATTGAGCAGACAACCCTCCGGCCAAGCTTGAAACGTTAGATAGTCAATTATATGTGTGGACGCCAGTTGTACGTGGAATTCAGGAACAAGAAGTCGAAACCCCGTAGAGTGAAACAGGGAGATCCCAAAGGTGGGGTGATATCTCCGGAACTGTTTAACCCCTACCTCTCCTGTATAACGTGATAGGTCGGTCCGTGGTAAGCTATGCGGCTCCAGTCTGGTCCCCGAGATTATGTGGTACGAATTGGAAAAATAATCAAACCTGTCAGAATGCCGCCCTGAGAACAGCAACAGGGTGCCTCCTCAAGTCTTCAGTGGACCATCTACATGAGGAGGCAAAGATTCTTCCAGTAAAGCAACACAATGAGATGCTTTCGTGAGAGCCATCCCAATCACCATCTTGTGGGTAGGCTCGACACATTCAGGCAAATCAGTAAGGATATCCACGCTCTAGAGGGAGAGGTCCAACGATACAGGAGAGAACCGCTAGATCAACAAGCATATCAAGAAGGTTTGAATAGCATTCACACGGATGCAGTTGCTAAGGCCTTAAGCAAATATTACTTACTTAGCTGGCCCATTACATAACATTTGTTCAATAGACCGAACTAAGAAAAGATCTCCAATTCTCTCTGTTTAGTGCTTCGCTTTTTGGAATACCGCGCCTTGTCATCTCTTCATCCACTTGTTTGCGCCATCTATTCTTTGGCCTGCCAATTCTGCGTGCACTCTAGCAGATTCTCCTTCGACCTTAATAAAGGTATCGGTTACTTCTTTTACTGATCGTCGCATGATGTCTATATTACCAGCATAAGCAAGTAACATGTAGCTATTGGTGTAGATTGTGCCACTTCTTTTGACGTTTACCTCTCGTATAACCTTTTCTAGCAGGATGTTGAAAAGATCATTCGAAAGGCTGTCTTCTTGCCTGAAACCTCTTTTGGTACAAAACTCTTCGGTTCTTTCCTATCTTAACTGAAGATCTTGTGTCAGTTAGAGTCATTTTACAAAGCCGAATGAGCTTTGCGGGGATACCAAATTCAGACATGACTTGGAATACCTTTGAACGTAGCTGCTTTATAATCGACAAAAAGGTGATAGGTGTCGATCTGCATCTCTTGGGTCTTCTACAGGATTTGCCGCAGGGTAAACATCTGGTCAATGGTGGATTTGCCAGGTCTAAAGCCACATTGGTATGACCCAATTATTTCATTGACCATAGGCTTTAGTCGTTCGCACATTATCCCTGATACTATATTGTAGGCAATAGGGAGAAGACGTATGCCCCTATAGGTAGAGCATACAGTCTTATCTCCTTTCTTGTGGACAGGGCACAAGATGCTCAGGTTCCAATCGGGTACGCGTTCTTCCTGCCAGATGGAGCTAACTAGCTAGTTTTAAACAGCTCGGCAGGTAAGCCATCGGCTCCTGCTGCCTTATTATTCTTCAGACGATTTATTGCTGTCTTTACCTCATCTTGGCAATCTTCAGGGATTGGGGCTGTGGTATCTTCGTCGTCTTCCCTGCTATTGGATACCAACAGTTTTGAAAAATGTTCTTTCCATATCCTGAGTACACTACCTGTAACAGTTACCAAATTACCTTCCTGGTCTCTACAGGAGGATGTGCCAGTGCCAGCTCCCCAGGGGACACCACGGGGAGGTCAGTGTCCACTTGAGATGAAAGAGGGACCAAGATAAATCCTGGGCTTTGCCATGTTAAAGCCGGTCAGGACCGTTCCTTGGTATCTTCCATCCCCTACGTCACCCACGCAATCGATTTCCGCTCAATAAGAATTTAGGCGACTGCAATATTCCGAGTTGAGCCAAAACTACTCTGGTTTGTCGCGGCAGATGACGCTCTTCAGCTGCGATAGATGTGGGATGTACTCCGAAGACTTTATTCAAACTATATTTTCTAATGGCCTTAGCAACTGCGTCCGTGTGAATTCTATTTACACCTACTTGATATGCCTGTTGATCCAGTGGCTCTCTCTTGTATCGTTGGACCTCTCCATCTAGAGCAGCATCAGACAACCCATACCAACATTGCACATTGCGTTGTTTGCATTAGTATTGGAGGGGACGCATACACAAATTAACAAAAGAAGCGACGCACAACCTTCTTCATTGCCTGCTCAGCTGAGACTAAATTGTTTTGTTCTCTCCACATGTTGTATACGTGAATAAATGTACGCTCCAAAAGAGCGTGCGTGCACCCTTTGCCTGATGCTGCTCTAGAGCATGGATATCCATCCTGATGTGCCTGAATATGTCGGGCCTACTCACCAGATGGTGATTGGGATGGCTCTAACGGTAATACCCAAGCAAGTAGTGCAACAAAGCATCTCATTGTGTTCCTGTACTGGAAGAATCTTTGTCTCCTCATGTAGATGGTCTTCTGAAGACTTGAGGAGGCACCCTGTTGCAGTTTTCAGGGCGGCATTCTGACAGTTTGAATCTTTCTCCAATTCGTATCACATAATCTCGGGGGCCAAACTGGAGCCGCATAGCTTACCACAGATCGACCTATCGCGTTATATGTGGTCAAAAAGGTTTCTTTATCTGTACCCCAACTGCTGCCGGCTAGGAATATTTTGAGGCAGTTTATAGTTGGAATTCTGCTACCATCGACCACGACATTCAACTCTCTTCCAAACTGCGCTGTCCATGTGGTGAACACAATGGCTGTAGATTTTGTGGCGTGGAAAAGATCGGTTAAATAGGAGTTCAGTCTCTCGCAGATGTCATCAGGGAAGGTACCTGACGCATACGTTACGATTTCGATGCCGCCTGGAGGAAGCGAAATACATGAGAGGTTGATGTTAAACAGTTCCGGAGATATCACCCCACCTTGGAGAACTCCCTGTTTCACTCTACGGGGATTGGACTTCTTGTTCCACGTACGAATGGCATACATATAACTGACTATCCAACGTTTCAAGGTTTGTCAGAGGGTTGTCTGCTCAATGTCCTCAAACAGTGTGGAGTTCCTAACTGTATCAAAGGATTTTGATAATTCAAGCGCCGCCATCACTGTTCTATCACACGGCGGTCTCTGGTTGAGTCCTTTACAAATATATGCGCAGATGGCGTGTAGCGTTGGTGTTGGTGCTGTGCTGCTTACGGAATCCATGCTAATGATCGGCAACTTGATAGCTATTTCTGATACTTCCCTCCATCCAGGGTTCGAGAGTGACTTAACCGTTCCGTAATGTGAAGCAGGGAGTTCCCTAAGGTGGGGTGATATCTCCGGAACTGTTTAAACTCTACCTTTCCTGTATTCCGTCCCCTCCAGACGGCATCGAGATCGTAACGTATGCAGATGATTGCACGATCCTGGCGTCAGATATCTACCCTGATGACATCTGTGAGAGACTGAACAACCATTTAACCGATCTTACCACCTTTTTCCATTCGCCACAAAATCAACAGTCACTCTGTTTACCACATGGACAGCGCAGTTTGGACGTGAGTTGAATGTCGTGGTCGACGGTAGCAGAATTCCAACCACGAACTGACCAAATATTCGACACTACATTCAAGTCATGCGCACACGCCACAGCTATCTGTGACAAACTGAAAAGTAGGAACAAGGTCCACAAGTCCCTAGCCGGCAGCACTTGGGGTGCAGATAACGAAACCTTGTTGACCACATATAACGCGATAGGTCGGTCCGTGGTAAAGGTAAAATTAGACGTGACATAGCCATAACGGTATAACCATAGAAAACCAAAACTCAATTGGTTTCCTATGGTTATGGATATGGCATTATGTTATGTCACAACTAATCAATACATTGATTTCCATAGGTTTGGTTCAATCAGCTGATTGATATGGTCTTATGGCTTTATGGTTATGTCACGTCTAATTCTACCTTAAGCTATGCGGCGCCAGCCTGGTCCCCGAGATTATGTGATACGAATTGGAAAAATATTCAAACCTGTCAGAATGCGGCCCTGAGAACAGCTACAGGGTGCCTCCTCAAGTATTCAGTGGACCATCTACATGAGGAGGCAAAGATTCATTCAGTAAAGCAACACAATGAGATGCTTTCATTGCAGTACCTGCTTTGATGTTACCGTGTGAGCCATCCCAATCACCATCTTGTGCGTAGGCCCGACAACTTCATGCATATCAAGAAGGATATCCACGCTCTAAAGGGAGAGGTCCAACGATACAGGAGAGAACCACTATATCAACAAGCATATCAAGCAGGTTTGAATTGCATTCACCCGGATGCAGTTGCTAAGGCGTTAAGCAAATATAGTGTGAATAAAGTCCTCGGAGTACATCCCCCATCTATCGCAGCTGAGGAGCGTCAGCTGCCACGACAAACTATAGTAGTTTTGGCTCAACTACGCTCGGGATATTGCAGTCGCCTAAATTCTTATTGGGCGGAAATCGACCACGCCGTGCAAGACATCTGCCCAGTATGCGGCATGGGCCCGCACGACACAAAACACATTTTTAAATCCCCCATCTATCGCAGCTGAGGAGCGTCAGCTGCCACGACAAACTATAGTAGTTTTGGCTCAACTACGCTCGAGATATTGCAGTCGCCTAAATTCTTATTGGGCGGAAATCGACCGCGCCGTGCAAGACATCTACCCAGTATGCGGCATGGGCCCGCACGACACAAAACACCTATTTAACTGCCCCGCCAAACCTATTCATCTAACTCCAGTGGATCTGTGGCTACATCCCATCGAAGCAGCCATTTTCCTGGAACTGGAGATAGACCCAGATTGAACAGAAGAACGAACATACAAACATAATAAAAAACACTGTTACAACAACAAAAATATCTGGCAGGAAGAACGCGTACCCGCCAATTGGAACCTGAATATCCTGTGTCCCGCCCACAAAAAAGGAGATTAGACGGTATGCTCTAATTATAGGGGCATAAGTCTTCTCCCTATTGCCTACAAGATAGTGTCAGGGATATTACGCGAACGACTAAACCCTGTGGTCAATGAAAAAATTGGGCCATACCAATGCGGCTTTAGACTTGACAGGTCCACCATTGACCAAATATTTACCCTTCGGCAAATCCTGGAGAAGATTGAAGAGATGCAGATCGACACCTACCACCTTTTTGTCGATTATAAGACAGCCTTCGACAGCCCCCTACGCCCAAAGGTATTCCAAGCCATGTCTGAATTTGGTATCCCCGCCAAGGTCATTCGGCTTTTTAAGATGACTTTAACTGATACTAGGTCCTCAGTTAAAATAAGAAAGAACCTCAACGAACAATTCAGTACCAAAAGAGGTTTCAGACAAGGAGACATCCTTCCGTGTGACCTGTTCAACATCTAGCGGGAAAATATTATACCAGATGCCAATGTCAAAAGAAGTGGCACGATCTACAGCAACAGCCACATGTTACTTGCTTATGTTGATGAAATTTACATCATGGGATGATCAGTAAAAGAAGTAACTGATACTTTTAAGAATGTCGAAGGAGAATCAGCAAAAGTGGGTCTGGCGGTAAACGGCGAAAAGACAAAGTTCATGGTGTCGACGCGCAATACGTCCATAACGCTTGGACCAACAGTGGAAGTTGGTTCCTATAATTTTGAGGTAGTATAAGACTTCGTCTACCTCGGCACCGCCAAAAACACAACAAACAACATCAGTTGTGAAAAAAGAGAAGAATTTTATTGGCCAACAGATGCTACTTTGACTTAAGTTTTTGGTACTTGTTAAACGTTTTTAATAAAAAGTACATTTAATCACGTAAACAAAGAATGATTACCTCTGTTGATTACGCAAAATGTTCAATAAAAACAACTTGTCATTGCTAATAAAATGTTGCTGCAGTGGAAAATGCAATTATTGGCGGTTTACAGAAAAACGAAATTCCCAATAATTCCGAAAAGAAACGTACAACGCAATTTGCAATAAAAACCCTCCCGCATTGATGCTACCACCAATGGGCTGCTACTGTTGCTGCTTGTGATTGGCATTCATTCATTCCATTGGAGCATGAAGGTCTCTTCAAGAAGAAAAATTTGACTTTGGCGATTTTTCATGGACCCCGTGTTTAATTCATTTCCATCTATCGTAGCCGTTCAATAATTTGTCAAAGAATTTGTTTATTATATTGACAAATGACATTGCAAGCAAATGTACCGCTCGAAGGCAATGTTGCGACATTTCCAAATGCAAAACTTTGGTGCATTCTGAAACGTGTTCATGACCTTGAATTTATCGAAACATTATTGGACAAAGTGTTAAATATTGAAAAGAAATTTACACATGTTTCTGGGATTTGTTATATTTTGCGACATTATGTCAATTGGCGGCAATGTGAATGTTTCGTGTTAAATTATTAAGCATTAATAATTGGGAAGGTTGTATTTTTAAACATTTCATCAAAATGTCACCTAATGGTTTTTGACATTGATGAATTGAAAATGAATTATTTTTTGTCGAGAGGTGTTTAATTTTTTTCGCAATATTTTTCGTTGCATTTTTAATTGTGAAAAATTGCCATTCATTCTAGAATTGGTGTGGATAATCAAGTTCACAATGAAGGTAATGTCAAAGTCAACATGAACAACTTCGTATGATTCTGTTATTGAATCTTTTTATTGTCTACTTATTCAATTTATCTTAAAAATTGTCAAAAAGGAAATTTGAAAAAGAGATCATTGTGTTTGTGAAGAAATATTTTTTTTTTTTTTTTGAAATTTTGCCTCTTAGGGCGGAGATCATTTAATGATTTTTATTTATTTGAAAAGCCAAAAGTCTTAGGACAAAGAAGCCATTCCACAGTCGATAGGTCTGAAGAGCTCCCCAGTTAACAGCGAAACCGGTGGCTTGTGGGTTCGAGTCCTTGGCTTTCCTTTTTCACTTGCAAACAATTTCGATCATCAAGCTTAAGTCTAACAAAAAAAAAATTAATACAAAAATTTAAGTTCATTCATTTTCAGAGGAAAATTTGCGCTTTGCTACACATTTATCAGGCACACACACATAGAAGGAGTTCATCGGCTGGACAAGCCAATTTGATAGTGCATGGGCCGCTTAATAGTTTACATTTTAAAATAAATTTTATTTAAAGTTATAGTACCTTTATATACAACCGGATTTAACAAACCCACTGGGTTTCAAATGTCAATTCCATTGCTTATATTTCAAATAAATCCTCATAAAGAGGGTTAACCCTGCAAATAGCCATAATATAAACAGCATATAAGGCCATGTTTATATTATAGCCTTTTGTAGGGTTAATCTTCTTTATGAGGATTTGTTAGACGTATATGTAATGGAATTGGGTTTGTTAAATCCGGTTATATATAAACGTACTATAAATAACAGAACTCCGATTTACTGGCGAGCGCCATCTACATGAATATAGCATTAGGTCTGTACGATAACCCACAAGTTTGTAAAAACTTTTACAAAATAGCTGTGTTCCAGAACTAAAAAGTTTTTACAATTTTTACGACTTTTACACATTTTACTCGAAAAAGCGTTCCCGTACACAAAAAAGTTGTAAAATGTTCACTTCTCTTTAAACAAAAATGGCGCTGAATGACGCTCTCTTTAAAAACTTTTTACACGACAAATTTGGGCGAGTAAAAAAATAGTAACATGGTTGCCGGCGTCTGATTGGCTGATACGCCGACTTTGACATTTGTTCCAGTTTTTTTGACGTATTTTCCATTTTTCCGTTCCCGAACTATTTCAGAAAACTTGTGTGTAAGAACAAATTTTTTGCAGTTCTCTCTTTTACGAGTTTTACCATTAAAAAGTACGGGAACGAAGCTAATGCTGTTCGATAACAAACTTGTAAAACTTGTAAAGTAAAAGAGAGCGAATTTGGAGAGAATTGTGAGAGAATTTTGGAGACTTTTGTTACTGAGAACTTACAAGTTTTTGCAAGCAAAATTTTCCTTGTAAGAATTTGCAAGTTTGATCAGCTGATTTAAATTCGAATGTATTGTGGCGGACTTTTTCGTGCGGAGTTTTTTTTCCCTCCTTGTTTTCTCCCATCGGACGCCTCCCCAGGTGGTGGATAGGGGAACGCTCATCAGATATGACGGGTATCGCAAAAATAAAATATGCGGGGCGAACCAAAAAAAACAAAAAGGAAAAAGGCAGCGTCTGATCGAGATTCGGCGGCAGCAAGCAGCGTCTGTACTCCAGTGGAGCGGCTGAAATATAGAAGGAAACTATAAACCCATCAGAAGGCAAGGGGAAACCACTGATGTATAATCCCTTGAAAATCGTACAAAACATGAACAATACAACGCAAAACAAACGGCCCTCAGTCTCCGGCAATCAGAGGGTGCTAAGAATCCCCGGAGGTAAAACTAAACAAAAACTTGTAATTGGAACTTGGAATGTGAGAAGTCTTTACGAAAGTGGAAAACTTCATAACACAATAAGCGAGATGAACCGACTCCAAATTGATATCTTAGGTGTCAGCGAAACATGGTGGACGGAATGCGGTGATTTCAGATCAGAAAATATGACGGTCTATCATTCAGGAAACCAGGAGGGTGCTCACAGAAGAGGAGTATCTATTATTGTTAAAAATCATATAGCGGCCTGTGTCACGCGATTCGTTCCAAAGTCAGACAGGACAATGTTGTTAAAAATAAACGGAAAACCGCTAAATTTTAATATCATACAAGTCTATGCTCCCACTGGAGATGCAAATTTGAATGAAGTCGAAGAATTTTATAATGATATTGCGCAGTTACTAAAGATGACAAAAAAACACGAAATAACAATAATACAAGGCGACTTTAATGCCAAGGTCGGAAACCAAGAAGTTGAAAATATTACGGGAAAATATGGCCTAGGCGAACGAAATGATAGAGGAGACAGACTAGTGCAATTTTGTCAGGAATATTGTATGAAAGTGACCAATACGTGTTTTCCCCTACATCCCAGACGGTTATACACCTGGAAATCCCCACAGGACAATGAAAACCAAATTGTGAGAAACCAAATAGACTACATAATAATAAATAAAAGATATTTCTCCAGTGTTACAAAATGTTCGACCTACCCAGGAGCAGATGTGCCATCGGATCACAACTTACTCGTGGCAAATATACGAATTAAGCTCGCATCAAATCGGACAAAACAGCCCCAAAATAAAATGAATATTGAAAAACTTAAAGACTCGGCAACTAAACATGAGCTGCAAAACAATATAAATGGACAACTACAACAGTTGAATGAAGAAAATATGCACGAATTGTGGAACAAGGTGAAAGATGTTATAAACACGACTGCAAAGAACACTCTGGGAAAGCGAACATCATCAAGAACAGAAGAATGGATTACCGACGAGATTCGAGAACTATGGAATGAGCGAAGCAAATACAGAAATAAAAACTATGAAAAATACTGGGAGATAAATAAGGAGATACGATCTGCGACCCGAACAGCCAAAAATGCGAATTTGAATGCCAAATGCCAGGAAATTGAATTTCTACAAAGTATACACGATGATTTTAACCTCCACAAGAAGCTAAAGGAAGCCGCCGGAGTATATGGAAAGAAAATAACCAATCCAGTTCTAATTAACAAAAACAATGAAGCTGTATTTGACTTGGAGGGAAGGAAGCATATATGGGAGGAATATATTACCAATCTTTTTACTGATAGCGAACGATCATCTTATGAGGATGATTCGGAAATTCCAAGAAGAGGGACTCCTATAACGCAGAGCGAAGTAGAACGCGCTATAAAATCATTGAAAGACAGAAAGGCTACAGGACCGGACGAAATCCCATCAGAATTACTGAAACTTATTGATTCCAGCAATATACATCTACTAGTCAACCTTTTTAATTACATATACAACACTGGAAATTATCCACAAGAATGGCTAAAATCAACCTTCATCGCAATACCCAAGAAAAATAATGCAAAACAATGCAGTGACTTCAGACTCATTAGCTTAATGAGTCATGCCTTGAAGATATTTCTAAAGATTATTCATAGTAGAATATACAAAATATGTGAAGCACACATGGGAAATACCCAATTTGGGTTTAAAGAAGGAATGGGTACAAGAGAAGCACTATACTGCATCCAAATTATAACACAAAAATGCAGGGATGCCCAGAAGGATGTATTCATGTGTTTTATTGACTACGAAAAAGCTTTCGATACCGTCAAACACGATAAATTAATGGAAATATTACATGATATAGGAATGCAAGACAATGAACTTATGTGCATAAAAAGTCTCTATTGGAATCAGTCGGCAAGAATTGAAGTAAGTGGAGAACCAACAAAAGAAATTGGCATCTCAAGGGGTGTTAGACAGGGCTGTCTTCTATCTCCCTTATTGTTTAATGTATATTCAGAGAAAATATTCCAAGAAACGCTAGAAGGAGAAAACGTCGGAATAAAAATTCATGGGAAAATAATTAATAACATAAGGTATGCGGACGATGCCACATTACTGGCTGGAAGTATATCCGGTCTCCAGAAACTTGTGGAGAAACTTGCACGTGTAAGTGAGAAATATGGCCTTAAAATAAACATGAAGAAGACGAAATATATGGTCATAAGCAGAAAAAATCCCCATACAGATGTGACCTTAAAAGTTCAAGGTACAGAAATTGAAAGAGTGCGATCTTTTAAATATCTAGGGATACTAATAAACGACCAATGGGATCCCTCGAAAGAGATTAAAAGTCGTATAGAGATGGCGCGAGATGCTTTTTGTAAATACAACAAACTTATGAAAAGCCATGACATAAACGTAACAACGAAAGTACGTTTTATAAAATGCTATATTTGGTCGGTGCTGCTATATGGAACAGAAGTTTGGACGCTCAAATCCTCTGATGAAAGAAATTGGAAGCCTTCGAAATGTGGATTTACCGGCGAGTACTGAAAATACCATGGACTGCGAAAATTTCTAATGACGAAGTACTAAGAAGGATGAATGTAAGCCGGCAGTTAATAACAACAATAAAAAGTCGCAAAATAGCATATCTTGGACACGTATTAAGGAACAATAAATACAACATTTTACAAGCAATTTTAAAAGGAAAAATTGATGGAAGGCGTGCTCGAGGAAGAAAAGAAACATCTTGGCTCAAAAACATCATGGACTGGACAGGTTATACCGACGAAACTGATCTGCTGAATGCTGCAAGACACAGAGAGCTGACAACCACTATACTATAACATAAATATAATGCGATAAATATTAAAACACAAAATGAATTGTACGATCACTTATATCCGGATAACGGATGAGTAAATAAAGAAGAAGAGTGGCGGACTTTGCAATTCTTGGCAAAAACATAAACAAACATTTGTGGTCTGTTCCTTTACTTTTGAAAGTGGTAAAAGCGGCAAAAGTAGTATAAGTTGTAAACTGCACTCATATGAATTGTATTGTGTCTGAAGTAAAGGAACGATTTTCGAGTAAAAAGTGGTAAAACTTGAAGATTCTTGCACGTAAAGGAACAGAGCTTTGGTTATTAAAATAATTACAAGATAAAAAGGAGAAGAGATAACTAAATATATGATGGAAAACGACTTATTTTGTAAAATATCTTATTTTGTAGTTTGTGATGATTATTTTATTTATAATGTATCACATCCCAGCAAAAAGCGGAGCGTCCATGGAGTATGAGGAACACTATGTGGACGGCCAGCCGTTAATTTATGATATGGAAAGAGAATTATTTTTGTAGCAATGGATAATCAAACATAATTATAAACAATCTTCGTTAAATTAAATCATATCCGCCAAACTTCTTGTTTGTTAAATCAGCTGACTTCTTGCAAGTTTTTGCAAATTGTTGTTCGATAACATTCTGCAAATTTTTAGCTTCGAGAGAGTAAACTTAGTGGAGAGAAGTTACTGAGAACTTGCTGAGTACTTGCGAAGTTATCGTACAGACCTGTGTATGGGCCATGTATGGTTTACATTTTAAAAAACATTTTATTTAAAGTTATACAAGTTAACAAAAATATAATTTCAAAAGAACAAGTAAAAAAGTATCGGTCGGTTTTGCCGACAGAGATATACCCTCAGCCTGTGTATATTGAAAAAATTGTTTCCCAAAATACGTATGTATTTAGGGGGTTTTAAAAATTTTGTGCTTTTGAACCGACGAAAATGTTGATTAGGATTAAATATCAAAAGTTTTGCGGAGGAGATACTAATAGGGGGTTTTTACACTCTTCGGGCTGTTTGCTCAGGAAGTATGGACTTGCCACTAAAAAAAACTTTTGCCATCGTAATTGAGGCAGCGAATGCAAGTTGCTTGAACAAAAATCAAAGTGATTCGATATCAGGTCTTAAAGTGAACTTATCCGAAATTTTGTGTGGGAGGTAACGGATGGAGTGGACAAATATAGCCCATATTTCAACCTGATCTATGTCTGGTAGATATATTAGGACGTGTAAAGTATAGACCAATTCGGCCACTCCCTACAAGAGTTACCGTACGAACAATTTTTCCGAACATGTTTGAAATGTTGTGGGGGAGTTACCTGAAGGAGTGGACCGATATGAGTTATGTTCAAACTTCAACTATGTTTGGACTAAATATTACTAAGGACATATTTTGACTGAATCGGCAGATCCGTTCGAGAGTTATCTTTCGCTCCAACCACCTCACACGGTGTCATAGGGGTTTTTGCAAGTTTTATGCTATTTTCTCAGGAAGTATGGACTTGCCCCTGATGAAACTTGTACCGTCGTACGGAGGGCAGTGAATACAAGTTGCTAAAAGAAAAATCAAAGCGATTCGAGAGATGGCCCTAAACTGAACTTTTCCGAAATTTTGTGTGGGAGGTACGCGAAGGAGTGGACCGATTGAGTCCATATTGAAACCTTAATTAAGTCTGGTACACATTTCACGATGGGTAAAGTATGGACCACATCGGTTACTCCCTTCAAGAGTTATCGTGCGCACAAATTTTCCGAACATTTTCGAACTTTTGTGGGGGAGGTACCGGAAGGAGTAGACCGATGTAGCTCATCTTCGAACTTAAACTAAGTTTGGGCAAAATATTACGAAAGCCAAAATTTTAACCGAATCGGGTTATCCATTCGAGATTTATCGTGCGCTCCAGCCAGCAGGACAGACAGACGGACGGACATGGCTAGATCGACTCCAAATTGTCTGAAACACATTTCGTCCAAACATACTTGGGGTTTAAAACCATTATTTCGATGAGGCACATTTTCATCGTATCAAATGCTGAGGGTATAAAAAGAGTTTAAAATCGGTGAATGAATAAACAGCGCCATCTACTTGAATATAGCATTCTTACAATTTTCAAATCTCAAATAGTTTAGCCATTCTCTTCAAGGCTTGAACCAAATCCGAATGGATTACTAGATGGCGCCGTTAAAACAACTCGGTTTGGCGGCGTTCACAATTGACAAGCGACTTGGTAAATCGTAGTTCCTATAGTTCATTTCACGAAATTATTTTATTTGTTGAACTAATAATCAACCAACTCCAAACTAAAACGTCCACAACGCAAAATCAATCAATTGAAGAAGGAATTGGGAAAGGAAAAATGGACAAGAAGTCTAAAGAAGCCTTGAGGAGATATAAAAAAGCCCGTAAGGCGGCAGAGTCGAGCAGTGAAAGCAGCAGTAGTAGCAGTGATTCCAGCAGTGAATCCAGCTCGTACAGTTCAGAAGATGAACGTAGACATCGTAGCCACAAGAAAGAAAGAAAAGCAAATGCGTAAGTTTTTATTTATCTGGAGAATAAGTTGAGGATATTTTAGTCGCCTTTATAAATGTAGAATGGACCGCTACGATGGCTAGTATACCCATTTATTTCTTAATTTCTCTGTAAAGATCTGAGATCTGTTGTTGTAACAGTGTTCTTTTTTATTATGTTTGTATGTTCGTTCCTCTGTTCAATCTGGCTCTGGGTCTATCTCCAGTTCCAGGAAAGAGGCTGCTTCGATGGGATGTAGCCACAGATCCATTGGAGTTAGATGAATAGGTTTGGCGGGCCGGTAAAAAAAGGTGTTTTGTGTCGTGCGGGTCCATTCCTCATACTGGGCAGATGTCTTGCAAGGCGCGATCGATTTCCGCCCAATAAGAATTTAGGCGACTGCAATATCCCGAGAGTAGTTGAGCCAAAACTACTCTGGATTGTCGTGGCAGCTGACACTCCTCATCTGCGATAGATGGGGAATGTATTTCGAGGTCTTTATTCACATTATATTTGCTTATGGCCTTAGCAACTGCATCCGTGTGAATACTATTTAAACCTCCTTGATATGCTTGTTGGTCTAGGGGTTCTCTCCTGTATCGTTGGACCTCTCCCTCTAGAGCATGGATATCCTTCCTGATCTGCCTGAATGTGTCGGACTGGTGATTGGGATGGCTCACACGGTAACATCCAAGCAGGTACTGCAACGAAAGCATCTCATTGTGTTGCTTTACTGGAAGAATCTTAGCCTCCTCATGTAGATGGTTCACTGAAGATTTGAGGAGGCATCCTGTTGCTGTTCTCAGGGCGGCATTCTGGCAAGTTTGAATCTTTTTCCAATTCGTATCACATAATCTCCGGGACCAGACTGGCGCCGCATAGCTTACCACGGACCGACCTATCGCGTTATATGTGGTCAACAACGTTTCGTTATCTGCACCCCAAGTGCTGCCGGCTAGGGACTTGAGGACCTCGTAACTACTGAAAGTAGTGTCGAATGTGACCCCTAAAATTTTGGGGCAGTTTGTGGTCGGAATTCTGCTACCGTCGACCACGACATTCAATTCTCTTCCAAATCGCGCTATCCATGTGGTGAACAGAGTGGTTGTTGATTTTGTGGCGGAAATCTGCATATTCCTCGAATAGAAAAAGGTGGTAAGATCGGTTAAATAGTTGTTCAGTCTCTCACAGATGTCATCAGGATAGGTACCCGACGCCAGGATCGTGCAATCATCCGCATACGTCACGATCTCAATGCCGTCTGGAGGGGGTGGAATACAGGAGAGGTAGAGGTTAAACAGTTCCGGAGATATCACCCCACCTTGGGGAACTCCCTGTTTCACTCTACGGGGTTTGGACTTCTTATTCCTGAATTCCACGTACGACTGGCGTCCACACATATAGTTGACTATCCAACGTTTGAAGCTTGGCCGGAGGGTTGTCTGCTCAATGTCCTCAAACAACGTAGAGTGCCTGACTGTATCAACGGCTTTAGATAAGTCAAGTGTTCATCGCACAGCCGTCTCTGGTTGATTCCTTGACAAATATGCGTGGTAATGGCGTGCTGTGCAGTTGTCATGCTGTGCTGCTTACGGAATCCATGCTGATGATCAGCAACTTGATAACTATTTCTGATACTGTGGAGGACAAAGGCCTCAAGGGTCTTTGCTACGGGCGACAAAAGCGAAATCGGTCTGTACGATTCACTTTTGCTGGCATCCTTGCCGGGCTTCCGTAGTGGGACCACCCTGTCCATTTTCCAGACTTCGGGAACAATGAGGGTGAATAGCGACAAGTTGAGAACTTTAGTAAGATACTCCACTCCCAACTCATCCATCTGCTTCAGCATTACCATTAACAGATCTATAAACATATCTCTCTACATATGTTTAGAGATCTGTTCTACCGGTGATGCCTTTTACGACACCAGACACCCTATTATTTACCAGTTAGTGCTTTAACAACAACAATTCTAAAGATTCATGTTTGAATTTAGGTTTGGTTTAGGAACATTTTGTAATACATTTGTGCAAGGGGTTTGAGTTTTACGTTCAAACTCACTCAAGTTACT
Organism: Musca autumnalis; assembly: GCF_047663935.1. Lineage (NCBI taxonomy): Eukaryota > Metazoa > Arthropoda > Insecta > Diptera > Muscidae > Musca > Musca autumnalis. Next base: position 241,537,503 of record NW_027411866.1, on the reverse strand, counting down.
TCGCTTACATCAAAGCCCTTGATTGTCACTTACACCTTATATTATTACACCATGGCTGTTACCATTTATTTTCCTACCATGAGAGTTATGTGAGTTTTATGAAAACCCAACGAGTATTTCTTTCAGACGCTCCAGCAGCTCAAGTGGTGATGAACGCCACAAGAGGGAAAAGGAAAGACGTTGTCAAAAGAAATTGGAGGCGAAACGCAATCACCTGAAACGTAAACTCAAGGAGGCCAAGTTGAAGAAGAAAGCTGCCTTAGCCTTAAGTGGTCACTCTCATCGGGCACTCTCCCCAGCCACGCAGGCTAAATTGAAAAAGTTGGCCGAGCGTAAGCATCTTCGTGCTGCCAGCAAAGAGCGGCGTGAACGGGAGAAGGAGAAACATCGGGCGTTGCGTGAACGAGAGCGTGGAGAACGTGAGCATCATCATCGCAGCAGTCGTTCGCCAACGAAAATTACAAAAATACGCATTCACCAAGATGTCCCCAGACAGAAGACACCACCACGCGTACATCACCAGTTAATGTCAAGGGAAAAGATTATTATACAGACACGTACACGAGATCGTACACCATCTGCGGAGAGGGAACGTTTACGTCATGAAAAAATGCGTCACGAGGATATGGCAAGGGAACGTGAACGGCGTGAACGTGAGGCTGCTCGCGAAAAGGAAAGGGCCGAGGCTTTGGCCAGATGTCAAGAACGTCAAAGGGAGCGGGAACGTTTGGCTCGCGAGAAATTGCGGCGTGAGGAGGAAGAGAAATATGGTAAGCCTATAAGTGAGCGTTTGTTGGCCCGTGGTCCAGAACGTGACATGGGTGGTCGTGGCGGCTTTGAGCCACGTGACCGGTCTTTGGAAAGGACCAAAAGGGATATGGATCCCTATGAGCATGGCTATGAGCGCAAGCACCGCACTGATGATTATGAGGAAGGTATGTAGGAAACACAATTCGAATTTACTGTTACTTAAATATCTTCCCTTTTTTCTTACCAGAAAGAGAACGCCGCGCCATTTTGGAACGCGAGGAGTTACTGCGTGAACGTGAATATCTTGCTCGTCGCCGTGAAATGAGCCCCTCCGAATATCCCGGATCAAGCGGCAGCCGCATGCGTACTGATCCCCGTGACATTTACCCCGAAGATGATAGAGAACGTGCCTATAAACGGCCCTTCATAGAGGAAGGCGGACGTGGTGGTGGTAGTGGCCGTGAACCATGGCTTTCAGAAAGGGAAATTCGTGCCCGCGAAATGCATGATCCTCGTGACTATCGTGAAATGGAACCTGAACACTTGTATCCCGAAGAACGTGATCGTTTGCCACCACCCAGAGAAAGAGAACGTGGCTACGTTGGTCGCCCTGGTTCCGACTGGAAACGCAAAGAATGGATGGGAAGTCCACGTGAATGGCCCACTGAAGAACCAGGCCCATCCTCACATTCATCGGCTCGTGGCTTTGGTGGCCCGAAAAGGGGTACCAGCTCTGTTTTGCCTGGTAAAATTCCTCCTCCATCTATTCGTGAACAAAGACCACAATCTGAAACCGATTGGGATGCTGAAGAGGGTCAGATTGAGGTTTCCAAGAAACCAGAACCAAATCGTGACACTTGGCTGGAACATGACAAACGTGACCTGCCAGAGTCACGTGAAAAAATACCACCCAGTGGCAGACCTTGGGATTGGCGTGAGCGGGAAGAAGCAACAGGACCTCCAAGCTATTCACGTGGTCCTCCAGGTCCAATGATGCATCATCCACGAAGTGAACGTGGTGGCAGGGGTGGTTATCGCCGAGGTGGTCACATTATACATGGTGAACGAGTTCCTGGCATTCATGGATTTAGAGCTCATCATCCACCAGCTCTATTGAGCTTGCCAACACCTGGCGGTGGTTTCCATGAGGGTTCACCACGATTCCCCAATAAACGTAACATGACCTACACTAACCCCAACATTTTGAAGAAGCAACAGGCTGCATTGGCAGCTGCAAATACTGCAGTGGCTGCGGCCAAGGCTGCTGCGCAAAGTGCTGCAAGTGGTACCACAAATCCTAGTATTTTGGGACAAGCTGTCGGAACAGCCAACCGAACTGGCCAAGCCACAGATGATAAACCAGAAGCTGGAGAAATTGTGGGAGAAGCTGAAGATAAACAGAACACCCCAAGTAACACCGGTGAGGGGGCTGCAGAACAAACTGAACAATCGGCAGGAGAGGCTGCCGGTGCTGAAAAGGAGAAGAAATCCGGGGAGTTAAGTGAAATAAGTGACAGTGACGATGATATTTTGAACAAAACCGAAAAGAAGGCCAAACTTGATAATGAAGATTCAAATTCTCAAACTAAAACAGCTACGGACAAGGAAGCCAACGAGGAAAAGGGTGACGAGGAAGAAATAATGGATTTTGAAGAAATATCCGATGGAGAATTGGAGGAGGAAAGGGCCGCCAAGGGTAAGTTATGACAAATTGGATTTTAATAGAAGTTTATTGAACATTATCTTTCGTTTTTAGGTGTTGGTGATGCCTTGGGTGTAGACTGGTCTTCCCTGGTTGCTGAAACTAAACGCTTACCTTCCTGTCCCACAACAAGTGCCAAAGAAAAATGGCAACCACATCGTATTATATTGGATATTGGTATATCCATGCGCATGGCCGGCGAAGAATATGCCAAACAATTGCTGGCCAATGCCAAGCAGCAATTGGAAGAGGAAGTAAAAGATGAATCTAACCTTAAAACCGAAATAAAAGATGAAACCACCATCAAATCAGAAATCAAAGATGAAGTCTCATCGTTATCCACCTTAGATGAAGATTCCCAAACGCCAATGGAGAATGATGAAAACACCTCAGACATTAAGCCCAAAGAAGAGAAACCTGAATTGAAACCTTTAACGGAAACCATCAACATTGATAATTTACCACCATTGGCTTGTATGCAAGTAGCTCAACGTAAATTACAAATGGAACGCAACAATTTAATCAACAATGCATGTGGTGTAAATAGTAGGGCTCTGAGTGCCCGACAAGATCTTAAATTGCGTAGACAATTGTGTGGCCTACCGGCCAGAGAATGTCCAATTTCACGCAATATTCCTGCTACTAGTGACAAACTTAAAGCTATGGCTTTAGCGGCTTTTCAGCGAACATTAGAAGTTAAATAAACTGTACACCTCCCATGTTTTTGGAAGCTGTCTGGTAAACAGAACAAATGAACTATTTTCATTAGGTAATTAATTAAAATATGCTTAATTAATATTCTATACTATTATTTCTTGAATGTATTTTAGCAAATAGTTTTTAAGACCATATACACACATAACATAACCTTGAAATCTTTAAAATAATGTATGAATGAATTGAATACAATGGATGAAGAGATGAAATAAACTGAATTGTCTTACCGATGGAAAGGTAAAAGAAAGGATCTATGAACTTTTTTTTTAAAAAAATTAGCAAATTGTATCTGATTAGCAGAGAGTGCTGAAGTGGAAAACAGAAGAAACGCTGTCGAGTGAAGGTTTTTAGGAAAATGAAAGAACATTAACAGAGAGAACGGAACTATCGGCAAGCAATGTGCACCTTTGTCGGGAAACCCTTCGAATAAACTGCAGTGAAATGAAATAAAAAGAAAAAATTGGACGCAAAGTGGAGTCAACATTTGGACGAATGCCATAATCGACAAACTAAATTTATTCCCTCTGCTACCAAAAAAAAAAGCACCTACGTCATTATGGTACGTATACTAACTTTACCTTTTACTTATTTTATTAATTTTTCAAAAAAAAAAAACTGGTAATCAGACCACAAAACGTGGTATTTTTAAGAATTCTTTTCCAATTACCAGACCAGAAAACGAACATTTTTAAACAATTTTTCTTGACCCACCACCAGACCACAAAACGTGGATTTTCTAAAGAATTTTTCTTCATCCATAACCAGACCACAAAATGTGGATTTTTTAAATAATTTTGCTTCAACCATCGCCATACCGAAAAACGTGAATTTTTTAAATAATGTTTTTCACCCATCACCAGATTTTTAAAGAAATTTCTTCACCCATCACCAGACAACAACCCTTGGATTTTTAAAAGAATTTTTTTCACCCATCACCAGATTTTTAAAGAATTTTCTTCACCCATCACCAGACCACAAACCGTGGATTTTTTAAAGAATTTTTTTTACCCATCACCAGATTTTAAAAGAATTTTCTTCACCCATCACCAGACCACAAACCGTGGATTTTTTAAAGAATTTTTCACCCATCACCGGATTTTTTATAGAATTTTTTCACCCATCATCAGACAACAAAACGTGGATTATTTAAAGAAATTTCTTCAACCATCACCACACCAAAAAAATTGAATTTTTTAAAGAATTTTTTAAACCATTATCAGACCACAAAACATGGATTTTTAAAGAATTTTGTCACCCATCAGCAGATTTTTTAAAGAATTTTTTCACCCACCACTACACCACCAACAGTGGATTTTTTAAAGAATTTTTCACTCATCAGCAGATTTTTTAAAGAATTTTCTTCATCCAACGAAACGTGGATTTTTTAAAGAAATTTTCCACCCATCACTAGACCACAAAACATGAATATTACATTTAAAGAATTTTTTTTCACCAGACAACCAAACGTGGATTTTTTAAAGAATTGTTTCACCATACCACGAAACGTGGATTTTTAAAAAAAATGTCACCTTACCACGAAACGTGGATTTTTTAAAAAAATTTCACTATACCACGAAACGTGGATTTTAAAAAAAATATCACCTTACCACGAAACGTGGATTTTAAAAAAAAAGTTCACCATACCACGAACATGGATTTTTTAAAAAAAAAAGTTCACCATACCACGAAACTTGGATTTTTTAAAAAAAATTCACTATACCACGAAACGTAGATTAAAAAAAAATCACCATACCATAAAACGTGGATTTTTTTTTAAATTAACCATACCACGAAACGTGGATTTTTTAAAAAAAATTTCACCATACCATAAAACGTGGATTTTTTAAAAAAAAATTCACCATACCACAAAACGTGAATTTTTTAAAAAAATTCACCATACCACGAAACGTGAATTTTAAAAAAAAATTCACCATACCACGAAACTTGGATTTCTAAAAAAATTCAAAACACCACGAAACTTGGATTTAAAAAAAAAATCACCATACAACGAAACATGGATTTTTTAAAAAAGATTCACCATACTACGAAACGTAGATTTAAAAAAAAAATCATCATACCACGAAACGTTGATTTAAAAAAAAATTTCATCATACCACGAAACGTTGATTTTTAAAAAAAATTTCACCATACCACGAAAAGTGGATTTTTTAAAAAAAAATTTCAACATACAACGAAACGTGGATTTTTAAAAAAAAATTCAAATTACCACGAAACGTGGATTTTTAAAAAAAAATTTCACCATAACATAAAACGTGGATTTTTTAAAAAAAAATTTCACCATACCACGAAACGTGAATTTAAAAAAAAAATTCACCATTCCACGAAACTTGGATTTTTAAAAAAATTCAAAACACCACGAAACTTGGATTTAAAAAAAAAAATCACCATACAACGAAACATGGATTTTTTAAAAAAGATTCACCATACTACGAAACGTGGATTTAAAAAAAATCATCATACCACGAAACGTTGATTTTAAAAAAAAATTCATCATACCACGAAACGTTGATTTAAAAAAAAAAATTCAACATACCATGAAACGTAGAATTTTTCAAAAAAATTTCACCATACCACGAAAAGTGGATTTTTAAAAAAAAAAATCACCATACAACGAAACGTGGATTTTTAAAAAAAAATCAAATTACCACGAAACGTGGATTTAAAAAAAAAAATAACTTACCACGAAACGTGGATTTAAAAAAAAAATCAACTTACCACGAAACGTGGATTTAAAAAAAAATCAAATTACCACGAAACGTGGATTTTTTAAAAAAAATCAACTTACCACGAAACGTGGATTTTTTTTTTTAAAAAAATTCACCATACCACGAATCGTGGATTTTTTAAAAAAATTTCACCATTCCACGAAACGTGGATTTTTTTAAAAAATTTCACCATACCACGAAACGTTGATTTTTTAAAAAAAATGTTCAACAAACCACGAAACGTGGATTTAAAAAAAAAATTCGACGTAACACGAAACGTTAATTAAAAAAAAATTGCACGACACCACGAAACGTGGATTTTTTAAAAGAAATTTCCCCAGACCACGAAACTTGTATTTTTTAAAGATATTTTTTACCATACCACGAAACATGGATTTTTTTTTAAAGAAATTTCACCATACCACGGTTCATTTTTTAAAAAAATATTCAACATACCACGAAACGTTAATTTAAAAAAAAAAATTCAACATACCACGAAACGTTAATTTAAAAAAAAAAAATTTCACCATACCACGAAACGTGGATTTTTAAAAAAAAAATTCACTGTACCACGAAACGTGGATTTTTAAAAAAAAAAAATTCACCATACCACGAAACGTTAAATTAAAAAAAAAAAAATCACCATACCACGAAACGTGGATTTTAAAAAAAAATTACCATACCACGAAACGTGGATTTTTTAAAAAAAAATTTCACCTTACCACGAAACTTGTATTTTTTAAAGATATTTTTCACCAGACCACAAAACGTGGATTTTTTCAGAAAACCAATTTGTTGTTGTAACAATGTTTTATTATAGTTCTCGTTTCTTAGCCCTGTAACTGCCGGGGTTCTAGACAAACTGTCGATTAGCCCAACCTCTACGGATCAGTCGGCGTAACGTCGCCAAACATGAATGAGGTCCCGTTAACCGTTGCCCAAAATTCACTTATTCGGGCTCCAATTTTGCATTTCTTTAAATGATTTAGCCACTTGTTCTGCTTATGCTCAACGACCAACTAGGTCAATTCGTGGATGAGGCGTTCAGAGGTGATGGAGACAATTATGGGTAGATGGTCCGATCCAAGAGAAACTCTGGATGAGATAGGTTATATAACATTTGAAGGGTTAGGAACATCTCCAAAAACGGTGATTATAGAACTCTCTCAAACTAGGCCAATTAGTTTTCCCATAATTGATGCAATTTATGAATGCTATTTATCGGCGGAATGTATACGTTACTCAAATTTACATCGGCACTTCCACACTTGAGTGCTACCTCTATATACGGGTGATTAGAGCTAGGCTCAAGCGAGAAAGGTCTGTATTTAACAGACTGGTGCAATAGGAAAGCTAGTCACCCACCTATACTTCTGGTGCCTTCCTCAATACGTTGTAAGCTGCAGTTGTTGTAGCTGGCCGAAACATTTTGGTTTCGGGTCACTCGGTACGAATGAATCCGCTGCAGTTGTTTTTTTTTCTGCATCGCAGGGGCCGTTATATTTTTTCTTGACTCATAAAATCCATTATTTACTTTATCTTACCTCGAAGTCTCGTATTTTTATGACGACGACACGCAGCATGCAGCTACATAGTCCCTGTCGTAGGCCATAACAATCCCAGAGATGCATTTATTGGATCTCGTGGATCTCATCGAATGTGACAAACCGAGCACATCCATATTGAACCTGGGTTTTCCTCCGCCCCGGCATTCCGTGTGTCGTATTTTGTTGTCAGAAATCAGACATATGTTTATCGCGGAACCTCGATTTCGTTCAATGTTTCCGGCTTGAAGAAAAAATAGGTAATAGGGGTGAAGAATGAAAAAGACGATAAAAGTATACATACGTGTATTCCCTGCGTGGGGGAGTTGCAGTCTTTAGGTATGTGAATTCTTACATCGACTACGGGACAAAGAACAAATGAGGGCATATTTTATTAATTCATATTGTAAATAGGGTGAAATAGGCTTCAGAAAAAATTTTTTGATTCAAGACCAAAGTTTTGAAAATATAACATCCTCAAGACTGCATTTATAAACTCAATCGAAATGCAATTCGGGCCATTGTTTGATATCATTTTAGCCTCAACGTCAGATTATGACTCATTCCTTTTTAATAAAACAATAAACGATTGTCTAAGTCTGGAGTTTCCCCCATTGGCTTAACTTCATCACTTTCCTCTTTGCAGAGAAAAATGTTTACAAAACACACTGACAGTGGGGGAAACTCCAGACTTAGACAATCATATGATTGAATCTTCAACTAAAACAAAACAAACACAAAACAGCGAAGGCTCGCGCAAAACGGAATTTTGTAAATAAAATTCCAACGACATACTCACAGGTAACTGTGTTGATGTTATTTCAACTTAACAGAAATCGATGATTTCTTAGTTGAATCGTGCTGTCAGCTTGCAAATATTTTGTTCTGGTGTTTTTTGGGAAAGCCGAAAAGTGAGCATCATTCTCATTAACATGAGAATACTCGATGCTTAAAGAGTTCAGGTTTTCACTAAAAATTCATCATTTCAAAAACTGAAAAGCCAATTGATAATTCCCTTCGCCGGGATGAAATCATGATATTGGTAGCGATCAGTTAATTTTGCAAGCTGTCAGTGCGTTTTGTAAACATTTTTCTCTGCAAAGAGGAAATTGATGAAGTTAAGCCAATGGGGGAAACTCCAGACTTAGACAATCATATGATTGAATCTTCAACTAAAACAAAACAAACATAAAACAATAAACTCTTATTTTTGTTTAGTTTTCTTAAATTAAATGTTGTTACCTTTTGTTTTATTTTATTAGTTTCACTTTTTTTCATTTTCTTGTTAAGGTGCTAAAGTAAATCTGAACTTTTTTAATGAAATTTTTTAATATAATTCTTGTTTTTTTTAATATTACTTGGTGTGAGAGCTCTGTGTTTAGTTTTTGTGTTCTTTTTTCTTTGCATTTAGTTTCAGATTACAAATAAATATACAATACAAATGAAAAACACTATTTTTTTAAATTTAAAAGAAAAAACTTTAGCAAACAGCTTACAATTAAATACTTGAGGGTGTGGTTTTTTATTACTTTTTTGTTTCGTTTTTTTCTTAGTTTTCAATTTCTTTGTCAATTAAATAACAACAAATTATAATTAATAATAATAGATACATTACAAATCTATATTTATATATACCTATATAAATAATAAAGTATATATAAATGTTTTTTTATGATAATGGCGGGTATTCAAATTCAGTTTTTTGTTGTGTTTATCGAGTTACTTTACTATACTCTTTAGTTGCTTTCTTTTGTGTTGTTTAAAATTATATAATTACAATTTGGAAGTTTTGTTAAATTTTTGTCGGTTTGGTTTTTTTTCTGAAATATTAATTTTGTTATACACTAAAAAAGAAGGAGAAGAAGTTGGGATGGGTGTTTCGAGTAGATCATCTGTTATTATTTGACGAGTCTACCTTTTTATTTTTGCCAAGACAATATGGAACTGGTATAAGAAAATAGTATAGATATATAAACATGCATGTTATTAATGCTAAAAAGGAGCAATGTAACATCAAGGGATGAACTCATGTTCCTGGTTTCATAATTAACCTAATGCCAACGTCTTCTACATGCATATTTAATAATCATAGTCACACTCAAATTCCCTATATCAGTTACATACCATGTTAGCTTATGGGATAGAAAAGTTCTTGTTTAAAAATAACGAATTTTGTGTGTAAATTTTCTATGAAAACAACAGAGTCCAAAATGACACAAACTGTTTTTGGCCAAACTTTGGAAGTGTTTTGTTAGTTGGTTTTTAGTGGGGATGGATGAATGGTGGAGAAAATCTATGTAAAGCTATAAATCATAAAATGTACTAATGCTAGTACTACATCGTAAACCATGTTATCTCTTTCTGCATTCTGTTTTGCTCTTATGCTAATAATAATTGGGAGTTTTTTATGTTGTGTTATTGTTTATGAATTGAATTGCTGTCCTTCTTTGTATATAAGTATATTTCTTCTTCTGGTTTCCAGTTATCCTTATAGTTGGCAGCAATCTACATTAAAACTGCATCTCTAAAAAGAAGAGCTGACTGTCTGTTGTGTATGTGTGTGTATAGGCCTCGAGTAGTGGTAGTAGTATAGCAATGTTTCTTATATATCATCCATGTGAGATTTTACATGCACTTTTTGATCTTCCGTCAATTTTAGAATCTTTATTAGGCGGCGGCTTTTCTATATGCATTTCAATAATGTGGTCAATTCATTGATGGTATTCTCATATCATGCCAATTCATTTCAATGTTTGGCCATTTTGTTTGTAGACATGTCATCAATGGATTTGATACAAATACCGATTTTAGATCAGTTTCCAAAAGTATGGCAGAACCTTTGCAATAGCGAACCTAGAAAGATATAACAAAATGAATTTACATTAGTTTTATTCATTAATGAATCTGACCAAAAAGTCCATCAAAAATAAACAAATCGAAATAAAAACAAGTAAGAAAGTATCAGCCAACTGTGCTGACGGACCAAAAAAAAACAACAACGAAAACAACAACAACAACATAACCAAACCAAACACTATAATTATGCCATATATAAAATATATTGATTTTGTATCACGAGTTTGCTTTAAAATCAGTAGGTACCGTAATGTGGGGCTACACCAAATCATTAACATATACCAAACATTTTTCGTAACCAAACTTCCTCATAAAGGACTCGAAATATTAAATTACGTTAAAATAATTTTAAAAGATATTTTTGAAAAAGTTTTAGTGTTATCTTGCACAATAGCTGACAGGGTTTTGGAGTTTTTTTAGTCATTGGCCATTATCTTAGGAAATATTCACTAAATCCCGAAAAAAAATTACCACTGTAAATGAGGCCGCTAGAACAAACTACCGAAAAAAATAAAAACGATGCGATGAGGAGCTCTTAAACTTCACTTTTTCCGAATTTTGTGTGGGAGGTACCCGAAGGAGTGGACCGATATAGTCTATATTTCGATCCCATAATTGACTGGATGAAATAATACGATGTGCAAAGTCTGCACCAATCAGAAACTTCCTGCGAGAATTATCTTGCGGATTTGGCATTTTGGTTGGTGCCGTCAGGGTTTCTTGGAGCTTTTAGGCCAATATCTCAGGAAGTATGTACTTGCGCAAGAAAAAAATTTTACCATCGTAAAGGGAGCCGCAAGGACAACTTACTGAAAATATTGCAAGACCATCCGAGAGGAGCTCTTAAACTTCACTTTATCCGAATTTTGTGTGGGAGGAACCCCGAAGGAGTGGGCCCATATTCGAACCCGATCTATATCTGGAAGGAATAATACGATGTGCAAAGTTTGGACCGAATTGATTGCTCCCTTCGAGAGTTATCGTTCACACCATTTTACAGAAAAATTTTGAACTTTTGTGGGGAGGTACCAGAAGTAGTGGACCGATATGCCCCATCTTTGGTTCGAATCGGTTGATCCGTTCGAGAGTTATCGTTCGCACCAGCCAGACAGACGGATATTTTTCGTATCAAAGTGTATATGAGGAAAAGTCAAAATTTTTTAGTTTCCATGAAGCCAAGGTTTGCACTATTATAATACGCGAACTATTGTAGTTTACCAGTAACTATGACTATTGCTGGATTAATTTAGATGTTTTTGTACAAAGCTCAAAAATTTAGCAAATAAAATTCAATTTACGTGGTAGTTACGACCGCGTAAAGGAAAAAACATAGGTAAAAACACGTTGAAGCTAAACAGGTTTTTTACATTGCTATTCGATTTCTGATTAAACCATTCAAATGACGGACATCTGTCCGAAGTAAAAGTAGGAGAATACAAAATGAAGATTACACTTCTAATGTATCACTTTCCAAAATTTCCACTGCATCCACCTTTTATCGATGCTGACATTTTGAAGCCGGATTTCAGGTGTTTTTTGTATTTTTTATGTAACTGGGACGCGCAGTCGGATCTTTCAAAAAACCAATTATAGGATTAAAGAACTTGCGATTTCGCATAATCTGATATGTATATTGAGTATGTAGCCCACACAGCAGCAGAGTAATCTACTGCCAAAGGCCAAAATTTAGTGCGATATATTTTCTAAAAAACCTATTTTTTGGTACAGTGTTTACAATATCGTTTTGAGTGTGCTGGTACCCCGCGATATTTTAGTTTTTCGACGATCCGGATCATATGAATCACAGATCGTAAAAATCCATCTACTAGAACGGCGGAAATGGCTACTGCAAAAATTGAAAATTTGCGAAATGTGTTTTTGAAAATATCGCGGATTAAATCGCGTTTTCTGTGGATCGTTTCCTTTTCAATGAAGAAACTGACACATCACTCGAGTTTTTGCGAAAACAGTGGTTTAAAAAATTTAGTGCCATGGGAGCTTTATCCGATATATCCCAAAAATAGTGTGTGATGCTACATCCACGGTTCTTGATGGATTTTATCGAAATAGGTTTAGATCGATGTATTTTTTCATGGATGATAGTGAAATCGGATGCGCATAAAAAGTGTATGCACTTTGTGCAAATTATAAGCGTTATACAGTTTGTTGCACACTAAACTGCAGATGATGCTACATCTTAGCGGCCAAAGTAAATCCTAGCAAATGTGTACAAATTAAAAGAGAAGAATTCGCTGTGTTGTTAAACCGCATGCGCATCATGTGATTTTGAGGATTTTGCGATTTACACGCATTTCAAAAAGAACATTACTCGATACAGTTTTATTTCAAGAGTATACCTCATTAAAAGGAACCCAATATTTATTTGAACGATTTCCATATCTTCCGCTAGATGTTAGTGTGTATTGGAGAAGTGATTAGAATAAAAAATTCTATTTTTTGCGTGAAATTTCTCTAAAATAGAAGAATAACTCCGACAATTTTTCCTACATTTTTTCAACTAACTCACAAAATAAATTTTAATAAATATTTTCTCTTTCAAAAATTTTATAAATTTCCTCAATATATGTATCTTTTTGTTTTTGCTATAATATGCAAACCATTTAACGGATTTGTATAGTTTTGGTTTCATTTGAATCATCGCGATGTTTAGATTACGTACATATTTTTTTTAAATATTTTTAGGATGCGTAAACAGCCTGAATTTTATTAAAACAAGTTGCAAAGTACCATTTTTTTTAACTCTTTCTCAATTTCCGCGAAAACTTAAAACTTTTTCACTAATGTTATGGGGCCTCAGTAATCATATATTACGTAGGGAGCCCCTAATTAAGAGAGTTTCTCTATATAATGATTAGAGTCTTTTAAAGATTTTTTTCTTTTTATCAGAATTGAAACCGCCATAACTTTTGCGCGCAACAACCAAAATTAGTATCTCGAACAGATTTAAGAATGGGATTTTTTTCCCAATCTATGTACCAAAAATCTTTCATGTAGCTTAAAAAAAAATTTTAATTTTTTTTTATGGAAAACTAAAAAATTTTGTCTTTTCTTCATATACCCTTTCTAGCTAGGGTGTCCAAAACCGAAACCGGTTTTGAGTTACAAAACCGAAACCGGTTTTCACCAAAAACGTCATTTTCGGTTAACCGAAAAAACCGGTTATTTGTGTCGGTTAACCGGTTTTAAGAAAGTAGTAATATTTTTAAAATTACATTACAGTTGTATTCTTGAAAGTAAACTAAACTTAACTAACAAAAGGTACGGCTAAATTATAAATGTCAGATACCTTTAAACTTGAAAATATTTTGTGTACAATGGCACAACTCCAATATAGCTCACTTGAACGATCTATGAAAAAACTGTGTATACGTAATATCGCACGGTTGTTTGAATGACGTTATTCATACGTTTTTGAATTATTACAGTAAACTAAGAACTTGTCGGATTTAAGTTTGTAAAGGGTAACGATAAAAAAGTACATTTTGATTCCGGCACGATACTTTGAGGTTCTCAACGCAAGAAGGAGAATCCAGACTTAATGAAATGTAAATTTAATTCCTTTGGTACACAGTAAGGGCTTTTACTATTCTTAGGGCACAATTTCTGACTTATGTTTGCTGTCTCCACTTTAAGGTTGAATGTTAAATAACAAGGATAGTATCAGATAATTATATAATAACGAATTAGTTATAATTAATTTACCCCTTGCCGCACATTTTTAATCAAATATTTATCAATTATGAGCAATTTTGTACCTATTTTACAAAAACGGTTTAAACCGGTTAACCGGCTTTGAAAATTTTTGAAAACCGAAAACCGGTTTTTGAAAAAACTGAAAATTTCGGTTAACCGAAAACCGTTTTGTTTGGAAAAACCGGTTTTTTGGACACCCTATTTCTAGCCTAAAGGCTAAGCTAAGCTCTTCCAATCGAAAATCGGGAGGTACCGTGCTACGTGAGCTATATAAAGACGTCGAAAGTTTAATACCCTCAGGAAAGTTTAATACTCTCTTATGTAATAGTTTATACCCCCATAGAATAGTAAATACAAAATTTCATCCAGTTCGGGTTGCTAATAACGCTGAAACGTTCAAAATATCGAAAATCAGGAAGGACCGTTCTAAAAAATACCGAAAATCGGGAACGAAGAATAATTGTAAAATTTCAGCACTTTTGGTTGGATATTGAAGCTACTTACTTACTTAGTTGGTCCATTACAGAACATTTGTTCCATAGACCGAACTAAGAAAAGATCTCCAATTCTCTCTGTTTCGTGCTTCGCTTTTTGGAATACCGCGCCTTGTCATCTCATCATCCACTTGTTTGCGCCATCTATACTTTGGCCTGCCAATTCTGCGTGCACCGCCATGTGGCTCGAATTTATACGCCTTTTTAGCGGGTTCATCATCGCTCATTCTTAATATATGGCCTAGCCAACGCAATCGCTGCATCTCGATACGTTTAACTATATCGATGTCGTTATATAGCAGATACAGCTCGTGGTTCATACGACGTCGATATTCACCGTCAACGCAGATCGGTCCGTAGATCTTTCGAAGAATTTTTCTCTCAAACACGCCAAGCATTGCCTTATCTGCTTGCGCAAGTACCCGGGCTTCGGAAACATACATCAGCACGGGTAGTATCAGTGTTTTGTAAAGCGTTATTTTTGTTTGACGAGTTGTGGCTTTGTTTTTAAAGTGCTTACTTAAGCCAAAGTAGCATCTGTTGGCCAATACAATTCTTCTTTTTATTTCACAACTGATGTCGTTTGTCTTTTACTACCTCAAAATTATAGGAACCAACTTCAACAGTTGGTCCGATCTCAATGGACGCATTGCGCGTCGACACCATTAGCTTGGTCTTCTCGCCGTTTACCGCCAGACCCTATTTAGTAGATTCTCCTTCGACCTTCATAAAGGTATCGGTTACTTCTTTTACTGATCGTCCCATGATGTCTATATCATCAGCATAAGCAAGTAACATGTGGCTATTGGTGTAGATTGTGCCACTTCTTTTGACGTTTGCCTCTCGTATAACCTTTTCTAGCAGGATGTTGAAAAGGTCACACGAAAGGCTGTCTCCTTGCCTGAAACCTCTTTTGGTACAAAACTCCTCGGAGAGGTTCTTTCCTATTTTAACTGAAGATCTTGTGTCAGTTATAGTCATTTTACAAAGCCGAATGAGCTTTGCGGGGATACCAAATTCAGACATTGCTTGGAATACCTTTGAACGTAGCGGGCTGTCGAATGCTGCTTTATAATCGACAAAAAGGTGGTAGGTGTCGATCTGCATCTCTTGGGTCTTCTCCAGGATTTGGCGCAGGGTAAATATCTGGTCAATGGATAGGGAGAAGACTTATGCCTCTGTAGTTGGAGCGTAAAGTCTTATCTCCTTTCTTATGGACGGGACACAGGATGCTCAGGTTCCAATCGTCGGGTACGCGTTCTTCCTGCCAGATGGAGCTAACTAGCTGATGCATACACCTTATCAGCGTATCGCCTCCGGTTTTAAACTGCACGGCTGGTAGGCCATCAGCTCCTGCTACTTTATTATTCTTCAGCCGGTTTATTGCTGTCTTTACCTCATCTTGGCCGGGGGGTATACATTCAATACCGTCTTCTTGGATTGGATCTGGTATCTTCGTCGACTCCGCTACTATTGGATACCAACTTACTTACTTACTTACTTAGCTGGCCTTTTACAGAACATTTGTTCCATAAGCCGAACTAAGAAAAAATCTCCAATCCTCTCTGTTTGCTGCTGTATTTTCCCAATCTGGGATATGTAGCTTACTGATATCTCGTTTCACTTGTTCGCTCCAACGAAGCATTGGCCTTCCAGATCTGCGGGAACCTCCATGCGGCCCGTATTTATACGCCTTTTTAGCGGGTTCATCATCACTCATTCTTATAACATGGCCTAGCCATCGCAATCGTTGTATCTCGATTTGTTCAACTACATTGATGTCATTGTATAGTTGGTACACCTCGTTGTTCATACGACGCCGATATTCGCCGACAACACAGATTGGCCCGTAGATCTTTCGAAGAATTTTTCTCTCGAACACACCAAGCACTGCCTTATCTGCTTGAGCAAGTACCCATGCTTCGGAACCATACATTAGCACGGGTAGTATCAGTGTTTTGTAAAGTGTTACTTTTGTTTGACGAGAGGTGGCTTTCCTAAACTGCTTACTCAGCCCAAAGTAGCATCTGTTAGCCAACACTATTCTTCTTCGTATATGCCGCATTTTTCTCTTCGGTAGCAGCACGACACTCCTGGTCATACCATGGATTCCTTGGTGAAGGTCTCTGGTACCCAAGTACTGATTTTGCGGCTGTTTGCATGGAGTGGGCAATGTTTTGCCATTGTCCTGATATGTTACTGGGACGAGGAGTGCTTTGATTAAGCAGTTGGCCAGTTGAGTGGAATATGCTGTGGCTATCTGTTGTGATTGCAGCTTACCGATGTCAAACTTGCGTGTTGTGTCAGTTCGCACTTTGTTTGCTACGTTTAAAAAGGTACGTACCTTTGCCGCAACAAGGTAGTGGTCCGAGTCTATGTTTGCACCTCGGAACGATCGTACATCCAACACACTTGATGCACGTCTTCCATCTATCACAACGTGATCAATTTGATTTCTTGTTCTTTGATCTGGCGACAGCCAGGTGCCCTTATGAATATCGAGATGCTTAAATCTGGTACTGCTAACTACCATGTTTCTTACAGCTGCAAAGTCTATCAGCCTCATACCATTGTCAGATGTTTCACTGTGGAGACTGAATTTCCCGACTGTTGGGCCAAAGATATTACTTACTTACTTACTTAGCTGGCCCATTACAGAACATTTGTTCTATAGGCCGAACTAAGAAGAGATCTCCATTCCTCTCTATTTGTTGCTTTGCACTCTGGAATACCGCGCCTTTTCATCTCAACATCCACTTGTTTGCGCCATCTATTCCTTGGCCTGCCAATTCTGCGTGCACCGCCATGTGGCATGTATTCATACGCCTTTTTAGCGGGTTCATCATCGCTCATTCTTATGATATGGCCTAGCCAACGCAATCGCTGCATCTCGATACGTTTAACAATATTGATGTCGTTGTATAGCAGATACAGCTCGTGGTTCATGCGACGTCGATATTCACCGTCAACGCAGATTGGTCCGTAGATCTTTCGAAGAATTTTTCTCTCAAACACACCAAGCACTGCCATGTCTGCTTGCGCAAGTACCCAGGCTTCGGAGCCATACATCAGCACGGGTAGTATCAGTGTTTTGTAGAGCGTTATTTTTGTTTGACGAGATGTGGCTTTGTTTTTAAACTGCTTACTTAATCCAAAGTAGCATCTGTTGGCCAATACAATTCTTCTTTTTATTTCACAACTGATGTCGTTTGTTGTGTTGACGGAGGTGCCGAGGTAGACGAAGTCTTTTACTACCTCAATATTATAGGAACCAACTTCCACAGTCGGTCCGAGCTCAATGGACGCATTGCGCGTCGACACCATCAACTTGGTCTTCTCACCGTTTACCGCCAGACCCACTTTAGCAGATTCTCCTTCGACCTTTATAAAGGTATCAGTTACTTCTTTTACTGATCGACCCATGATGTCTATATCATCAGCATAAGCAAGTAACATGTGGCTATTGGTGTAGATTGTGCCACTTCTTTTGACGTTTGCCTCTCGTATAACCTTTTCCAGCAGAATGTTGAAGAGATCACACGAAAGGCTGTCTCCTTGTCTGAAACCTCTTTTGGTACCAAACTCTTCGGAGAGGTTCTTTCCTATTTTAACTGAGGACCTCGTGTCAGTTAAAGTCATTTTACAAAGCCGGATGAGCTTTGCGGGAATACCAAATTCAGACATGGCTTGGAATACCTTTGAGCGCAGCGGGCTGTCGAAGGCTGCTTTATAATCGACAAAAAGGTGGTAGGTGTCGATCTGCATCTCTTGGGTCTTCTCCAGGATTTGCCGCAGGGTAAATATCTGGTCAATGGTGGACTTGCCAGGTCTAAAGCCGCATTGGTATGGTCCAATAATCTCGTTGACCATTGGCTTTAGTCGTTCGCACAATATCCCTGACACGATCTTGTAGGCAATAGGGAGTAGACTTATGCCCCTATAGTTAGAGCATACAGTCTTATCTCCCTTCTTGTGGACGGGGCACAGGATACTCAGGTTCCAATCGTCGGGTACTCGTTCTTCCTGCCAGATGGTGCTAACTAGCTGATGAATACACCTTATCAGCGTGTCGCCTCCGGTTTTGAACAGCTCGGCTGGTAAGCCATCGGCCCCTGCTGCCTTATTATTCTTCAGCCGATTTATTGCTGTCTTTACCTCATCTTGGCTGGGCAGTATACATTCAATACCATCTTCTGGGATTGGGACTGTGGTATCTTCGTCGTCTTCGCTGCTATTGGATACCAACAGATTTGAAAAATGTTCTTTCCATATCCTGAGTACACTATCTGTATCAGTTACCAAATTACCTTGCTGGTCTCTACAGGAGGATGTGCCTGTACCAAAGCCATCAGTTTGATGCTTGACTCTTTGGTAGAATTTTCGGACTTCATTCTGGCTCCTGTACATCTCGATTTTTTCACACTCCCGCTTTTCCATCTCTCTCTTTTTCCTGCGGAAAAGACGTTTCTCCTCTCTCCTTTTCTCCCTGTATCTCTCTCGTGCGCTACGCGTTGCTACGGATTGTAAAGTAGCCTTATATGCCGCATTTTTCTCTTCGGTGGCAGCACGACACTCCTCATCATACCATGGATTCCTTGGTGGAGGTCTCTGGTATCCAAGTATGGATTTTGCGGCTGTTCGCATGGAGTGGGCAATGCTTTGCCATTGCGCTGATATGTTATCGGGATGAGGAGGGCTTTGATTAAGCAATTGGGCTAGTTGAGTGGAATATGCTGTGGCTATCTGTTGTGATTGCAGCTTACCGATGTCTAACTTTCGTGTTGTGTCTGCTCGTACTTTGTTTGCTACGTTTAAGCGGGTGCGTACCTTTGCTGCAACAAGGTAGTGGTCCGAATCAATGTTTGCGCCTCGGAACGATCGAACATCCAACACGCTCGATGAATGTCTTCCATCTATCACAACATGATCAATTTGGTTTCTTGTTTTCTGATCTGGAGACAGCCAGGTGCCCTTATGAATATCGAGATGATTAAATCTGGTACTGCTAACTACCATGTTTTTTGCAGCTGCAAAGTCTATCAGTCTCATACCATTGTCAGATGTTTCACTGTGGAGACTGAATTTCCCGACTGTTGGGCCAAAGATATTCTCCTTTCCAATTTTGGCATTAAAATCGCCTAGAATGATTTTAATGTCATGGGCAGGGCAACGGTCATATGTTTCTTCTAAGCACTCGTAAAATATATCTTTGGTCTGTTCGTCCTTTTCTTCAGTGGGAGCATGAGCGCAAATAAAGCTGATGTTGAAGAATTTAGCTTTTATTCGAATTGCAGCAAGTCTTTCATTCACTGGAGTGAAGCTGGATACAAGATGTTTTAGTCTCCGACTAACTACGAATCCACAACCAAACTCATGCTTTACGTCATGGCAGCTATAATACAGTGCGTCACCTTTAGGTGTTGTTGTGACGCCTTTCCCAATCCATCGTATTTCCTGTATGGCAGTAATATCGGTCTTGTACTTTTCAAGTACGTCTGCCAATGCGAAGACTGCACCTTCTCTATAAAGAGTGCGAACATTCCAGGTGCAGATTCGCAGATCATGGTCCTTAAGACGTTTGCGGGGTTCGTCAACTTTAGAGGGGTTTGTTTTTCTTTTCTTTCGTTTTTTCATAGTAGGCTGTTTTTTCTAGGGGAGGGTTACTAACCCGACGCCCAAACCCAGGTTTTTAACGTTCTTATGGGTGAACGCGCGGCACATGTTAGCTCACTACCTTTAACGGGTGTTAAAGGCAGTTCCCCAGGTGACACCACGGGGAGGTCAGTGTCCACTTGGGATGAAAGAGGGACCAAGATAAATCCTGGGCTTTGCCATGTTAAAACCGGTCAGGACCGTTCCTTGGTATCTTCCATCCCCTACGTCACCCAAAGATATTCTCCTTTCCAATTTTGGCATTAAAATCGCCTAGTATAATTTTAATGTCATGGGCAGGGCAACGGTCATAAGTTTTTTCTAAGCGCTCATAAAAAATATCTTTGGTCTGTTCGTCCTTGTCTTCAGTGGGAGCATGAGCGCAAATAAAGCTGATGTTGAAGAATTTTGCTTTTAATCGAATTGTAGCGAGTCTTTCATTCACTGGGGTGAAACTGGAGACCAGATGTTTTAACCACCGATAAACTACAAATCCGCAACCAAACTCATGCTTTGGATCATGGCATCTATAATACAGTGCGTAACCTTTAGGTGTTGTTGTGACGCCTTTTCCCAATCGATCGTATTTCCAGTATGGCAGTAATGTCGGGCTTGTACTTTTCAAGTACATCTGCCAATGCGTAAACTGCACCTTCTCTATAAAGAGTGCGAACATTCCAGGTGCAGATTCGCAGAGCATGGTCCTTAAACGTTTGCGGGGGTTGTCAACTTTTGAGGGATTTGTTTTTCTTTTCTTTCGTTTTTTCATAGTAGGCTGTTTTTCTATTGGACGCTTACTAACCCGAAGCCCAAACCCAAGTTTTTAACGTTCTTATGGGTGAACGGGATATTGAAGCTACAAACTTAAAAATACCGAAAATGGGGAGGCAATTTGAAAACGTGGACCTATACCAACAATGGTCTTTTGGAATGTTTAATACCATTATCGAATACTAAATACCAAATTTCATCCAGTTTGGTATGTTAATGACCCTGAAATCCTTAAAATACGAAAATCGGGAGGTACCATTCTATGGGGGCGATATTAAAAAGTGGACCGATATAACCCATTTTTAATTCCAAACATCCTAGGAGTAATATAAACTTCTATACCCAGTTACAAATCTCTATCTTAAATGCTTTAACTCGACCTCATCAGTACAAAAGACTTCCGTAGCAGGAACATCAAAAATGTCATGAGCCCAGCGGGTGAAAACACAATTAGGCATGTCATACTACGCGCTTGCAAAAAATATATAACTACGGGCAGGATAAAAAATAAGGCCCAGAACCTGGGAAGCTGGCTCACTTGGGGATTTCCTATCGACCTATAACACACACTTCCCATTAATCACTAAGCATTTCCACCTTGCCAACACGGCAGCGGCCTGCCAACCCAACATCAAACCGATGCTTCTACATTGTTGTTGTTGTACGTCCTTCTACGTAGGTTTATATGCTGTTACAACAACAAAAACCTTGCCGACCACCAACACGGCTTCCGAGTTGGAATGGATACTGTTACAGCACTCAGTGAGGTAACCTCCAGAATAATCGAAGGGCTCAGCAGCAATTCTTGTGGCATTGGATTTGTTGTCCATGTAACGGCTGTAGCAGTAACAAACGCAAAAAACCTGTACAGCCTGTACTGTCCGGACCTGACGGTCTAGCCACAAAAATGCAAAAAAAAAAACATTTTGGCCCAAAGGGCATAATTGTCGATATCACCCCAGATATGTGGAAACCTTGCAAAATTGTACTTGTATCAGCCCCAAAATCGTCTGGCACCCTAATACAGCATTAAAGGTTAATACCGCCTTAAAAGTACACATAAATGCACTGCAGTGTACCTCCCCAAATCAAATCACATTTTCAAAGCAACCTCCGAAACTCCCACCTGATGGGGGTGGACAAACACACCCTTCCCTCTTGAACACAATGTTGTCTCCAGACATAACCATCGTTTCCTGACATTATGTCCTGTCAAATGACGTCACCTTGCTATCTGTCGTTTTTCTTGGATCAGACTATCTCCCAGCACGGCAACAGCGCTGCTAGTCATCTCCACATGTATCTGTCGAGGACTCAACCAGAGCAAGCCGTGATAGTGCGACTTGACATATCAAAAGCCATAGATATGGTCAAGCACTCTACGCTGTTGGATGACATTAAGCAGACTAACCTTCGGCCACATTACTTTCCGATGTAAACTTTAAAAACGCCGATACAGTGTCTCAGATTTTCAGCTCTACTTTCATAATCTACGCAGGTTTTCCCATCATTTTGAAAAAAATTGAATTTTGTTGCACAGTGTTACCAAAGCTATCATTTCATAATCCGATGGCTTAAAGCACACTTACCTTATTACCCTCATTTGATCCTGGTATGCCATTATAATGCATCAAATCAAAGGTGTCGGGGGTTGAACGTTTTTCTTGGGGGAAAAATTCATCCATAAATGCATTAAGTAATATTATACCCAAGCCTTCAGGATCCAAGCGTCTTTGCATTATTTCCACACTGCAATTGGGAGACTGATAAAATTCTTTGTATTTAGTATAAAGGACAATTATACTCACTACTCTGCTTCACTGACTAAATCCAAAGCTGCCAAGACATCCTGCAAGACAGGGGTAGGTATGAAATTATTACCATCTGGATCATATGACTTAAAGACACGACGGGCTATTTCCGATGGTGTTTCGGGCGAGACAAGCCTCTTTTCATTGCTAAATAACACTGCAACGAATAAAAAAAAATAAAATTATTTTTTTTAATTTTATATTTATTTCTATTTACCAGTTAAATGAGTTTCTGAACCCATAACCCACACCGGATTTCGTGGGTTTTTATAAAACGATCCGACGGTACAGTATCGCATTTGTTCCATCAATGTAATGAAACCAATATCACTTTGTTCATCAATACCACGCAGCTTTAGACCGCCAACATCCTGATCATTATCCCAGACATGGGCCACAGCTCGACCGGTTAACATTAAATTTATCAATGCCTGTGATCCATAACCATAGGTATTGTGTATTAAGGGCTCTGATGTATCCAGCAGTTCAGAATTAACATTCTCTATCCCCTTTGTCAACAAGACGGTATACATAAAAAGTAAAACACCATATTTGGCAGATAACACATCAAAATTATGCGTATAGTATCTTTCCAATTCTTCAATATTATTGAAATAGATAACTTGTAGGCGATTATGGTATTCTTCCGGTGAAATTTCTTCATCGGCAGTTGATGTTAGACACGATGATGATGATAGATCACCACCACTATCAGGACCAGCAGCACCACTACCTGACGCTGTATCAATTGTATTTAAATTAGCAGCATCATCATCACATATATCACTTTCTACATCCGTTGCTGGCGTTTCTTTGGCTTCGGAACACTGATCAACAGGTAAGGTTACTAAACGTAAACGTTGTGCTTTACATTTACTTAATATGGTACATAGGGCTTGGATTAAGAGACTTTTACATTTATCGGGTGTCAACTGAAAGAGGAAAGAATACATTTTAATATATGTATTTTAGAGAAGAAATGGTGAAATATTTATACTCACATCTTTAAGAAAATGACCAGGTGTATCCATAATAAGGATCTTTAGAATGTAGGCTTGCACGGGAGCAATCACAGCACAGGGACCACCTTGCTTTTGTACCAAAGCTGATGGCTCAACATCACTAAATTCAAAACCTGTTGAATAAGAGAAGAAAAAATATTGAAATAAGTCGAAGGAATTACTCGTGTTGTTTTGTTTAAATCCCTGTTAAGCTAAGCTGTTGGGAATGTGATCTATTAACAGTATTATTCAGTTTTCCCAGAATGACAGATGTGTCACAATGTTGGATAATTCCACATAGTTTGAATATGAAAATTACATCACTGCAAATAATAAGCCAGCAGAAAAAGTGCTGTTAACAAAACACTGTCGACTGGCAGCATCCTGATGTCCTCTTGGAGATTGTCGTTGTTGGCCATTTGGGCACTAGCCCTTGAAATTTTTAGTGAAATGTTTTTTGGTAATTTACAGAATTCTCTACTTTGCCGGTAATATAGGACATTCATACGACGGCGATTAATACCTTTCAAATGCCGTACAAATCTCCGAGTGTTTGTGGTGAAAGAGACCTTTGAGGCCTGTTCATACCTACTAAAGGTGACCTAAATTACAAATAATTTAAAAAAACACGTTACCTATTGACTATAGAGCTGTTAGCCCTTCCTCCTTTCTACTGAAATTATTCGGGCATGTTCTGTCATTCACCTCTGCACCTCACGTGTATCGAATACACCTAAAGCTGTTCTGCAACACACTTTACACCTAATTGGGGTGTATTCCTCACACTGTAATTTTGATGGCGGGAGCTGAGTGAATCCTTATTTTTTAAAGAAACTAATTGCAAATTCCTACAAAAAGCTGCTTAGGACTAAAATTTAATGTGTTTTCTATGAGTATTTAAAAAAAATATTTAATTTTCTTAACACAATATATTTTTCTTAAAGTACCAAATTCAACATGTACGCGCTCTTGTAGAAGTTCGTTTCTTTGTTTACCCTGTTTCGTAAACAATCAAACGAACAAAGCGTACATACCCACACACGCATGTGTATTCGTTGATGCCCCAACGCAGACTGATATGTTTTTCATTGTAAATGATAAAGTTTGAAAGCTGTAATAAAGCTTTCCAAAGTTCTTTCGTGAAATATGAAAGCTCTTTTCACGTGAAACACAGAACATCAATTGCTTTCACAGGTGAAGTGCATGTGTGATGTGAAATGGATACACCGTGAATTCCGGAACATGCCCGATTGAGAAGAAATGTTTCATAATGAAGGTTTGTCAGGTTCGTTGAAGAAGTGTAGTGTGGGCACAGTGTTATTCTTGTCTATAGAAATTGAGGCATCTCGTGGCAGATGATATTCTACAGCTATTACAGAGGATGTACTCCGATGGTTTTTTATGACATTTTCGACTTCATCTGCCTAGAGGTTCTCTCTTGTAACGTTCGACCTCTCTTTCTAGATTATGAATATACCTCCTGACATGCCTTGGCTGGGAGGTTCTATCCACACTATGACGATTTAGATGGCTCTCACGTTAACACTCGAGCAAATACTGCAACGAGAGCATGCCATTGTGCTGCTGTACTGGAAGAATCTTGTCTCATCATGCATATGGTCCACTGAAGACATGAGGAGATACCCTTTTGAAGTTCGCTACATTTTTGACAGGTTTGAATATTTTTCCATCGCATTGCACTTATATTTGCGTACCATACTGGCGATGCATAGCTTACCACAGACCGACCTAACGCGATATGTGTGGTCATCAATGTTTATTTATTTGCACCCAAGTGCTGCCGGCTAGGGACTGGAGGACCTTGTTCCTACATCTCAGCTCGTCGCAGATAGCTGTGGCATGCACGGACAACATGAGCATGCTGCCAAATGGGACCCTAGAATTTTTGGGGTAGTTTTGGTCGGAATTCTGCTACCATCGACCATGACATTCAACCCTGTTCTCACCTCTGCCGTCCATGTGATGAACCGAGTGACAGATATTTGCATATTCCTCGGGTAGAAAAAGTGGTAAGATCAGTCAAATAGGAGTTCAGCCAAATTACATCAGGAAAAGTAGCTGACGCCAAGATCGTGCAATCGCCCGAATACGTTACGATCTCAATGCCGTCTAGAGGGGGCGGAATTCAAGAGAGGTAGAAGTTAAACATTCCCGAAGTTTCACCCTTTTTACTGAATTCCACGTACGACTGGCGACCACATATATAATTGATTGTCTAACGTTTCAAACTTGGGCGGAGAGTAGTCTGCTCGATGTCGTCAAACCGTGTGGAATGCAGTGTCAAAGGCTTTTGACAAGTTCTATCATAAGCTTTGCTCTGGTTGAGTCCTCGACTAATATATGTGAAGATGGCGGGCAGCGCGTTTGTCGTGCTGTGCTGCTTACGAAATCCACGCAGATGATCGGCAACTGGATAGCTGTTTCTTACTCTGAGAAAAACTAAAGCTTCAAGGGTCTTTGCTACGGGTGACAAAAGCGAAATCGACCTGTGTGATTCACCTTTGCTAGCGGGACAATACTGTGCATTTTTCGGCATCCGGTACATCCATGGGGATTCCATCAAGGCCCAACGCTTTGGATGGTTTAGCGTTCCTTACGACATTCGCAACATCTTCCTCAACAGGAAGAGATCTAATACGACGTAGTACTTTTCTCTTCGCCTTGTCACTCCCGTGGTGCTCGACAAACTGTCGATTCAAGTAACTTGCGCACATCTTCGCGTCAATCAACGTAACGTCGCCAAACGTGACTGAGGTCCTATATTCCTTCTTTTCAAGGTTCGAGATTGCCCACAATTCACTTTTTCGGCTCCAATGTTGCAACTCTTTAAAGGATTCAGCCACTTGTACCGCTTATACTCACCGACAACCTGTCACTGGGGTTGGCACGACGAAGCTCATCACGCTCACTTGTTAATCCCATCGACTCAGCTGGGAAATTCGGGAGCACTTTGGGTATTCGACCAGCAGGTATATAGCGAAGATGTTCCCGAACGTCTTTTTGCGGGATGTATAGGTTCAGCAACTGCCGTGGTAGGCAGTCCAACACCTGACTGGTCATTAGAGCCAGTCTCAAGCGAGGTAAATCTGTATTGAACAGACTGGTGTAGTAGGAAAGCTAATCCCCCACCTCCACTTCTGGTGCGATCCTTCCTCAGTACGTCGGAAACATCACAACGCTGTAAGCTGCAGTTGTTGAGATTGATTTCCTGCACCGCTACGCCCATGAAATTCTTCCGACTCATCAAGTAAACTACTTCCTCAAAGAGTTCGGGAAGTCTACTGATGCAAACGATTATTCAATGTTTTGAAGAGTGTAATTTTTGATTCAGGAGAGGTGGCTTCAGTTCTAAACTGTTAGAAAGTCCATTGTAGAATCTGTTGAATAATGAAACTAATGCACATTAAATGCTGAGAGACGTCAGACAAAAGATTCCTCATAAAGTCCAAAACGGAATACGCGAAAAACTTCACTTTAAAATATATACGATTTCAAGGATGATCGGCTTCGGCCGGGAATTTATGAATTCCATCTATGGACAGATTCGGAACAAGACGGAAATACGACCGCACACCCACAGGTAGGTCTCGTTGCCCTGATCACAATAATATATATATTGCCTTCATGTGGTCCATACTTCCCGAGATATAGGCCATTAAAGCTCCAAATTTTCTTTTAAATTATAATTTTCTTTTGCAATAGCCGGCCTTCGGCCGGGGAATTAAGACTTTCTGCTATGGACAGGTACAAGCCTCGGGAACGGGCACAAAATTTTCTTTTAAATTAAATTTTTTCTAAATAGCCGGCTTTCGGCCGGGGACTTAAGACTTTCACCTATGGACAAGTGCAAATCTAGGGAATGAAAACAAAACTTTATTTTATATTATTAATTTTTCTCTAATTAGCCGGCCTTCGTCTACATATTTTCGGAACTTTAAAGGCCTATATCTCGGGAAGTATGGACTACATCTAGACGATATATATATTTTTGTGATCAGGGCAACGAGAAAATATGGAAAATATGTATTGTAGCATTAACATTTCACCCAAAAGGTAACTATTATTAATTGATCAATTAGACAATACAGGTTTTACAATACCAAACAATTTATGCCGGTACAAATACAAAATACAAATTCAAAAACAATGCAAACACAAAAATAGCGGCAATATGGTCAATTTCCAAAGCAAAATGAAAATGAACACACAAACAAAACAACAGCACGAAGTGGGGGCAGTGGAGGGGCCAAACGCAATGGGTTGAATAAAATTGCATTGGCTTTATTCTGGCACAGATGACTCATCTTTCATGGAATTTCAATTATTTTTAAAATAAAAAATTAAAAATAACAACAATATACAACCCACCTCACAACCCCCTCAGTTTCATGAAAAATGAAAACAAAACACAAGACACACACGTTTCTAGATAAACAAGCAAAGTGCGGAAGCAGCAAGGGAGAGTAGGGAACGAGGGAAATGAGGAGAAATCTAATAAATACAAAGTAACAGCAGGTGTCAATAAGAAATTTTTGACAATCCCCTCCCATAGGGAAGGTAGGGGAATAACCTAAGCCAAATAATATGCAGCATCACACAAATTTAGTTTGATTTAATAACCAGAATACCATATAAATTAATGTAAAATGTTTTTCTTTTTTCAGTACCCACACCCACCTTGAGACCAACGGCGAAACACATCTAGCCGTATATTTGGTCCCCATAATAAATTACGTATTTCTTGCAATTCTCGCGCATCCTTGGCCGTTAATGCATTACTTCTGCCTGCATCCACAGCAGAGGGAGTTAATCCAGCACTCCCACTTGTAGTGGCCTGATACTGCTGCTGCTGTTGCTGGTGCAATTCTGATGTCTCACTTTTAGTATGTTCGCCCATGACCACCAATCACTTGTAATTTGTTGTTTGTTGTATTCTAGCAATATTTAATATATCACAATTATTGTATTCTATATTTTTTGATGTTTTTTTTCACTTTCGTTTTTTTCTAACACTGTTTTTTTTCTTTTCCTTCAACAACGCGAAACACTTTTAGAACATCATTGAATTTTGCACACACACTCACGAGAGTTTTTATGGCTTTTTAGCTTAAAAATTACAAACAACTTGATGAATTGTTTAAAGCCGATGCCAATTATTATGGCAAAAAGCAATTTGTTAAAATATTTTTTTTAATAATAGTATTTTTCTTGTATTTTTCTTTCGCCCAAATGCCTTCAAAACACAATTTATGTGTGTGGTAAAATGCAATTTGTCAAATGCAAGTTAGTGCAGCACGTAACGTAAGGCATGTGCATGTAGTCAGCTGATACGTACGTTATAATTCATTAGTGTCAACAGTTATTTGGAAAAGTAACGTACATAACGCAACTAACGTATAAAAGTCTCCAAATTAATAAAGGTTTCAATTGGAAGTTTTTACTGATATATTTTAAAAGATTTTTAAAGCAACGCTATTAATCTGTTCGGAAAATCCAAAATATAACAAAAGAATACTTATAATAATGAAGGTAAGAGTTCACAGCAGTAACCGTGGTTTTTAAAGACAAAAATCGATGAAAATGCATTGAGTATTATACCAAAAATTGTCAAAAGTCTCCGAGAGAACAGCATTTTTAACGGATGGATGTGTGGAATTTTTCGGTAGAGACCTAAAACTTTACAACTTCTTAGATCCTAGCTCAATTAATTAATAAGAAAAAAGAAGGATGAAGGACTCAGAAATAAGAAGGAGGTCATATATCATTGAACAATCAGGTACTCGTCTATACATTCAATTTGATTTTGGCCATTTTGATGTTCTTAACTTTATTTTTAAAGGTAATTTAGTTGGACTAATAAGAAAGGTTTAACTATAAGACCAATTAGGAAGGAAATACAAAACTAATAGATGGATGCTAGAAGTGAGATTATTCAGCCCAACAATACAAGACAATGGCCTAAAGATTGGCTGGAATCGACATGTATAACCATATCTAAGGAAAATAATACGTATTTGTTTCGAATTTTGCCACGCGACCCATATTATGACGGCACACTTTATTCGGGTCCATATATATAGTCAGCTGTGCCGACAGCTATATACCCTCAGCCTTGGATCTACAGAAAAGAAGCCAACACAATACTTCTGACGTGTATAGGCCAATTTCACAGAAAGTATGAATTTGCCCCCTGAAAAAATGGAACCAGCTTAACTAATGCCGCATACCCAAAATGTTGACAAAAATCTAAAAACGATCTTAGACGAGTCCATAAACTACACTATTTCCAAACTTTGGGTGGGAGGTCCCTGAAAGAGTGCTCCGAAGTAGTTAATATTTGGACATAGTTCGAGGCTGTAAGAAATAATACGATGTAAAACGTTTGGACCAAATCGGTTTCTCCCTTAGCACAATAATTTTCAAATTTAGAGTCCAATTTGGCTGAAACTTTGCACATCAAAATATTTCGTCCATGAAGGTCTATATCTGACAACTCCCCCGGGTATTTCTGTCAGAAAAATCTTCGCTTAAGTGCAGTTTAAGGGCTTTTTACCGAAGGTTCTCTTTATGCTTGTCTACATAATGATCCAAAGGAAACTAATGGCCCTACGGTAACTAACTGAATGGAACGATAACTACCGAATGGTGTGACTGATATTGGTCAAATCTTTGAAAATCATAATATTTTTCTTAAACTTATATTAAGTTCGGAGATGGACTAATATCGCACTACTACTACTCAGGTAACTCCCTAATAAAAGTTCATTATTTTCGTTTAAGAATTGTTCGAGGATTGTTTCAACGTAGTTCTTGTGATTCTGATTTCGGCGACATATTTTTTTCCAAAAAATTCTAAAAATCGTACAGAGACCAACTAATGACTCCCAAATTAGATTCAGTTTCAATATGGACTACGTTAGTCTCTTCCTTCAAGAACATTCTCCGCATAAGTTGAGCACTTTTTGGCAGTAGGATAAACCCACATCGGCGGGTTCTTCGACGCCGGATTGACACAGAACTACACTACATCTGTCTTACGGCCAGCGGCTCTCACCTCAGTGCAAATACATATCATACGGATTCGTATGACCCGTGTCGGGACGGAGGAAAACACAGCATCCATTTTGATATGTCCGATTTGTCACATCCGCATCCATCACACTCAAACGTTATCCACGTAACTGCAGCTAACAGCGTTGTGATGGTTACAACGCACGGAGGAAGGATCGCGCCAATAGTGGAGTTGGGGGACTTTGCTTTCAAATTGCACTAATTTGGTCAATATAGTTGGACAGCTAAACAAATGCTCCGTGTCCTGCAACCAACTTTTCTCTTGGATCAGACCATCTCTTCATATCGTCAACCCTGAACGGCGCACCTTGCATGGGAAAGCTAATTGGCCGAGTTTCAAAGAGTTCAACAATCACCGCTTCAGAGATCTGCCCAATCCTTCTGATGTTCTGGTAGCAGAAAGACCAGTCCGAGACATCATTATTGCTGCTGCCGCCCACCATATACCCGAAATGAGACCAAATTTCCCAGCAGAGACGACGAGATTAGCAATTGAGCGTGATGAGCTTCGTCGAGGCAACCCCAGTGACTCCAGAGTCACGGATCTAAAACTGGAAGTTAACAGGTTGGTCGGTGAGCACAAGCGGAATAAATGCCTATGTCAACTGAAGAGCTGAAACATTGTAGCCAGATTAGTGGCAATGGAACCCTGGAAAGAAGGAAGATAGAACCTCTGTAATTTTTGGCGATGTTAAGCTGACTGATCCGAAGAGGAGCTCAAATTATTTTAATCGACAATTTGTCGAGCACCCTGGTTGTGTCTGGGCGAAGAGAGTACTATGATGCATTACATCCCTTCCTGCCGAGATGGAACCACCACAATTTACAATACATGATGTAGCGAATCCAACAGGAACGCTAAATCCTGCAAAGCATTGGTATCTGATGGAATCTCCATGGCAATGCTGAAACAGTTGGATGAGCCGGAAGTGGTGTATCTCACTAAAGTTCTCAACTTGTAGCTAACCACCTACATCGTTCCCGAAGTATGGAAAATGGGCGGGGAGCACCCGCTACTAAAGCCAGGCAAAGATGTCACCAAATGTGAATCGTACAGACAGACGGATTTCGCTTTTGTCACCTGTGTAAATGACACTTGATGCTTTACTCTTCCCCAGTATCAGCACCAACAGTATGATATCAGCATGGGTTACGTAAGCATCGATGCACGCCAACCCCGCACATATGTATTAGTCGAGGACTCAAACAAGACAAGCCGCTCGCTTGGATAGTGTTGGTGGCGCCCAACTTATCAAAAGTCTTTGATATTATCATGATATCCAGGCTGTTTGAGGACATTGAGCAGACTACGCCTCGGCTAGGTTTGAAACGTTGAATAATCAGTTATATGTGTGAACGCCAGTCGTACGTGGAATTCAGGAACAAGATATTGAAGCCCCGTAGAGTGAAATAGAGAGTTCCCAAAAGGGGGGGTGATATTTCCGGAAGTGTTTAACCTCTAACTTTTTTGTATTCCACCCCTCCAGATGACATTGAGATCATTACGTATGCGGATGATGGTATGGTCTTGGCTTCGAGTGCATTTTCTAATGTCATTTGTGAAAGGCTGAACTCATATTTGAATGAATCTTTTTCCACGCGAGGAATATGCAAATATCCGCCACTGAATCTATGCCCACTCTGTTTACCACATGGATTGCGGAGATGAGCAAATATTTATATTTCGTAAATGGTAACAGAATAGCGACCACTACCCTACACCTATATTAGGGGGGCACATTTGATAGCATCGTCCGTGCATGCCACAGCTATCTACGACAAGCTGAGATGTAGGAACAACCTCTCAAGTCCCTAGCCTGCAGCACTAGTTGTGCGGTTTAAGAAACCATGTTACCCACACATAACGCGTTACTTTGGTCTGTGATAAGCCATGCGGCGGTTGTGTGGTCCTCGAATATAAGTGCAACGCCATGGCAAAAATATTTAAACCGCCCTTAGAACTGCACCAGGGTGTTTGCTCATGTATTCTGTGGACCATTTACATGAGGACACAACGATTCTTCCAGTACAGCAAAACAATGGCATGCTTTCGTAGCAGTATTTGCTTGAGTTTTAATGTCCCATCCTAACCACCATAAGGTGAATAGGAAACACCGGCCAGGCATGTCAGAAGGGATCATCATGATCTAGAAAGAGAAGTCCAACGTTACAACAGAGAACCCCTAGTTGCTGATCTAGGTGTTCTCCTATCAAGCATGTGTGAATAGCATTCACACCGATGTAGTCGCAGAAACCATAAACTAATATCATGTGAATGCCACCCATGGAGAACATCCCCCACCTATCGCAGCTCAGGAACGTCAGCTACCCCGACAAACCAGATTACTTTTGGCTTAACTGCGTTCGGAATGGTACAGCCGCCTAAATTCTTATAAGACAAGGCTATCTGCTAAAAGTTGAGATGTAGGATCAAGGTCCTCAAGTCCCTAACCTGCAGCAAATGTGGTGCGGATAATGAAACATTGTTGCACCTCCCATGTCCACCCATGCATGGCAGGAGGGATCTTCATAATCTAGAAAAAGGGGGCCAAGGTAACCGCTATCGCTAGATCATCAAGCCTATCAAGCAGGTTTCAATATCATTCACACAGATGCAGTCACATACGCCATAAACAAATATCCCGTGAATAGAGAATACCCCCATCTATCGCAGCTGAGCAGCGTCAGCTGCCACGACAAACCAGAATAGTTTTGTCTCAACTATGCCCGGGATGGTGCAGCCAGCTAAATTCGTATAGGTCAAGGATTGATGACACCGTGTAAAACATCTGCCCAGCATGCGGCACAAGACAGCACGATACACTGCACCTTTTCAACGACCATGTCAAACCTATACCCTAGACAGACGGCAGCTTAATTCATATTAATTCGTGCATTATCCACATTCTTAATGCACAAAATCAAAGGGAATTTAAACTGAATTTAGGTATTTCAATATGGCATTGCTGTAAAAGAGAGCCCATATTCATGTAGGAGAGAGAGCATATTCATGCTCTGAGACTCAATTTGCATTGCAATCAACAACAAAACCAGTTGCAATTGCAATCAACAGTGTTTACCAGCAAACAGCTGTTTCGTAAATGCTGAAACTGTCCTCTGTCAGGTTAAAATTAAATGCCCATCTTAATGCAAATTAACGTTGCCGTCTGTCTAGGGTATCACTTAACTAAAAATACGTTTACATATAAGCGGATTTAATAAACCCACTGGGTTTCAAATGTCAAGTCCATTGAGTACACGTCAAAT
Organism: Musca autumnalis; assembly: GCF_047663935.1. Lineage (NCBI taxonomy): Eukaryota > Metazoa > Arthropoda > Insecta > Diptera > Muscidae > Musca > Musca autumnalis. The sequence goes on along the minus strand of NW_027411866.1, from coordinate 241,503,406 downwards.
AAATCCTCATAAAGAAGGTTAACCCTGTAAAAAGCTATAATATAAACAGACTATAACTTCAGTATCTTTTAGGTTATAACCATTTCGAGGGGCCGAGGGGGGGGGAGTTTTATATTACCAACGAAGATAAAATACCAAATTTCAATGGAATATTAAAGCCACTACCTTTAAAATACTGAAAATCCGGAGGTACAGTTGTAACCGTTTCATACAATTCTTACATCTCATTCGACCCGCATTGACATCTATCCCTTAATATTTCCGTTATACCGTCAGTATCAAACTTACAAACTTACCCCGTAATCAATAGTGGCCTATCATCCATCATATAGCAGATGTTGGGTTCAGGGCAGTCAACAACAATTCCATTCAATAATAATTCTCATTCACTTCGTGCAACCACCCGAATATGTATTCTGGTTTTATTCACCCAAGTCGTCGGTCACTAGCTGACAAAGTACGACAAGACGTGTGGCTCGGCCGCAGTCTCGTTACTCGTTAGCTACGATCGAACACGCCCCTAGCAAGGTCCAAGTCTCTTAAGCTCCAAGCTCTTAGCAAGCTCCATGCTCTTAGTAGGCTCCAAGTCTCTTAGCAAGCTCCAGACTCTTAGCAAGCTCCAAGCTCTTAGTGAGCTCCAAGTCTCTTAGTAAGCTCCAAGCTCTTAGCAAGCTCCAAGCTCTTATTAAGCTCAACGCTCTTAGCAAGCTCAACACTCATAGCCAGCTCGACGCTCATAGCCAGCTCAATGCTCATAGCCAGCTCAATGCTCATAGCCAGCTCAATGCTCATAGCCAGCTCCTAAATATTTACCGACCTCTTTCCCCCACAGCAACCCGAATGCCACCCGACGACCGCCGAGCCGACAACCACCCGAAAGCCTTGTAGAGCCGAGCCAAACCAGACGATTACCGAGCCACTGCCGATAATAATAACTAATATTGCATCCACTTTCCACACACATATATTATTCGTTTATCAAACACCAAGAGTTCACAATAAAGATTAAACGTGTAAACATTCGTGTTTTACTTAAGGTTTGTGGGACCTTAGGCCGACCCTGGCAGCGACTGAGCCTATCTCAACCCTAGATAAAACCACTCGTTATACAGTTCTATGGGGCAATATGAAGACGTAAATCTATACCTTCAAATTTCAGGTGGAAAGTTTTGCACCCCAACGAAGACTAAATACCATATGTCAGCCATTTCGGTGGAATATTGAGGCCACAAACTTCAAAATACCGAAAATCGGTAGGTATTGTTCTATGGGGGCTATATGAAGGCGTGGACTATAACGACAAATTTAGAGGGGAAAGTTGAATACCCCCAATGAACACTAAATACCAAATTTCAGCCATTTCAAAGGATTATTATGGTCATAACCTAGAAAATACCGAAAATCGGGAGGTACCGTTCTATGGGGGCCATATTAAGGCGTGGGCCTGTATCAACACATTTCTGGGGGAGAGTTTTATACCACAAACAAAGACTAAATAAAAAGTTTCAGCCACTTCGGAGGAATACTCAGGCCACAACCTTTAAAATACCGAAAATCGGGAGGTATCGTTCTATGGGGGCTATATCAAGGCGTGCATATACCGACATATTTAGAGGGGGAAGTTGAATACATCCAACGAAGACTAAATACTAAATTTCAGACGTTTCAATGGATCATTGTGGCCATAACCATGGAAATACCGAAAATCAGGAGGTACCGTTCTATGGGGCCTATATTAAGGTGTGGACCTGTACCGACAAATTTCATATGGACAGTTTTATACCCCAAATGAAGACCAAATACCAAATTTCAGCCATTTCGGAGGAATATTTAGGCCACAACCTTGAAAATACCGCAGATCGGGAGGTACCGTTTTATGAGGGCTGTATGATGGCGTGAGGCAAAACCGACCAAATTCTGGGGAAAAGTTTTATACCCCCAACGAAGAGTATGTTCCAAATGTCAGCCATCTCGGTGTGATAATGAAGCGAAAACACAACCTTGAAAATACCGCTAATCGGGGGTACCGTTTTATGGGGGCTATATGAAGGCGTGGGCCTACACCGACAAAATTCATATGGAATGTTTTATACCAAAAATGAAGACTAATTACCAAATTTCAGCCATTTCGGAGGAATATTAATATTGAGGCCACAACCTTCAAAATACCGAAAATCCGGGGCACCGTTCTATGGGAGCTATATGAAGGCGTGGGCCTATACCGACCAAATTCTGAGGAAAAATTGTATACCCCCATCGAAGACTAATTACCATATTTCAGGCATTTCGGTGCGATAATGAAGCTAAACCCTTCAAAATGCCGAAAAACGGGTGGTACCGTTCTAAGGGGGCCTATATCAAACCGTGGACCAATATAGCCCATTTGCAATACCAAACATCCTAGGAGTAATAGAAACTTCTATACCAAATGATAAAGCTCTATCATAACGAGTAAAAAAGTGTCAGTCGGCTTTGCCGACAGATATATACCCTCAGCCAATGTGAAGTGCAACTTTCACCTACGGACAGATCGAATGTATTTAAGGTCTCTTCAGAATTGTGAGGCCCTTTTTGGACATTTGAACTTGCCGACAAAAATGTGGATTAGGAATTAACTGCACCAAGACACAAATGTTGAACATTTGTAGGGCAGGTACCCTTAGGGAGGACCGATATGGGTCATTTTACAAGTTAAACTAAATTTTGATCAAATATTAGGAGATCCAAAGTTTGGACCAAATTGCCACATTCAAGTAATATCGTCCTAGCATTTTAGAGACATTTTTTAAATGTTGGGGAGAAGTACCGAAAGTTGTGGACCGGCATTGCCCATGAAACTTAGTTTGGATATGATATGACGAAGGCCAAATGTTGGACAAAATCGGTTGAACAGTTCGTGCTCTCCGACCCACATATGGTGACATAGGTGTTTTTTACACCTTTCGGGCTGTTTTCCCAAGAAATATGGACTTGCCCCTGAAAAAAATTTACCATCGTAATGGAGGTAGCGAATGCAAATCGCTTCAACAAAAATCAAAGTGACTCGAGAGCAGGTCTTAAAGTGAACTTATCCGAAGTGTTGTGTGAATATTCGAACCTGATCTATATCTGGTAGATATATTAGGATGTGTAAAGTATGGATTACATCGGTCACTCCCTTCAAGAGTTATCGTGCACAAAATTTTCCGAACATTTTTGAAGTTTTGTGGGGGAGGTACCTGAAGGAGTGGACCGATATATCCCATCTTCTATGTTTTGATAAAATATTACGAAGGCCAAATTTTGGACCGAATCGACAGATCCGTTCGAGAGTTATCTTGAGCTCCAACCACTACACAAGGTGTCATAGGGGCTTTTTGCACCTTTCCGGCCATTTTCTCAGGAAGTATGGACTTGCCCCTGATGAAACTTGTACCGTCGTATGAGGGGAAGTGAATACAATTTGCTGCAACAAAAATCAAAGCGATTCGAGCGCAGTTCCTAAACTGAACTTTTCCGAAATTTTGTGTGGGAGGTACCCGTAGGAGTGGGCCGATTTAGTCAATATTGGAACCTTATTTAAGTCTAGAAATTTCACGATGTGCAAAGTATGGACCAAATCGGTTACTCCCTTCAAGAGTTATCGTGCCCACAAATTTTCCGAACATTCTGGAACTTTTGTGGGGGAGGTACCGGAAGGAGTGGACCGATACAGCCCATCTTCGAACTTAAACTAAGTTTGGGCAAAATATTACGAAAGCCAAAATTTGAACCGAATCGGTTCATTCGTTCGAGAGTTATCTTGCGCACCAGCCACACAGACAGACAGACGGACGGACATTGCTAAATCAACTCCAAATTGTCTGAAACACATGTCGTCCAAACATACTTGGGGTCTAAAACCATTTCGATGAGGCACATTTTGCCCGTATGAAAGTGTATATACACTTTCTAGCCGAAAGGCTGAGGGTATAAAAAATGCGACCTGTATCTTGATTTCAACAGAAGGACGGACAGACGGACATTCTTATATCGACTTAGAATTTTACCCTGATCAAGAATATATATATATACTTTATAGGGTCTCCGAAGAATATTTCGATGTTTTACAAACGGAATGACAAATTTAATTATACCCTCCATATTATGGTGGAGGGGTTATTCTAAAGAAAAATTCACCGACAACTTTGTCTTTCTGCCGTTTCAACTTAAAAGAGGCGGGGAAGAATTTCACGGGGACTTTTCGTTTAGATACAACAACAACAAAGTTACAAATTCCACTACAGTTGGTTTGGTTCTCAGCTCTTTCTGTTCACGTGGCCTTTCAGAAATAATTATGTCCTTGAATGACAGCAGACATAAGATTACATTATGAAGTATGTCTGTCTGTGTTTACATATAACTACAACACATGATATTCACATCATGGTGTTAATAGTTATTGTATTTTCTAGCGCTCTATCATATCCCGTGTGTGGCCTTGGTGTCTGGGTTTGTTTTGATTGAATCTGAAATCATCCTGTCCATAAAAATAGACCATAGGTATTTTTTAATAATAAAGCATTAAACCTTATTTACACTCGCACCTAAAAAACATGTTTTAGGAAAAAAAACGTTATTTATTTGACAGATATTCAATGAAATTGACAACTCACTCATATACTTACTGTAATAATCTCTTGGCTAAGTACTGTTCCTCTCCCCCGCATTCACAAAAATGTGTTAAAAGCCAATAAATGGGGGCCAAAGTAACAGGTGAGTTAGTGTGAGCACAATGAGTGCTGATAAGAGCAATGAGAGCCACATTTGACATTTGTTAACAAAAAAACCTTCCTACCTGTATAAATGAGAGCTAACAGAGTACTAGTAACTTATTAACGGTTACTTCCATATGATGATCAATGAAAATTTTTCAAACAGAGTACATGGAGAATAATTCAACTTGAGAGTGAGAGTGTTAAATGAAATTGCCTTTAGCAGCCCCCAGTGAGACTCAGTTGATTTACTTATTAAAAGTAGCTCCACTTGGCTTTACTTCGAACAGTTGTGAATAAAACTTGAAAACGTAAAGTCGTACGGAAAAATACAAACTCTCTGCCGGACAATTAAAGCGCGCGTAACGAACGAAATGTGAATAAAAAATATAAAAAAGAAGAAACAAATTCATTGAGTTTGAGATTCAGAGATTTTTGTTTTTGTCTGACAAAGAAATTCCAAATGAAACATTAAAACAAAAAATACAAAAATTGCAAAAAAAAGTGGAGAATTTGCGTGAAAACAAGTGTAAAAATTAGAAAAAAATCAAAACGAAAATCACAAAGTGAATGATAAAATAAAAACAAAATATCAAATAAAGTTTTCAAAAAGTGTTAACAGATCTTGTTTTGAGTTATTGATATTCTAAATGATAAAAAGTTCGTGAAAAAATTTGTTTTCCGGTCTTAAAGTTATAATCTTTGTAATTTTTTTTGTGGATTTTTTTGGAATTTTGTAATTTATTCCATCAACATATTGGATTGAAAAAAAGTACGTGTATTGAAGGTATATTTTTTCATTTTGTTTTTAACTGCGTTTTTGTTATGAATTTTAATATACCAACGACCTTTAAGCCAACCTAACGAAACGTATCAACCAACCAATTATTATATTATAATATTAACAACTACAACAACAACAGTCACATGTTTAAACAGCTGCAAAAAATATAAATGTTATATTGATCGTAAATGCCATAAAGTAAATTAAAACTGAATTTATAAGTAAATACAATATTCACCTGTTTTAACGAGGCTGGTATTAAAAGTGTTAAGATTTTCAAATGGGACCAAGTGATGGTGAAATAGATATAATGAAGCATTAAGCTCGGATCGGGAACAAATTTTTTTCCACAGGTAGGTCTCGTTACCCTGTTGCTCCCGTTCCCTAGATTGGCTCCTGTCCATAGGAGAAAGTCTTAAATCCCCTATATAGGAAAAATTATAATTTTATCCGAACTTAATGCTTCAACTCAACTTGCTCCAAAATAGTTAACATCTGCAAGTGTCACCTTCGGAAAAAAACAAGTAAAAAAGTATCAGTCGGCTTTGCTACAGAGATATACCCCCAGCCTGTGTATATTGAAACAATTTTTTTTCCCAAAAAACGAATGTATTTAGGGGGTTTTAACAATTTTGGGCTTTTGAACCGACAAAAGTGTTGATTAGGATTCAAGATCAAAAGTTTTGTGGAGGAGATACTAAAAGGAATGGATCGACATTGACCATTATGTAAGTGGATCTCCAGCCACTACATATGGTGCCATAGGGTGTTTTTACACCCTTCGGGCTGTTTGCTCAAAAAGTATGGACTTGCCCCTGAAAAACTTTTACCATGGTGTAAGAAACAAGGTGATACAATAATAGCAACCTATGTCTTCATTTGCTGTCAAAACATATTTTTAATCAAAAATAAATAACAAATATTTCGCTTCTATAAAAAATATCTGTGCACAACATCTTTGTTTAAGCTTCGCGAATAATATTTTAACGTTTTCTTCTAACTTTTGTGGATATTTCGCGCAAAAAAAAAATTGACAGCAAATGAAGACTACAACCTAACGTCAACTATTGGATCACCTTGTTAAATTCGCCTTGACTTTTACCATCGTAATCAAGGCAGCGAATCCAAGTTGCTTCAACAAAAATCAAAGTGATTCGATATCAGGTCTTAAAGTGAACTTATCCGAAATTTTGTGTGGGAGGTACTGGATGGAGTGGACGAATATAGTCCATATTTGAACCTGATCTATATCTTGTAGATATATTAGGATGTTTAAAGTATAGACCAATTCGGCCACTCCCTTCAAGAGTTACCGTACAAACAAATTTTCCGAACATGTTTGAACTTTTGTGGGGGAGCTACCTGAAGGAGTGAACCGATATGGCTTATCTTCGAACTTAAACTATGTTTGGACAAAATAGTACTAAGGCCAAATTTTGGACCGAATCGCAGATCCGTTCTTTCATGCTATTATCTCAGGAAGTATGGACTTGCCGCTAATGAAACTTGTACCGTCGTATGGGGCCAGTGAATACAAGTTGCCAAAACAAAAATCAAAGCGATTCGAGAGATGGCCCTAAACTGAACTTTTCCGAAATTTTGTGTGGGAGGTACCCGAAGGAGTGGACCGATTGAGTCCATATTAAAACCTTATCTAAGTCTGGTGAAATATTCACGATGTTCACAGTATGGACCAACTAGGTTACTCCCTTCAAGAGGTACCCTGCGCAAAAATTTTCGGAACATTTTCGAATTTTTGTGTGGGAGGTACCGTAAGGAGTGGACCGATATAGCCCATCTTCGAACTTAAACTAAGTTTGGCAAAATATTACGAAAGCCAAAATTTGAACCGAATCGATTCATCCCTTCGAGAGTTATCGCGCGCTCTAGCCAGCCAGACAGACGGACGGACATTGCTCAATCGACTCCAAATTGTCTGAAACACATTTCGTTCAAACATACTTGATGTCTAAAACTATTATTTCGATGAGGCACATTTTGCCCGTATGAAAGTGTATATGGTAAATTTCAAATTTCTTTTGCAATTCCATTGGAAGAAATTTTAAAAAAAATTTTGCGAGCACATCCGCAATTTTTGGAACATAGATTAAGAAAAAAGTCGTGGTTTCAAATCTGTTCGCGTTCACAAAATTGGATGCTGCGCTCCAAAGTTATGGGGGGTTTTATCTATACTTATAAAAGAGTTGAGTAATGATGACTCACTGACTCACTGATTCACTGACTCACTGACTCACTGACTGACTGACTGATAATCAACGCCCAGACTAAACGGCTAAAGCTAGAATCTTGCAATTTTGGGTGAGGGTCACTCTTGGTCCGAAGGTGTCAGATAAGGCTGGATTTTTGGAAATTCGAACTAGAACTGTACTAAAAGTACTAAAAGGTACTAAATATGGTACCCTTTGTATTAGGCAAACGCGAAGAGCTAGAATTCTGAAATTTGGAATGAGATTCACTGATGGAGAGTTAGAAAGGTGTACCAAATAGTTTTTGGAAATTCGAACTATAAGTGTACGAAAAGTACTAAAAGTTACTAAATTTAGTACTATTTGGTATTACGTGAACGGATAGAGCTAAAATCTTGAAATTTGGAATGAAAATCAAGGTTTAGAAGATGAGTTGATATAAGGAGGTGGTTTTGAAAATGTGTACTCATGTGTACGAATAGTACTAAATGGTACTAAATTTGGTACAATTTGAATTTGGGCGAACCGATAAAGTTGGAATTCTGAAATTTGGAATTACTATTACTGTTGGAGCGTAGGTTTGAGATATGGAGGTAGTTTTCGAAATTCGTACATATGGGTACGAAAGGTACTAAATAGTACCAAATAAGGTACAATTTGGATTTGGGGGAACGGATGGAGCTGGAATCCCGAAATTTAGAATTAGGATTACAGTCGGGGTGTAGGATAGAGGTATTTTGGAAATTCGTACTTTTGGGTACGAAAAGTACTAAATGGTACCAAATTTGGTAAAATATGAATTTAAGTGATCGGATAGAGCTGGAATAGTGAAATTTGGAATTAAGATTACTATTGGAGTGTGGGATTGGTATACTTTTGGAAATTCGTACTTATGGCAACGAAAAGTTCTAAATGGTACCAAATTTGGTACAATTTGGATTTGGGTGATCAGATACATTTGGAATCCTGAAATTCGAAATTAAGATTACTTTTGGAGTGCTGGATAGAAGTAGGTTTAGAAATTCGGACCTATGGGAACAAAAAGTACTAAATGGTACTAAATTTGGTACAATTTGGATTACGGTAATCTGATGCAGCTGTAATTCTGAAATTTGGAATTAAGATTACTGTTGGCGTGTAGGATTGAGGTAGTTGTGGATATTCGTACTCTTTTGTACGAATAGTACTAAATAGTACCAAATTTGGTACAATTTGGATTTGGGTGAACGGATATAGCTGAAATTCCGAGATTTGGAATAAGGAGTACTATTGGAGTGTAGGATTGATAAAGTTTTGGAAATTTTTAGTTATGGGTAGGAAAAGTACTAAATAGTACTAAATTTGGTACAATTTAGATTTCAATGATGGGATACATTTGGAATCGTGAAATTCGGAATTAAAATTGCTGTTGGAGTGTTGATAGAGGTAGGTTTGGAAAGTCGCACTTTGGATACGAATAGTACTAAATTGTACCAAATTTGGATTTGAGTTATCGGATGTATCTGGAATTCTGAAATTCGGAATTAAGCTTATTGTTTGAACATAGCATTGAGGTAGTTTTGAAAATTTGTACTTATGTGTACGAAAAGTACTAAATGGTACCAAATCTGGTACAATTTGTATTTGGGTGAACGGATATAGCTGGAATCCCGAGATTCGGAATAAGGATTACTGTTGGTAAGTAGGATTGATGAAGTTTTTGAAATTTTTAGTTATGGATAGGAAAAGTACTAAATAGTACTAAATTTGGTGCAATTTGGATTTGAGCGAACGGATAAAATTGGAATCAAGAAATTTGGAATTAAGATTACTGTTGGAGTGTAGGATTGACATATGAGGGTGGTTTTGGAAATTCGTATTTATGTGTACGAAAAGTACTAAAAGGTACTAAAGAGCTGGAATCTTGAAGTTTGGAATTAAGATTACTGTTGGGGTGTAGGATTGAGGAAGTTTTGGAAATTCGTACTTATATGTACGAAAACTACTAAACGGTACTAAATTTGGTACAACTTGGAGCGAACGGGTAGAGCTGGAATCTTGAATTTTGGAGTTAATATTACTGTTGGGGTTAGTTTTGGAAATGCGTACCTATGCTTACAAAAAGTACTACATTTTGTACAATTAGGATTTGGGTGAGATTATAGCGCTCGAATCCTAAAATGTGGAATTAGGTACACTTAGGGGTACGAAATGGTTCCATGTATGGTACAATTTTGTATTGGATGAACGGATAGGTCTGGATTCGTGAGATTTGGAATTAAGATTACTGTTATCATTTGCTTATAACGTCTGATTTAAGAAATATGTGTCATAAATATACGAAAAGTTGTAAATGGCACAGGATTTGGTACAATTTGTTATTGTGTAAAGGGAATTTTGAAATAATAGGAGGAGGTTGGTATTTATGTATTTACATGTAAAGTACTAAATAGTTCTATAATTGGTTTTTGGGAAAAGATAGAGCTGGAAATGAGATGGCGGTTGTTGGGTTAGGCCGTATTTGCGCTGAGAACCTCAATTAAAATATCTCAAAAAATGTGGATTGCTCTTGATGTGTAGGCGTGACGAAAATCGAACTAAAGTGGTACGTATTAGTACACAAAATGTTTCCACCATTCTATATTATATATTGTTTTGTATAATTAACGCATACGAAGTAGCGGGCACTTTGCTAGTTCCCTTATAAAGAACAAATATTTAAAAATTAAATTTTTGCTCTAATAAGAAAATGTATATATAAAGCGTTAACAGCATTTAATATCTATCCGTAGATGCCTAAATATTTACTAAATGTATTTCTATTTTCGCGGAAAATCAAGAAATACTGAAAAAATCTTGGAGTAAATTTAATTTATTCTAATTTAGAGTCCAAATAAAGTTCGAAACAATAAATCAAAAATACGTACAGATTCTAGACAACGCGTAGAAAAATATGAGACCAAAATTTTAACGATAGGATTTATAACTACCATATTACAGCAACAACAAAAGACGAAAACTTATTATTGGAATATTATTTCAAAAATATATTTTTTTGTTTAATACGAAAAGTAGAAAAAAAATTTTGGGAGTTATTCTACTATTTCGCTAAATTTCGATGCAAGGACTGACGGACTTCCTGAAACTTCTTCAGCGAAAATGCGATGACAAACCCGAAAGTGTATTTGCTTACTTTGATAAACAATAGGATTATGAAATAGAAAGTAATATAGAAATTATAACCAAAGAAAAAACATAAAAGTTAAAAAACGTATAATTCGCGAATTCGTTAAAATCAGTTAAGGCGCATGCGCTTTTCAGATACAGCGAGTGCATCTCTATCAATATGTAGCGATTTTTCCAATTTTCATTCAGCGGCCAAAGTGTGCCGTCAGCTGCATCTTACTGTTCAAAAGACCTTTATGTGGGTAAAAATTGCGCGATGTACATAAGTTTATAAGGCGCATCCGATTTCAGTGACCGCCTATAAAAAATACGTCATTATAACAAATTTTAAACAAATTCGTCAAGAACCGCGGATGTGCTACCAAATTCTATTTTATACGAAATACGAATATTACTCCAGAATCTCGGTAATTTATACCATACGGTTTTGGAAAATAATATAATCGCGTAAAAAGGATTCCTTTTATGTAAAAATAACCAAAGAAAATCGCGGTTCAATGCGCGGAATCATCAAAATATAATTTCCTACATTCAAGGTATCTATAACCGCCGTTTTAGTGGATGGATTTGAAAACGGAAGAGTTCATTAGATCCGGCGCGTAAAAAAACTAAAATCACGCGGGGTTCAAGAGTACCTGAGTCACAGTTGTACATTTTGAAACCAAAAAATAGGTTTTTAAAAAAAAATTACGCACCAAAATTTCGACTTTGGACTACTATTACTAGGAAGCTGTATGAAGCACACTCATGAGATATACATCAAACGACGTGGAATCGCGAGTTCTACAATCCAGTATATAGTTTGGGTAATTATCTAGTTGCGCCCTCCAATTATAAGAAAAATTCAAAAAACCCAGATTTCAAAACTTCAAAATGTCAGCATCGATTTTAGGGGGATGCAGTGTATATATCGAAAAGTCATACATTAGAACCATTTTGCCCAAGGGGTCTTCTTCAATTTTTTCTTTGAGCTCAGGTCTGAATTTTCCGTGGTTTGGCCAGAAATCAAGAAAGAACTCAAAAAAACTTGTAAACTTTAAGACATTTTTACCCATTTTTTAATATTACCACCCACACAGCTTCCACATAAATTATTTGTTATGGTTCATTTTATGCGAACCCGGCTAAAACACTGCAATTAATATAAATATATTCATATTGTATAAAATATATTGACAGTTCGCGACTTATTAAATGGTGAACCTCAACTTCAACGATTGTAAAACATTTTTGAATATTACCATATACCCTCGTTAGCATAAATGCTGAGGGTATAAAAATAAATATGCAGGGGTTATATTTCCTTTAGATACACCTGGCGGAAAAAAAATCGACATTTTCACTACAGATAGTCCTTTCTATTCTGATGTATAAATGTATACTTCCCGAGACATAGGCCTCAAATGTTCTGCAAAATCCCTACTATGGACTTAAGTAAGGTTAAGTTATTATTAATCCCGAAACGTGTCAAAATTGCAGGTAGATCTCGTTCCTCTAATCTCACCAACACAATATGTAGGGGAAGTACGTACTTCCCTAGAACTGAGCCTTTGAAAGAATGTTTTGGTCGCATAGCCGAGATTAGCATCTGTCCATAAAAAACAACTTTCAGTTTAAAACAAAATGTTGGTCGTGTAGTCAAGATTAGCATCTATCCATAGAAAGAAGTCTTAAACCCCGGGCGAAGGCCGTATAATTATGGACTTACCACCCCCACATATTGTGTACTGGTGTGATCAGGCGGACGAGACCTACCTACAAAATTTCAGCACGATTTGAGTTTAGAAAGAGTGCTTATGTTATGGTTTTTACTGAATTTTCTAGGCCTATATCTCGGAACGCATACATTTCCTGTATATTTTTTTCCGCCAGGTACATCTAAAAGAAATGTTTCCTCTCTCTAGGATCTCAAAATCTTAAAACATGATATTTGTAGGGTGTATGTTAACTTTAGTTCTTGATTGTAAATATATTTCCTAAAATAAAATCAATTCTATTGATAACTTCTTTACTATATCCTTCGGCTTTATCGCTAAAGACTTCAAAAATGTGGCTTATCGAAATAATGGTTTCAGACATTTTGGAGCCGATTTAATTTTACAATATTGTCCAAACTGTGTATATTGTAAAATTTCTTTTCAAACTCACATAAAATTCAGAAAAAGACAACATCGGCTTTGGCTACCTTCCTCACAAAAGTTCAAACATTTTTTTCATTCAGTGCAGATTAATTAATGACTGTTTGAGGAGTTTAGACCAGCACCGACTATAGAAATACAATCAACACGGATCAGACCACTTCTCTTAGCTCAGACCACCTTTCTATTATCGTCTCTGTTAATAGACCATCCGACTTCATAACCTTTGAACGCCGTTCGAGACCTCTGTGGACCAGAAGATGAGATTGCAGCCTCTCGCCCGACGTCGCAATTTGACTCTTGGACTGATGAATGACGTCATTTAGCTTGGCACAGAATATCTTCCTATCAAAATCTACATTAACAGACTTCACCGTCATACATTTATGAACACTGGGAAAGCTTATTGGTAACGTCTCAGAAAATTTACCAATCATCGTCTCTGAGAGCTGCCCAGTCCATCTGATCCACGGGTAACTGAGAACATTTTCGGGATATTATCATAGCTGCAGCCGCTTGTCACACACCTGCTGGTCGAATACCCGAATCACCTCTAAGTAGAGGTGACGGGACCAGCAAATGAGCATGATGGCCTCGAGGTACTAGCCCTGAAGCTAGACCTGAGCAAAAGGAAAAAACTACCTAAAGCAATGCAACATTGGCGCACTGGTTGCGGGGTGAGCATTATGAGCTTCGAGGTACTAGTTTTGAATCTAGCACTTCGAGCACATGCGGAAAAAGTAGATAGACCACCTGAAACAATGTAACATTACTGCAGGATCGCGTAAATAGTGGCCAAATGTGAAGTCAATCTCGAATTCGAAAAATAAGTATGATGGAATGGATGTTACTTTCAACTGCGTGGCATTGACAGATCCCAAGAGGCGAACGAAAGAGTATAAAACGCCGCGTAGGAGTTCTATCGGCCGTTGACGTACCGCCACAATTTTAGATAAGTGCACAAAATTCTTGGAACCCCCGAAATAAATAACTGGGGAACAGGGAGTTTTGTTGTGAATGCGATATTAGATCAGTTCTTAGATGAGAGTCATATTTCATTGAAGAAGACCCCAATTATTTTTCAGGCTACTTCATAACCCTTGACCGCCTTAACAGAAGGTAGCTTGCATACATTACTATGTAATTGGCTATTCGGCTCATGTGAATCCCAAATTTTTACTGAGATTCACACACTGTCTGTCTACCCGCATCTGATTGTAATACCATCAAACAGTTCCATTCTCCTTTCATGCAGATCCGGTCGCAAATTTCTACCCTTTTTTGGCATTGAACTATTCGAATATGTTTCTTCCTCTTTATTTGAGGTCCCTTACAAAGTGTTCTATATATAGAAGTTGTTAGTATGTCTTCTTAATATAGGTGAACTTTAAGAAGCTTTCGTATATAGGGGACTTCTACCTTTAAAATACCTATAGGAGATCTTATGTCTATAGGCAGTCGGCTGGATAAATTTTATCTGTAGAACGTTTAGAAAAACATAATCTATCTATACAAGACCAGTTTTTGGAAACCTTAATGAGATCTTCTATTTTAGAATACTTAAATCTATAAATTGTTAAAAGATCTCAAGAAAGACGATCTATAGAAGACCTGTAGGAGATATTTTACATAAAACAAGTAAGAAAGTATCAGTCAGCTGAGCCGACAGAGATATACCCTCAGCCACGTATCCAAAGAAAAGAAGTTAACACAATACTTCTGTAGGTTTTTTAGCTGTTGGGAAAATTTTTCAGAATGGAAAGGGCCGCAAAAAACTACATGTTGCAACAAAATTCAAAGTGATCCAAGACGAGTGCATTTTTTCCAAACTTTGGGTAGGGTGTACCCATAGGAGTGATCCGATGTAGTACATATTCTGACCTAATACAAATCTGTAGGAAATATTTTTTTTTCTTTATTAGTCTATGGATATTTTCCGTACAGACTATATAATTAAATATGTTGTACTTAATTTTCTGAATTTAAATATATTACAATTTTACTTTTCAATTTACAAAGTTTGAGCTAAATCAATTTCTCTCTTAAAGGGTTATTTTACACATTAGCCAGTTTAGGTGGTGCCGGTAGGATTTTCTGGACCTTTTTGGGTCATTATCTCAGGAAGTATGGACTTTCCCACGAAAAAAAAATTACAACGTCGTAACAGGGGCCGCAAGTGCAACCTGCTGCTTCACAAATTAATAAGATCGGAGAGGAGTTGTTAAACTATACTTTTTCTAAATTTTGTGTGGGAGGTACTCAAATGAGTGGACCGATATAGTCCATATTAGAACTCGATCTATGCCTGAAAGTAATATTGCCAATAGCAAAGTTTGGCTGAATTCGGTTATTCCCTCCTAGAGTTATCATGCCCACAATCTTGGCGAAAAATTTTGAACCTTTGTGGGGGGGTACCGGAAGGAGTGGACCGATATGGTCTATCTTCGAATTTAAACTAAGTTTGGACAAAATATTGAAAGACCCAAAATTTTAACCAAATATGTTGATCCGTTCGAGAGTTATCGTGCACTCCAACTACGACACATGGTATTATATGGGTTGTTTGCAGTTTTCGTGCTGATTTCTGAGGATATATGGACTTGCTCCTGAAAAAAATTATATCGTCGTAATGGGGGCAGTGAATACAAGTGGCTGCAACAAAAATCAAAGCGATTCGAGAGCAGGCCTCAAACTGCACTTAAGCAAAATTGTGTGTGGGAGGTACCTGAAAGATTGAACCAATAGGGTCCATATTGGAACCTCATCTATGTCTGGTAGAAATGTCACGATGTGCAAAGTATGGACTAATTCGATTACTCCCTTCAAGAGTTATCGTGCGGACAAATTTTCCGAACATTTTTGAACTTTTGTGGGGGAGGTACCTGAAGCAGTGGACCGATATGGCCCATCTTCGAACTTAAATCAAATCTGGACAAAATATTTCGATACCCAAAATTTGAACCGAATCGATTGATCCGTTCGAGAGTTATCGTGCGCACCAGCCCGCCAGACAGACGGACAGACAGACAGACAGACAGACAGACGGATGGACATTGCTAGATCGACTCAAAATTGTCTGAAACGGATATCGTACAAACATACTTGGGGTCTAAAACCATTATTTCGATGAGGCACATTTTTGGCCGTATCAAAGTGTAAATACCCTCTTTAGCTTAAAGGCTGAGGGTATAAAAAGACTTGTAGGATATATTTTATTTGTAGAAGACCATTAGGAAATTTTCTACCTATACCAGCAGGAGATTGTTCTTCTTCCATTAGAAGACCATCGTATTACAACAAAAATTTTTAAAATTGCGCACATTTGTGTCGCATCTTGTTGCAAAAATTTAGAGTGTGTGTATAACACCTTTAGTAGGTCTTCTATATATGAACGTATTTTAAAAGATTTTCTACCTATAGAATACTTGTAAGAAATCATATGATCACAGAGGGACTGGGGGTCGACCCAGCAGCCCGAAATGAAATTTTTTTATAGCTTCAGTCTTTAGGCAATAGAGAGAAAATATAGATTGACACAATCAAAAATGTGCCATGTCAAAATATTGGTTTTTAGACAATTTGCACCTCGTAATATTTTGCCCAATCTTAGATTATATTCGAATATGAACCACGTCGGCCCGCTCCATCGGGTACCTCCCCTAAAAAAGTTAATATTTTTTGCTAAATTGGTGCGCACGATAACGCTCAAAAGGTAGTAACTGTTTGGTACAACATCGTAAAATTTATCCCAGACGTACATCAGTAGTGCGATTCTCTAACTCTATTTTTGAGTTACCGACAAAAATCGGTAACATTAAAACGCAAAATTATGAATGAAAAGTTAAAATAAAAGTTGACAACATTGTTGCTATCGGTAGACTACTTTTCATTGCTCGCTAACTTACCAAATAAAAACGTTAATTACTGTAATATCGTTAATTACCGAAATTATAAGCATTTTAATTTTACCGAAAAACTCGCAAATATGCGTATTAAGGAAAAGTCTCTAAGTCCGCGTTTAGACACACAAATTTCTCGGGAAAGTAAATTCAGTTTTTAGGCAATAGGGGGTAGGAAAGAGTATTGAGGAGCTCTTTCCTCTCCGCTCTCTCCCAAAAAACTCAATTTACTTTCCCGAGAAATTTGTGTGTCTAAACACAGACTAATCGTTTTGATTTCCAAACATATGTATGTTCGTGTACGAACTAAGTATCAGGTTCGTACACGAACATATGTTTGGGCCCTGCAAACAAATATATGTTTGGGTGTAAACAAATATTTGTTTAGATGAAATATAAATACAAACCCAAAATCCACAAAAACACATACACATACACCTGTGTAGACTCTAACTGGTGGTGACCGAGAGTAAATTTACGCTCACGGAAGACCCATTGTCATACTCCGACATAACACATTTATAAATGGTGGTGTTTTTTTTTTTCATTGAAATGTGTAGAAATAACAAACACAAAGCAACAACAGACGCGTAGATACATAACAAATTGCAAATAAAAGAAATAGTGTCACACTTTTAGAAGAAAAACAAATACAAATTTTTAATTATAAAATCGTTAAACGCTTCTCGTCATCATCATCGGGAAATCGGCATCTGAAATCAAAGGATTATATAATGTAATAAATAGGTACATACATCCATATTTCAAATATATTCTTACGGAATTAGGTTTAACTAATCTCCGTGTAGTCGTTGTTTAATTTCCCGATACGATTTGTACCAAATAAAACAGGGTTCGTTTCAGATTACGTTTCTACAATTCTTTATTTACTTTATTACACTTATTCGGAACCGACTGTTATAGCTAAGTACACAGCTTTACTTTAGCACGCAGCTATTCTTTAACCGATCTGTTCAGTTCAACGCTTAAAACACAACTAACTCGCCGTTGCTGATTCCACCTGTATTTATCCCAAAATCTCCCTGTTCGAGAGTTATCCAGAAAATCTGGTAACACCTCGAATCTGTGCAACGAACACACCCGCACATTCGCACTAAGACCGTCATCAGACCATCTGCTTTTTCACATGTATGTTGTCACTTTGGGTATACTAATATACAGAACAGCTG
This sequence comes from Musca autumnalis, assembly GCF_047663935.1. NCBI lineage: Eukaryota > Metazoa > Arthropoda > Insecta > Diptera > Muscidae > Musca > Musca autumnalis. The sequence continues at coordinate 241,485,290 of NW_027411866.1, read as the reverse complement.
ATGTCATACATGTGAAAAAGCAGATGGTCTGATGGCGGCCTAAGCGAACAACCATACTCACATACATGGGCGAAGATCAATACAAGTGGACTAATGACGTAATTACAACAACAAACAAATTCAAGAAATACAAGAATAGCAAACTAAACGATAATTATATGATTATGGTAAAACAAACAAAAGCACATTAATAAAAGGTAAAGTAAGAACTAGAATGATGAAGAGAATTCTACATGGTAGTTGTTGTTGCTTAAATAAAGTAACTGCGTAATAAAAACTTTACGTTACAATTCAAATTTTTAAATTAACGGAAATTAAAATAAATTAACTTAAATCTATCGGTTACATTCGTAACAATATGCATGTATATTAATAATGTATTAATGTCATTACCAACATTAAATGCGATTTCTTCCTTGCCCAAAAAAATATTCGCTGGAATGTAATACACAACTCTTCAGAACATGTCATTGTTGTAAAATGCCTCTATCCCGTTGTTTTCAGTATATTTATACCCTCAGCCTTTAGGCTAAAGAGGGTATTTACACTTTGATACGACCAAAAATGTGCCTCATCGAAATAATGGTTTTAGACCCCAAGTATGTTTGTACGATATCCGTTTCAGACAATTTTGAGTAGATCTAGCAATGTCCGTCCGTCTGTCTGTCTGTCCGTCTGTCTGTCTGTCTGTCTGTCTGTCTGGCTGGTGCGCACGATAACTCTCGAACGGATCAATCGATTCGGTTCAAATTTTGGGTATCGAAATATTTTGTCCAGATTCGATTTAATTTCGAAGATGGGCCATATAGGTCCACTCCTTCAGGTACCTCCCCCACAAATGTTCAAAAATTGTCGCAAAATTTGTGCGCACGATAACTCTTGTAGGGAATAACCGATTTGGTCCATACTTTGCACATCGTGTAATTTGTACCAAACTTAGATGAGGTTCCAATATGGACTCAATCGGTCCACTCCTTCGGGTACCTCCCACACAAAATTTCGGAAAAGTTCAGTTTAGGACCTGGTCTCGAATCGGTTTGATTTTTGTTTACTCAAGTTGTATTCGCTGTCCTCTATACGACGCTGTAAGTTTCATTAGGGGCAAGTCCATACTTCCTCAGAAAATAGCCTGAAAGTTACAAAAAACCCTATGACACCGTGTGTAGTGGTTGGAGCGCATGATAACTCTCGAACGGACCTGCCGATTCGGTCCAAAATTTGGCTTTCGTAATATTTTGTCCAAACTTAGTTCAAGTTCAAAGATGGATTATATCGGTCCACTCTTTCCGGTACCTCCCCCACAAAAGTTCGAAAATGTTCGGAAAATTTTGCGTGCAATAACTCTTGAAGGAAGTAACCGATTTGGTCCATACATTGCACGTTATGAAATTTCTACCAGACTTAGATGAGGTTCCAATATGGACTCAATCGGTAAACTCCTTCGAGTACCTCCCACACAAAATTTCGGAAAAGTTCAGTTTAGGGCCTGCTCTTGAATCGCCTTGGTTTTTGTTGTAACATTTTGTATTCACTGTCCCCTATACGAAGGTACAAGTTTCCTCAGGGGCAAGGGAGTGACCGATTTGGTCCATACTTTACACATTCTCATAATATCTACCAGATATAGATCAGGTTCGAATATGGAATATAGAGTGGACAAATATCCACTCCATCCCGTACCTCAAACACAAAATTTTGGATAAGTTCACTTTAAGACCTGCTATTAAATCACTTTGATTTTTGTTAAAGCAACTTACATTCGCTGCCTCAATTACGATGGTAAACGTTGTTTCAGGGGCAAGTCCATACTTCTTGAGAAAACAGTCCGAAGGGTGTAAAAACCCCCTATGGCACCCCCATGGTCTATGTCGGTCCATTCCTTAAAGTACCTTTTCCGCAAAATTTTTGAACTTTAATCCTAACCAACATTTTTGTCGGTTCATACGACCAAAATTTTGAAACCCCCTAAATACATAAGTTTTTTTTTTGTGAAAAAAGTGTTTCAATTTGCATAGGCTGAGGGTATATCTCTGTCGGCAAAGCCGACTGATACTTTTTAACTTGTTTTCAACGAAGATTTAATAAATATGACAAAAATGTGAAAAAATCCGAAATGCGAGAATAAACTATTGGTGTGTGTTTGAAACACGTGTTGTAAAAGATACGATGCAAAATACCGCTGAAACAACAGGAATTAAGCATTTTAGAGTTTCAGAATATTCTGAAGAATTGCTGAGAACTTTATTTGGAAGATTTTTGCAAAAGGTTACTTGGTTCAACTCCCAATAGTTTAGCTGATACAGACCAGAATTTCTGCAATTATGTAAAATTGTATATATTTTATAAATTTTGATGCTCTGGATGGAGTTTTTCATATATGGTGTGTTCAAAAGATATGTTCTAATAGCTTAGGGCTACAATATTGCCAAAGACAATATTGCCAAATTCCAAATCGTTTCTGAGATAAAGGCCCGATAAATGCAAAAAACTGTAGTTTTAGCCCGGTTTAGATCAGGCAATAAATCCGAACTGGATCTGATAGGACAAAACCCTACTAGAGTTTTTGTAGTCTAAATATGTACTTTCAAAAAATTCATATTAGAAGTTGTTTGCATTTTCAGTGTTGCATAGTGTTATAAAATGGCATTTAATTTACACCATTTAAGAAAACACAAACACTGATTTATTCACTCACTTTACCGTCTTTACTCATCGATTGTATTTAGAAAACTGAAGAAAAAAGAACAACATAATTCATACAATTTTTTCTTTTTCTCTTCGCTTGCTACGTTGGTTAACAACAACAAAGCGCGAAACACCCGTGTTTGGCCGCATACACACCACCAAAGCACAATCTTTTTTACCCTCCCTTCTTCTGCGTGTTCTATTACACCATACACACAGATCTTTATTATAAAACAGCATTCCAAGACCGCAAGGGCCCTTTTGTTACTCTCTTCGACAAAAATCCTCTCTCCACCCATAAAAAATATGTTCTAACATATAAGCGAATAAAATTGAGATATGTATCAAAATGTTGCAAACATACATACATATTTGTTTGCAACCAGTCCCAAACATAAATTTATTTGGATCCAAACATATTTCTAACATATATTTTTCTGCGTGTAGGTTATCTTGATCATTTGCAAAAAAATTTTAGCCATTTGATAAAAATATTCCAAGACTCAATAAAAATTTATCGATAAAAAAATGTCATATTGACAAAATTCGATAAAATTATTTGATCACAAAGTTAAAATAGATTGTGTAATATTGTCTAAAATATTTATCGATTTTTTTTTATTTTGTACTGATAAAATATTTCACATATTTATCAAAATATTCCACATTTTGCTTGATAAAAACAAAATATTTTCTTGATTAAAAAAATTTTTGAATGCATTTTTTTCAATCGATCAAAAATGTTCATATTTACAATTATTTTGTTGTTTTTTTTTATGTTAAATACAAACCCAAAAGTCACAAAAAAGATACATACACACATTTATAAATGGTGGTGGTTATTTATTATGAAACGCATAGAAATGACAGACACAAAAGCAACAACAGACGCAAAGGTACATAAAAAATAACAGATAGAAGAAATAACAGATGAAAGGAAAAAACGGAATGGAATAATTAATAACAGAAATAAATAATTATTCATTTTAATAAAAGAAAACAAATAAATCAAATAAATATAAATAAATTATTGTATTATATTTTAAACTTTATTTATTGCATTTAAACTTTTACCCACCCACCGATGTGTCAACAAATGATAATTTTTTTCTCTCCTGAAAAATTTTAGTTTTTAGGTTACGGGTTTGAGGTATTAAGGTGAATTCCCGTTATTCAAGTTATTTCCCAATGACTTACATGCATATGTATGTACGCCCCTTGTAAATTGATACTGATAAACTCATAGGTACGATAGTGATAAAAAAAAAATCACCTGTATTTTATGACGTTTGCAAAGTCAATTGTCAATTTTTCGCATTACTGCCATTGAACAAGTTTTATTCGTTTCGTTTCGTTTGGCATTCATGTGAAATGGAGCAGATATCATAGAACAAAAACCTATTCTCTATAATTAAATAAATTCACAGTCACTATATAGAGATGAAAACAGACAAATGGAAATTTTAATTATTTTTTTTTCTAATTACAACAAAAACAAAACACGCAAAACCACATCAAATAAAACAAAACAGAAATTTAAACAACAAGAATTAAAAACAAAACAAATGTAAATAAAATAAAAAACTAGTTTTATGACGTTAAATCGGAAGAGTAGGAAAGGGAGTTAGAGGCATCGTAAAGTCACCAAATCCACCGGATGTTTTGTCAATAACATAGTTGTTGACTTTTCTTGTTTTTGTTCATTGACTTTATGCTGTGATGGGGGAGGCATACATGTGAAGCATGCTGTTGTAGCATTGTGTTTCTTAACTTCAAATTCATGTTGAATACATGCGTTGGAGGCTTTAAACTTGGCTCAAAGGCATACATGCGGGTCAACTTTGTTTGTTTTGTTTTCTTTAGGATGGCATGCGTTATGGAATACATTACCTGAAGCATGTGACACATTTGGCATACAAATTACCTTAATTAGTGGTTGAGCAGGAGAAACCCCAGAGAGGGAGGGGAGACAAAGAAACACAAAAAGTCCCTTTTAATATCTTCCGAAACAATAAAAAAAATGCATTCATCACAGCCAAACAAAAAGACAATTTTCTGGTCGTCGTCGTAAACCGGTTGGCAATTTGTTAAGGGTTTTGGTGTTTAACCCATTGTGTGTCTGTTGATTGGTTCGCTGGTTGTTTGCTGGATAACATGGCTCGTGACAATCATAAAGATAATTTAACATTAAAATATTGATGTTTTTAAATAGTTTTTTTTAAGTTTTTTCAATAATAAAATAAAAAAGACATTTTATGATAATAGTCCGATATGGATGGTGGCAATCGAATGATTCAAGCTGCAATAGGGACTGATTTCGTGACATTAGGAAAAAATAGAAAGTGGAAATTTAAAAAGAAATGTTAAAAATGGGTTTCAGTTAGTTAAATTTGTAAACAATTAGTCATCAAAGCCATAAAGATGTATTCACAAATTAATTTGGTGTTGTGGAAGATTTAAAACTACTTTACATTGTCACTTAAAATATGAGATTTATTTAATTGGAGAAACCTTTCTGATTGTGCAAAATTTGTATACCAACCCCCATAAAATGGAGCGTATATATCGAATTATTCTTCAACAAGTAAAAAAGAATCAGTCGGCTTTGCCGACAGAGGTAAACCCTCAGCATGTGTGAATTGAAGCATCTTTTTCCCAAAAAACATATGTATTTAGGGGGTCTTCAGAATTTTGGGCGTATGAGCTTGCCGACAAAGATATGGATTAGGATAAGATCTCAAAAGTTTTGTGGGGGAGGTACCTAAAGGAATGGACCGACATAGTCTATTTTGGAAGTGTCTCTTATTTTGGGAGTCATTCTTCTCGATAGGATAGTTATATCAGGAAACATGGGCTTGCCCACGAAAAACATCATCTCGCTGTAAACAGGGTTACTAGGAGTACCTTCGGTAAATTTCCACAGACCCTTAACCGCAATTAATCAAAAATGTTTACCATTTGTGTGGGTGATACCCTAGAGAATGAGCAGATAGAGCCCACTTTTGAACCCAAACTAATTTTGGTCAATATATTTCGAGATCCAAAGCTTGGACCAAATCGATTGCTCCGCTTATGAAATATAGCGCTTACCATTTTAGCGAGTATTTTCGAACTTTTGTGGGGAAGGTACCGGAAGGTGTTGACCTATAAGCACCATCTTAGAATTTCATCTAATATTCGAAGAAATATTACAATATCCAAAGTGTGGACGAACGCAGTATTCGGTTCGGGAGTTATCGTGCGCACTAGCCACACACATGCTGGCCGTAGGGATTTTTTACAGTTTTCAGCTCATTTTCTCAAGAAGTATGGAGTGCAACATGTTGCAAGAAAAATCAAAATGATTCGAGAGGAGGTCCTAGCCTGCTGTTTTCCGAAATTTTGTGTGGCAGGTACCCGAAGGATGGACCGATAGAGTCCATATTGGGACATGCTCTATGTCTGGTAAAAATTTTACGATGTGTAAAGTATGGACCAAATCGGTTACTACCTTTAAAAGTTATCGTGCGCACAATTTCTCCGAACATTTTCAAATTTTTGTGGGGGAGGTACGCAAATGAGTGGATCAAATCGGTTTATCCGTTCGAGAGTTACCGCGCGCTCCATCCACAACACATGGTGCCAAAGCGGGTTTTTACAACTTTCAGACAGCCCAGATATAGCCCATTTGCAATACCAAACATCCTAGGAGCAATAGAAACTTCTATACCAAATTACAAAGCTCTATCTTATAAATTGCGAGCGTTATCTTGTATTTCAACAGACGGACGGACAGACGGACGTATGTACATCGTTACGTTGACTGACCCGACAGTTTGTCGAGCACCCCGAGAGTGACAGGGCGAAGAGAAGAGTATTACGTCGCATCAGATCTCTTCCTGCCGAGGGGGAACCACCACAGTTTACAATGGATGATGTTGCCAATGCCATCAGGAACGCTAAACCATCTAAAGCGTTGGGCCCTGATGTAATCTCCATGGTAATGCTGCATCAGCTGGATGAGCCGGGAGTGGAGTATCTCACTAAAGTTCTCAACGTGTCGCTATCCAACCTCATTGTTCCCGAAGTCTGGAAAATGGGCAGGGTGGTCCCACTACGGAAGCCCAGCAAGGATGCCAGCAAAAGTGAATCGTACAGGCCGATTTTGCTTTTGTTGCCCGCAGCAAAGACCCTTGAGGCCTTAGTCCTCCCCAGTATCAGAAATAGCTATCAAGTTACCGATCATCAGCATGGATTCCGTAAGCAGCACAGCGCGACAACTGGACTCAACCACAGACGGCCGTGCGATAGAGCAGTGATGGTGGCGCTTGACTTATCAAAAGCCTTTGATACAGTCAGGCACTCCACGCTGTTTGAGGACATTGAGCAGACAACCCTCCGGCCAAGCTTGATACTTTGGATAGTCAATTATATGTGTGGACGCCAGTCGTACGTGGAATTCAGGAACAAGAAGTCCAAACCCCGTACAGTGAAACAGGAGTTCCCCAAGGTGGGGTGATATCTCCGGAACTGTTTAACCTCTATCTCTCCTGTATTCCGGCCCCTCCAGACGGCATCGAGATCGTAACGTATGCGGATGATTGCACGATCCTGCCGTCGGGTACCTATCCTGATGACATCTGTGAGAGACTGAACAACTATTTAACCAATCTTACCACCTTTTTCCATTCGAGGAATATGCAGATTTCCGCCACAAAATCAACAGCCACTCTGTTCACCACATGGACAGCGCAGTTTGGAAGAGAATTGAATGTCGTGGTCGGCGGTAGCAGAATTCCGACCACAAACTGACCCAAAATTTTAGGGGTCTCATTCGACACTACTTTCACGTCGTGCGCGCACTCCACAGCTATCTGCGACAAACTGGAAAGTAGGAACAAGGTCCTCAACGCTTGGGGTGCAGATAAAGAAACCTTGTTGACCACATAAAACGCCAGTCTGGTCCCCGAGATTATGTGATACGAATTGGAAAAAGATTCAAACTTTCCAGAATGCCGCCCTGAGAACAACAACAGGATGCCTCATCAAATCCTCAGTGGACCATCTACACCATTTTCACATGTAATTCGAAGAATTTCAGTTGTAATTTGATTATTTCATTTGAAATTCGAAAGATTTCACTTGTAGTTTGAGAATTCCAATTGAATTTCGAATTATTTCATTTGTAATTTGAGAATTCCATTTGAAATTCGAATTATTTCATTTGTAATTTGAATTTTTTCATTTGTAATTCGAATTATTTCATTTGTAATTCGAATTTTTCTATTTGTAATTTGAATTTTTCTATTTGTAAATCGAAGTTTTTCATTTGGAATTTCAAATGAAAAAAATTCAAATTACAAATGGAACAATTCGAATTACAAATGAAATAATTCGAATTACAAATGAAAAAATTCAAATTACAAACAAAATAATTCGAATTTCAAATGGAATTATCAAATTACAAATGAAATAATTCGAATTTCAAATGAAATTCTCAAATTACAAATGAAATAATTCGAAATTCAATTGGAATTCTCAAATTACAAGTAAAATGTTTCGAATTACTACTGAAATTATTCGAATTACATGTGAAAATGGTGTACATGTGGAGGCAACGATTCTTCCAGTAAAGCAACACAATGAGATGCTTTCGTTGCAGTACCTGCTTGGATGTTACCGTGTGAGCCATCCTAATCACCATCTTGTGGGTAGGCCCGACACATACAGGCAGATCAGGACATATATCCATGCTCTAGAGGGAGAGGGCCAACGATACAGGAGAGAACCCCTAGATCAACAAGCGTAGCAAGCAGGTTTAAATAGTATTCACACGGATGCAGTTGCCAAGGCCTTAAGCAATTACAGTGTGAATAAAGTCCTCGAAATACATCCCCCATCTATTGCAGCTAAGGAGCGTCAGCTGCCACGACAAACTAGAGTAGTTTTGGCACAACACGCTCGGGATATTACAATCGCCTAAATTCTTATTGGGCGGAAATCGACCGCGCCGTGCAAGACATCTGTGGGTTAACTGAAAGATGTAACATTTGGCCCTGTGTATGAAGGGCATAACAACAATTTCCTGCACATCACCTCAATGGGTTACATACACAATTTTAAATACATATTATCCTGAAATTGTCTGCAGGTTTTAATAAAATTAGTTATGCATTTATGCCATAATACGCATAAGAACAACAAAAGAAATCAAGAAATCTATTTTTAGAATTGCTTCATGCATATTTACCATTACTGCGAAAAGGTGGAGTTAAGCTGCTCCTTTAAGTTGTTTGCTTTGAAAGATGGTGGGTGCATCATTCTTTTGGAATTTCAGTTATGAACGCAGACATTTACCAAATTCATTTAGGCATTAAGTGTGTTTATGAATAAAAAAAGGTTTTATATTCGCAAACACTTTGAGTCACATCACGTTACGCAGAAGCGTAACTAAAGATGAGATTAGGTCAGAACTTTAATCTTATGAATACACTTAGAAACCGTCTTGCTTTCATGTATTTTCTTCGAATGTTTCGAAAAAAAACGTTCCTAGTTCATGATTTTAAGTGGTACATTTTAGAATCATTGTGATTTGAAAATTTCGAAAAATTAAAAGCAATGAATTTTTCGTTCACCAAGAAAGGATTGTTTCAAAATACGTGACTAAGTAAAAAAATATAAAATATTTATTGACTTGTAAGAAAACAGCTTGGGTGCCATCGTGGTGCAATGGTATGCACGCCCGCCTTGCACGCAGAAGGTCGGGGGTTCGATTCCCCGGCCAGGCAACATCAAACATTTTTCAACGGTGGCAAAATACCCCTCAGTAATGTTGGCGACATTTCCTGAGTATTTCAGCCTTGAAAAACTTCTCCAAAAAGTGGTGTCTTAAGACACGCCGTTCGGACTCGGCGATAAACAGTAGGTCCCATATCATTGAGCTAAATATGAATCGGGGTGCACTCATTGATATGAGAGAAGTCTCCCTTGTCCCGTATGGGATGTTGTGGAACAATGTTTTTTGTTTAAGAAAACAGCTTAAAATACTTTGGAACTCGAGAAGGCTGAATGCACATTAGGCCAAACTGAATGCGCAAACACGTATGTACATACCTTACGCTATCTGCTGGGGGTACAAGAAGTGTCTTATCCAAACTGTGTACAAAGTTAATACATTCCAAACATGTTTAGATCGACTTTACACGGTCTAAAGTTTTATGGTTTTAACAAATATGGGGTCTAGAACCATAATTTCAATGATGCCTCTCTAAAGCACTGCCGACCAAGAAGATGGTACACAACTTTTGACAGTGTGTTAGTAAGGTTGTAAGCACGCGTGCTGCAAAACAAAAACAAATCAAAACATTTGGTCTCTTTTGTGTGCTCTTTCGTTGCGTTTGGGTCGTGTGTGTGGGAATTACAGAAAAACTTCGTAACTTCAACAATACCAAAGAACGGCATTGCTCTAAAGTTGAGGATATAATAACAAGTTGGTTATCTTTATTCCGAACACATTCCAAACACTTATCCCAAACGGGTTAACCGCATCCCCAAGAATTTTTGCAAAGAAAACAATTTTCCAATAAATCAAACTTAAGGTAAGTCGAATATTTTCATTTGGCCACCCTCACTAACCAAGTTGGCATTTGAAGCATTTCCTCATAGCACTAGACACCATAAAGCTTTCAACATTAACTTTCTAAAATATTTTAAATTTCTAAAAAGAACAAAAACTTTCCACAATGGAAATTTCATGTCCATGCCAATTGCGCGGTTGCAGCAGCAGCAGCTCCAATTGGTTGCCACTTTAGTTTTTGCATTGACTTTTTTAACACTTCGGCATTTGGCGTTTGGGCTTATCTGGCGCCAACGCCATTCATAATTAATCTGCCCGCATTAGTATTTAAAAAAGCAAGAATAACAACAACACAGAAGAAGAACAAATCACAAATATGCACATCGTATGCAGCAGGGACATAATAAATTGCTTCAACATTTCCAATGGCAGAATAATCTTTAAATGGCAGGTTTAAATCTCTTACAACTGCAACGAGTGCAGTTTGTTTTTCGGAAGCACTACTAGCAGCACATGTTTCTACTGTCCCATTGACATGATAAAGAGGCCTACCGGACGGACTGATCCATCAAAACACATGACAAAATGTCTCATCCATAATTATCGATTTGTATTTAAAAATGTCTTAATGGGGCATGTAATTGTGCTTGACGATGGATGGTGTTAACGAAAGGGTACAGTAAATGGAAAAAGTGTGAATACTTCCACACAATTAATGAAAAACATAAAAAACTATAAATTAAAATTTTTTATTATTTTAATATTTAGGAGTTTCTTTAATTTGTCTTCTATGACACAGAAAATTTTTAGGGGTTCATAGGGGAATTAAAGAGCATAATTTACTGTATTCACACTTTTAGTCCTGTAGTGTTTTCCAGTAATATAATATTTTTATGAATGAAATTATTATTGTATAAAAACTAAGGCGTTGTTATCAGTTGATTTGCATTGCATATTGGAAATTCAGTAGCACCCACCATGGACAGCAAACAAACAAAATTGAGTTGCACACATGAGTATATATATAAATATGTATATAATTAAATCATAATGTGTATGACTGTGGCTACAAATCGCCGCGCACTGACCTATAATAACAAACTCTGTTAAGAAAAAAAACTAACATTTTGTAATGTGAACACAAAAAGATAATGAAAGTAAAAATACATTTTATATTTTTTATAAAAAATTCAAGAAAAGGGAAGGAACATAGGAAAACCTATTTTTCTTTAACATAATTTTGACATCAATAAAAAAAAAGTATAAATAAGATATGTTTCCCTTTTTTGCATTTTTATATTGGCCTATGTTTGTCGATTTTTATACTCTTACCCTTTAACCTACCAGATACTCGTTCGATCTCTCCTGACGTGCCTGATGCTCACAGCGATAACACCCAACCAGGTACTGCATCGTCAACATCTTGTTGTATTGATGGACCGATAAAATCTTCGTCCTCGGGTAGCCCTAACATTTACATAACATATTGACACCGCAGACCGGGTTATTTCTTTAGAAGAGATCAACAAGGTTTCTTTGGCTGTTACACCCAATATCTTTGGATAGTAAGTGGCCGGAATCAGGGCACCATCGACTAATATATTCAGGTAGAGCCTCATTTCAGCCGTCCAAGTGGTAAACAGTGTGTTAGCGGCCGACGCCAAGATCGTACAATCTGAAATTTCAGAATGGTAGAAGTTAAACAGGTACGGAGATATTCCCCGCTAAGCGGAACTCCGCCTGGTCATATTTTATATGACCTGCCGGCGCCAGCCCGGATAAATGATTAGGGGGACACGCCAGTGAAACCCAGAATGGTCGTAGCGCGTCTCAGGAACTAGGAGGATGTCAGTTCGTATTCCCTCTGCAACACGGTGTCCAAAACAAAACAAAAAGGTACCCTCATCTAGAGAAACAGGTTTTGCTGTAGGTCAATAACCGACACAAGTAAAAAAAACATTATTACAGAAACGATTACAAATTCATATCATACAACCCCTCTTACGATGACGACCTTTGGCTTTAAGAAACGGATAATGATTGGTACATGGAACGTTAGAACTCTCTCGGAATCATCCAGACTACAACAAGTATACAGGGAGATGAACAATTATCGGATATTCTTGGTCTGAGTGAGACAAGACTGATACAAAGTGGGAGCACCCCACTGTCTAATGGCTATAAATTCCCTTATTCTGGCAACGTATCACACCGAATTCATGGGGTAGGACTACTCCTAGCACGACAAGCTAGCGAGTGTTTGATTGATTATCGTGCAATATCAGACCGTATAATCACAGCTACATTCAATTCTCGTTTTCGGAAGATTTCCATAATTCAATGCTATGCACCCACCCAACCCGACAACGATTCTGCAAAGGACGAGTTCTATTCACTGCTTGACGCCACCATGAGCACAATCCCAGACGGATATATCAAAATTATAATCGCTGATTTTTAATGCAAAAGTCGGGAACAATAACACCGACATTCAAACGGTTATGGGGCCACATGGCCTAGGCAACACGAGAAACGAGAACGGTGACCGACTCGTAGGCTTTTTGGAGGCACTAGATGGAGGCAATCCCCTGACGGCAGAACTCGAAATCAAATTGATCACATCATTACGAGCAAACTTTTCGTGGGTTCATTAATGGGTGTGAAGGCGAGACGAGGAGCAGACATGGTAGGACCCTTCAGGCTTCGCCCTGCCGCCATCAAGAATAAAAAGAAACCCAGCAAATACAACATAGAAAGACTGCAAAACCAAACCACGCGTGAAGCATACAACTCCGCATTATATGAAGGAATAAACGAAGCAGCGTGAATTCTTTATGGAAAATCAAGCAGCACACCACCAACTCATTCACCAACTTGCGGGGAGATTAAAACAGCACTTGATGCTTTGAAACGGCAGATCCAGCGTTCCCGTCGATATACCGGCTGAACTAATAAAATATGGTACACCAACTCTGGTGGATATACTAACTCCTATCATTCGAAACGTTTGGGTAACCGAAAAAGGGGGTCATAATAACAATTCCAAAAAAAAGACGATCTAAAAGAGTGCAACAACTGAAGAGGTATCACTCTATTAAACTCCATTGCCAAACTCATGGCAACATTGATCCTGCATAGGATACGCCCAGCTGTGGAAATTTTGCTACGATGCGAACAAGCTGGTTTTCGCCCTGGAAGATCTTGTGCTGACCACATAAACACTATGCGCATTATATTTGAGCAGTCCAGAGAATACAACTCGCCATTATATTTAGTTTTTATTGACTTCGAACGAGCCTTTGACACCGTGTCACGAGACGCGCTATGTAACATCCTGGCTCTCAATGGTATTCCAAACAAAATCGTGCAACTCATTCGGGAGCTCTACAGAAACTCTAGTAGCTGCGTACATTTTTATGGTGAAAAAAGCCCACCTTTTTCTCCTACTGCAATCTGTATTTAGATACATTATAGTTCAACGTTTTAAGCACGACTATAGAGAAGTCTTCTCTATATCCTGTTCGGTCACACGGCCTGCTCTGGTTCAGTCATCGACTGATATGTGTGGATATGGCGTGTAATGCTAATGTGGGGCTGTGCATTTTCCGGAATCCATGCCGATTGTGGGCAACTGGAAAACTGCTCATCGTTGCTACTGCCAACAAGAGCGATATCGGTCTGTACGATTCACCTCTGCTGGAATCCTTGCCTGTCTTCGGTAACGGGACCTTTGTTGGTAAAACATTCCCATAGAAATTCCGTGGGGGCCTAACGCTTTGGATGATTTCCAGTTTCGGATGACATCTGTAAAATTCATCACGTTCATTTGGTAGTAACGTCGTATTTGCTGGAAAATTTCGTCTGATTTCGGGTATTCAACCAGCAGATATGAAGCCAGTAGTGATGATGTCCCGGAAAATACTCTCAGCTATCCGAAGTTCTATGGGAATGGGCAGCTCCCTGAAGCGGTGATTGGTAAATTCTCTAAACCTTGCTAGTCAGCTTATCTGTGGATCAGAAAAGTACGGCGGACAAACGTTAAAAAGTCTGTTTAGGGAAAAGGTGATCGGAAGATGGTCTGAGCCAATAATAATAATAGGTTGCCAGGAGACGTTGTTAATCACACCCTGTGCCGCAATGCTGGCGTCTGACGAGCTGTGACAATCTCCTCTTATCCTCCAAGAGGCGTGTTCATTCACCGTGAAAAATGTGGAGCTATCAATTGGCTCCGCCAGTGCTGTACCCCCTGTGGCCACTGCCTACGACGCAATGCCAAAACTCATGGTGATCATTGAAGTTTCCTAGCACCAAAAGCTAACTAATGTCGGGCATATAACGCAAGGCACAGCCACTCATCGGCGGCAAGTACACAATAAGCAACTCTATCTCGGTAATCCCACACTATACTGCTACCCTCATACATTCCGTGTAGGGTCACAAGAGTCAAGATCAAGCGAGATACATACATATGTCTGTACTGGACAGACTGATGTATACGGAAGGCAAGTCGTACTCCACTTCTTCTTGTACGATCCTTTCGCAAAACGTTATAACCATCACAACGTTGCAAGCTACGACGGTGAGTGTTGTTTCCTGGATCGCGGCGACCATGATGTTCCTCACAAAGTCTATGGTCTACATAACTCCTATGGCAGTAGTCCTGGAAGCGACTAAGACCCGAGCAGCCTCACTGATGTTGACATATGGTGGGTGCGGAACAGATACAGAAAACTCGATAACTCTCGAACTGATCAACCGATTCAGTACAAAGTTTGACATTCGTAATATTTTGTCCAAACTTGGCTTAAGTTCGAAGATGGGCCATATCGGTACACTCCTTCCGGTACCTCCCACACAAAATTTCGAAAATGTTCGAAAAATTTGTGTGGACCATAAATCTTGATGGGAGCAACCGATGTGGTCCACACGCAGAGAAGAGATATTGTAGGAGCAATCATATTTTAAGAACAAAATAGTTTATTTTAAAAATCTGAAAATATATATTGTTGTTTCAACCATATGTTTTGTGTCAGGAACCATATTGACACAAAATATATTGTTGGCCCAACAATATATATTTTCAGATTTTTACAATACACTATTTTGATCTTAGAATATGATTGCTCCAAAAATATCTCTTCTCTGCGTGCATGCTTTGCACATCGTGAAATTTCTACAAGACTTAGATGAGCTTCCAATATGGACTCACAAAATTTCGGAGAAGTTCAGTTTAGGACCTGCTCTCGAATCGCTTTGATTTTTGTTTTAGAAACTTGTATTTACTGTCTCCTATACGACGGTACAAGTTTCAACAGGCGCAAGTCCATACTTCCTAGGAAACCGTGTGTAGTGGTTGGAGCGCAAGATGATCGGATCTTCCGGTGCGGTCCAGAATTTGGCCTTCGTAATATTTTGCCCAAATTTATTTTAAGTTCGAAGGTAAGCCATATAGGTCTACTCCTTCAGGTACCTCCACCACAAAAGTTCAAAAATGTGGGGTATCATTCGGATACCTCCCACACAAATTTTTCACTTTAAGACCTGCTCTCGAATCACTTTAATTTTTGTTGAACCAACTTGCATCGCTGCGTCCTTTACGACGGTAAAAGTTTTTGCAGCGCAAATTCATACTTCTTTAGAAAACAGGCATATGTAGTGGCTGTAGATAACTCTCGAACTGATCAACCGATTTAGTCCAACATTTGGCCTTCGTCATATTTTGTCCAAATTTAGTTTCAATTCGAAGATGGGCAATACCGGTCCACAACTTTCAGTACTTCTCCACAATATTTCAAAATGTCACTAAAATGATAGGCATGATATCTCTTGAACGGCCCAACCAATTTGTTCGAAAGTTTGGATCTCCTTACATGTAGTCCAAATTTTGTTTAACTTCTAAATTCAAAGGCCAGTTGACCAAAAAGGGCCACAAAATTACTAAAAAGCCCTAAATACATTCGATCTATCCTCAGATGCAAGTTTCAATTCACATAGGCTGAGGGTATATCTGGGAAGTTTATACTTTCGAGAGATAAGCGTGGAAAGTTCTTAATTCTTAGGGCCTCTCATTTACACACATCCCTCAAAAAAGATGGGTTCCTTGGTGGAGGCCTTTGGCAATCAAATGCGCATTTTGTAGTTATTTGGGTGATACTTTGCCACTCCGCTGATTTATTATCGGAACGAGAAGTACTTCAGTGGAATTCAAGTTCCAACTTTACTGTTGTGCCTGTACAAATGTATTTTGTCGCAACGTCTAAACGGTGTGTGCATTTGTTGCCACAAGATAGTGATCCGACTCGATGTTTCCTCTCCGAATAAATCGTTCTTCCAACCCGCAAGATGAATGTCTTCCATCGATCACAACGCGATGAAATTTGTTTCTTGGGCGTTTCATGTTTTTCGCGCTGCGAAGTCTATCAGCCTCATTTTGTTGTCAGATGTTGCATAGTCGAGGGTGAATTTGCCGAAGATTGGATCAAAGATGTTCATATTTCCAATATTGATCATTTGTTTTTTCAAAGCCCTAATAAAATATATCTTGGGCATGGACGTCTTTTACTACTTCGTAAAGGGGTGTTTACACTAGCCATCAATGTCATATGACACAAAATAAAAACATTTCATACCTGCCCACACAGATAATATGGAGAAGTAATTTCACTGCATTTTTGCTGGTGTGGACGCAAAAAGTAAATGGCGTAAGTAAAATCCGCAATATTCCACACATTAGCGACTGTATAACGATGGAAAATTTCAGGTCATATGGCATTGATTGCTAGTGTAAACACCGCTTAAAATTGGTGTACAATACCAATTTTAGTTAGCCATCGTAAGATGTTTTAGAGCATTCGAACCATTATCTGAGTGATGTCGTTATAAACAGGACGATACGGATTACCTTCGGTAAAATGTCAAACGATCCTTGGACAAACAATAGTATTATTTATTATGCCCCATACCTACCCCACACCACATTCAGTTACTCAATAATGGATCTATGGAATTATCAGACAACTTGTATCTGTCTCTCTACGTGTAAACAACAACAATAGGAATCCATTAACCCAATGCAGTGATATTCCAGCAGTCCATAACATTTTGGCCTGTAAAAATTGATGGAGTTTTCAGTTTCTTTAACATTTCGATAAACAAAAAACACGGCAAAAACAACACTAAACAAATAAACATCTGATCAGTTTGCAAATATTTTTTCAATTTCTGTTTTCAATTCAACTGCTGCAGATGCCTTCCTAGATTGCTTATGATGTGGTGTCTGGTCGGGTAATAACATGAACAACAACAACAAACAAATTATTTTTCACTCTCCTCCTCAAAAAAAAAAAAATACAGCTGTATATTTTGTTCAAGAGACGGAGAAAAGGGGAGTGTTAATTCTGAAAAGAAACAAAATGAAATTGACTGCATTGCATCTCAAAAAATGAAGTTGTTGCGGCGGCTGTAAACAACATTGTCAACAAATCAACATGAGACGACTAACGGGTACAACAAATGTCATTATTATTGGAGAGGTGGTACATTTGGGTGGGGGGAAATAATTGTCGATGGGGTTATTGGTTTGTTGTAAACAATGGCAAACTTTACACATATTTACACAAACACCATTTAATTTTAGCTTTATTATAGAGAATGTACCTATGGTGAGAGATAGATTGATGCCGCTGTCTTCGCCTCAGATTTATAAACTGAGATGTGTTACTATTTTTATTAATAAGACACCATGACAGAACAACAATAAAATGGAATGCATCATAAAATAATCAGGGAATATTTGTATATATAAATATCTCATTTAGAAGAGCGGCGTACTGTACGTGATGTTTCTAAATAAAAAAAGAATAATAATTCTTAAAGATAGACTTTTAATAAAGAATTTAACATTTACTATATATGGCATGAGGAAATACGTAAGCGATTAGCTTAATTAATAGATAAACTTTTGAGCCGACGTCACAAGATGATTAATAATAAATTAATGAGGTAATTTGAGTTTTTCTATTGAAGTTATAACAGAAATATACCATTACATAAGAGTACCTCAGGCATTGAAAATAAAATATGAAACTCAAATTGAAAAATTTCAAGGGGCTACCTACATAAGATGTAGTGTACACCAATTTCGTTCTGCGATTTAACTCCCTAAATCGATTTGCTTTAGATTGTCTGTTGAAATCAAGTAGAGCTCGACAGTTAAATTGGGCTGGACCTAACTTTTTTATACCCTTCACCACCAACTATATTTAAATAAATAGGAACAATTAGTTGTCTTTCGTTTATGAAAGTACAAAACTCTTCCTCCACGTTCCTTCCTAATTTCCGACATTTCGGTTGGGAGTATTAGTGTTGTTAAAATCTAGTTCGTTTGAACGACCTAGCTCACTATATAGTTCAGTGGACACCGGTTGTATGTATGAACGGACTGCGTATAAGTATATTATCTCTTTATTTTTATAAAATAACTCATACGTAAACGAACTATGGTACTGAAGTAGTTCACTAAATTTAACAAATCTATTTGGTATTGAGGCCACAACCTTCAAAATACCGAAAATCGGGAAATACCCCCCAATGGGGCCTATAAGAAAACGTCGATCCATATCAAAAATTCTTTTCTGGAATGTTTTGTACCTACAACGAAGACTTAATACCGAATTTCAACCATTTCAGTGGGATATTGAGGCCACCACCTTCAAAATGCCGAAAATCGGGAGGTACCGTTCTATGGGGGCTACATGAAGACGTGAACCTATACCGACCACTTACAGGTGGAATGTTTTATACACCCAACGAAACCTGAATACCAAATTTCATTCCATTTCGTTTGAATATTGAGGTGACAACCTTCAAAATACCGGTAATCCGGAGGTACCTTTCTATATGACAACATGGACCTATACCGACAAATTTCTGGCGGAAAGTTGTATACCACAATGGAACAATTGTACTCCATTGTAATCCATTTCGGTTGGGTATTGAGGCCACAACCAGAAAAATACCATAAATCCGGAGATGCCCTTCTATGTGGACTATATGAAAAGGTGGATCTATACTCAAAATACTCTTCTGGAATGCTTTATACCACCATCGAAGACTAAATACAAAATTTCAACTATTTCGGTTGGATATTGATGCTGAAACCTTCAAAATATCAAAAATCGGAGGTTCGTTCCATGGGGGCTATATGAAGTCGTGGACCCATACCGACAAATTTCAGGTGGAAAGTTTTATACACCCAACGAAGCATGAAAACCAATTTTCAGCCATTTCGGTTGAATATTGAGGTCGCAACCTTCAAAGTACCGAAAATCAGTAGATATATGACAAAATGGACCTATGCCGACAAATTTTTGGCTGAAAATTGTATACCCCAATGAAGACTAAATAGCCCTTGTAATCCATTTCGGTTGGATATTAAGGCCACAACCAGAAAAATACCTTCTATGTGGACTATATGAAAAGGTTGATCTATACTCAAAATCCTCTTCTGGAATACTTTATACCCCCATCGAAGACTAAATACAAAATTTCATCCATTTTGGTTGGAAATTGACGCTGAAATCTTCAAAATATCAAAAATCGGAGGTACCGTACTATGGGGCTAAATGAAGACGTGGTCCCATACCGACAAATTTCAGGTGGAAAGTTTTATATTCCAACGAAGGTTAAATACCAAGTTTCACTCATTTCGGTAGGATATTGAACCGGCAACCTTTAAAATTCCGAAAATCGGGAGGTATTGTTCTATGGGGGCTATATGAAGACGTGGACCTATACCGAAAAATTTCCGGTGGAAAGTTATATACCTCCAACGAAGACTTAATACAACATTTCAGCCATTTCAGGGGGATTTTGGGGCCGCAACCTTCGAAATACCAGAAATCGGGAGGTAGCGTTCTATGGGGGCTATATGAAGGCGTGAACCTTTAGCGACAAATTTCAGGTGGAAAGTTTTATACCCCCAACGAAGACTAAGAGTGGGGATATATGAGGTCGTGGACCTATACAGAAGAATTTCTGGTGAAAAGTTTAGCATTCCCCACGACTTTACACATAATTTCAGCCATGTCGGTGGGATATTGAAGCTACAACCTTCAAAATACCGAAAATCGCGAGGTACCGTTCTTTGGGGGCTATATGAAGACTTGGACCTGTACCGACAAATTTCTAATCGAAAGTTTTATACCAGCCAACGAAGATTTATTATCAAATTTTGAGCCCAAAACCTTAAAAATACCGATCGGGAGATACCGTTGTATGGGGGCTATATCAAAACGTGGACCGATACAGCTCATTTTCTTTACCAAACATCCTAAGAGTAATGGGAACGTCTACATCAGGCAGGTCAAGTTCGAAGATGGGCTATATCGGACCACTTTTTGGTATAGCCTCTATATAACGGTACCTCCCGATTGTCGGTATTTTGGGGATTTTAGCTAAATTTTTTGACCAAACTACCTGCAATTTCACGTTTGGGATTCCCACTGGTCACAAAATATCTCCACTTAAAACCGTCAAAATAGGTATGTACATGTTTTGCCCCCATATAACGGTACCTCCCGATTTGCGGTATTTTGTGGATTTTAACTATATTTTTGACCAAACTACCTGCAATTGAACATTTGAGTTTCACACAAGTCACAAAACATCTCCACTAAAAACCGTCAACATATAGGTACATATTTTGGTATAGCCCCCATATAACGGTACCTCCCGATTTTCGGTATTTTGGGGATTATAGCAACATCTCTGACCGAACTACCTGTAATTTAACATTTGAGGTTCCCAGTAGTCACAAAATATCTCCTCCAAAAACTGTAAACATAGGTCCATGTTTTGGAACAGCACCCCCCCCCCCCCCCATATAACGGTACCTCCCGATTTTTTGGTATTTTGAGGATTGTAGCATTTTGCGACCGAACTGCCTATAATTTGGCGTTTTCGGTATTTTTAACCGAACTATCTGTAATTCGAAAAACTGTCATTATAGGTCCATCGGTACCTCCCGATTTTCGGTTTTTTGGATTTTACCTACAGTTTTTGACCCAAGTATCTGCAATTCGCCATTTGAGGTTCCCAGTGATCAGAAAACTTCTCCACCAAAAACATAGGTCAACACTTTGATATATCCCCATATAAGGTTCTCGACTGATTGAATACATTTTGAATACAATTTATGTTTTTTACCTTATTTAGATATCAGTGGTTACAAAATATCTCCGCCTAAAATTGTGGACAGGAAAGAAAATAATTATTCCTCCTTTAGTTCAGAATATTTTATTATAAAGTTCGGTCCGGCCGAATTTAACGCTTTTTTACTTGTTTTCATTCGTATATCCTTTCAGTTATCAGGTACTGGTTCCTCTGAGTCCATATTCAAAAATGCTGCAACCTGGACTGACTGCGTCCATTACAGGTGACAAATAAGTAGGTTTAGCTGGGCAGATAAACAAACGCAGCGTGGCTTGTGGTCCCAATCCACTTGAGGCGACTCCATCGCCCAGGTCTTAATTAAGCTAAAACCACTTCTGTTTGCTTTGGCAGCTGGCGTTCTTCTGCTGCGTTGGATAGAGGGTGGTCTCCGGGTCTGGAATTTACAGTGTGAACGCAATCCAAGCCTGATAATAGGCTCGTTGATCTGGAGATTCTCGGTTTTACCTTTTGACCTATCTTTCTAGATCATGAAAATCTATCCTGATTTGCCTACGTGGGGGAAGTATGTCCACTAGATTGCTAGGGCGATAACACCCATACCAGTACCACATCGACCACATCTTGTTGTGCTGATGCACCGGTAAAATCTTAGTTTTTTCATTAAGGTTGTCCACTGGTGTTCTGAGGAGGCACCCTATTGCAGTCCTCACGGTAGGATTCTGGCAGGTTTGAATATTCTTCCTCTGCGTTGCGCTAACACTTGCAGACTACCCTGACACCACAGACCAACATATTGCTTCTAAAAGGTCAACAATGTTTCTTTGTCTGCATCCGAAGTGGTACCGGCCAAAATCTTGTTGCTACTTCTGATCTTGTGGGAAATATCTGTGGCTTGAACTACGCCATTGGCCAATATGTTCAGCCATCTAAGTAGTGAACAGTGTGGCAGCGGATTTATCCGCGGATATTCAGATGGAAAAACTGAATTAGGTCATCTATGTAGATATTTAACCTATAACATATCGCTCATTTACTCAATGAGTGGCATGTCTCAGAAAAGCCTTTTCTATTTTTCTACGACTTTTACTTCATCTTGTGTCAAATTTTCATATCTCTAAACTCGATTCAGTACAAAAGTTTTTTAGTTTATAAAGCAATAGAACACTTCCAATCATGCTTGATCTTGCACAGAAATTTAGCACTGGTATCTGGCTAGCTGGTTGCAAAATATGGTCCATGTACTTATTTTAGTTGTTGTGTAATAATCTTTTTAAGTCGAGAATCAAATTTCAATCGCAAACTTAAAACGCGTTTTTTCAAAACTGGATTTTTCGAGATGTGTCACTCTTTGAGTAAATGAGCGATATGTCAACGACGCACAGAAGGGTGAAATCTCAAAAAACGGAGATTAATTCAAAAAATGAAATTCAGTTTTTGGTATAACTGTTATTACATGGTTATAGGGTATAAAATTGCACGTCTCTATCCGAACTGTCAAGATCATATGTTGTTTACTTTTACAGTTACACGTTGTTAAAGTTGAAGAATTTTTAACAATTTCAAAAATAATATAAAAAAAAATAAATTTTCTTGTGTTTAAAGTGTACTATCTTTTTTCTGTGCATCAATAGTGGCCATTATAGAATGGAATCGTCAACTTCAGGTAGTTATCAGAATTTTAGAAAAATATAATTATAGCAAAACTAGTTTAGACACATATATAAAATTAATTTAAAATGTATCCATATTTTCCCTATTTTGGAAAAATATAGAGTATTAAAAAAAGTAGCGCGAGGTTGCGCGATAATGATAATTTTGTATTTTAGTCCTGAGTGTTGTCTTTCGAAATCAACACAAAACTCGTGCCGTTATTTTTTTTATTGAAGAAATGGTGAAAATAGTCATTCATTAAAAATCTGGGAATTTTGAACATAATATATTTTGTACTCGTTATTAGAGCTATGATTGCTATCTTTATATTGTATTTGTTGTTTAGCGTTGTTTTATTTGTATTTACTCTTCGTACGACAGGCTATTATGGATCGTCAGGGGGATATTGTTCTTGGAAATTTACCTTAAATTTCTTTCAAAAAGTAGTCCTTTTTATGTACATAGAACCACTGAATATACTTTTCACACACTAAGAGATATATTTTGCTGTATACTTATTAGGGTACCACTATAATATAATTTTTACAGTATCTATGCCAAAAGTTGTAAAAATTCTCCTAAAGGAATGGGCAAGGTCTTCAAAATATGTCAAATTTGACTGCTCCTGTGTATGGAGGTTATTCCAAAGCAAGAATATATGGGGACGATGTTTCGTAAAAATAATTTTAATCTCTTCAAAATGCACGATTTACAATTTAAGCAACTTTAGTTTCGATATATAGCTAAAATGTTCAAAAACCCCAACATTTGACTGTACATTTACATGGGCGCTGCACGAAAACATTGACCTATATTGAAAAATTTTCCCTCGATGAATTCTTAGGCACTCAGAATTATAAATCCTAATTTGCAGAAAAATATACTAAAAAATGTTGTCAAGGCCCTCGAAATACATAAAATCGGGAGATACCCTTATATGGCAGATACATTAAAAGATTGATCTAACTTTATAATTCATAGCCAAATATTGGCTTAAGCAGTACTTGAAAATATTAGAAGACTTTACCCTACTCAAATAAGAAATGTAGACAAAACCAGAAAAACACGTCATATTTTTATGGTACCCATTTATGAGGGCTTCGAAAATACGTCTCCAATCCCTTATTATGCACCAAAACTGTGTTCCGTTATATTGATTGAGGCGCAAACATTCCAAAAATATTAACATTAGGCCACCCAAATGCTTCCCTGAATTAATCTCCGTTTTTTGGGATCTCACTCCACTGTGCGACGATAGGAAAAAACTTCTAATTGTGGGGATTAGTAATGCCTCTAGATAGGCGGTAGGAGGGAGATCAGCATGTACGATTCCCCTCTGATTGCATCTTCATCTTGTCTGGCTTCAGTAGCGGTGGCAGGGTGACCTTTCCAGTAGGACTATTCTGTAAGCTTTAACAACTTTCGATATTGTTTAAATTTATTTTGTTTTTGTAACAACTACAAAACAAACAAATGAAATTGTTGTAAAATATACAATGAGTAAAGTTGTTAAAAAGTTACAGAATAGGCCCCCAGGATTCTGGTATAATATGGGTGGCTAAAAATAGACTGAAGACACTTGTTAATACTCAACTGCAGGTTCGTCCAGTTGTTCAAGCATTACCATTACGATTTCGAGTGGACCTTTCGATGATTTCGCGTTTCGGATGACGCTAGAGGGATCTCAGCTGAGATGGTTTTTATACAGCGTATCATATTACTCTTCGCCATATCACTCGGGGAACTCTATAAACTGCCGGTTAAAATAACACGCACATCTTTTCGGATCTGTCATGCCGTTGAAAGTAGTTTATTTAACCAATATTATATTGCTCAGTTGGTCTAGCCACAGCTCTCTGAAGCGGTGATTAGTAAATTCTCCCCCGCCAATCAGCTTTTCCATGGTTCAGAAAAGTACAGCGGTCAGAGGTTATGAAGTCGGGTGGTTTGTTTATGGAGACGATGATGGGGAGATGGTCTGGCCCATGAGAAATGTTGGGATGTCACTTATCAGACCTGTAGTGGAATTCTGTAACTCATTTTTCGGTAAAATTAAAATGCTTATAATTTCGGTAATTAACAAAATTTATCGGTAAGTTAAGTTAACAACCAAAATAAAGCTGTTGCTAAATCCTACCGATAGCAACAGTGCTGTCAACTTTAATTGATACTTTCATTCGTGCGTGTTAATCTTACCGATTTTTGTCGGTAACTCAAAAAATGAGTTACAGAATTCCACTACTGGTGTCTGGCCAATCTCCTCTTATTCTTTTGGGGCTATCAATTTGCTAGGTCAGGTCATTGTCTGGTCATTGTCTAGAATGGTTATTTGCCATCCAACAGCGAACATTAGTCGAGCATATAACGCCAGGCACAGCTATTCATCGGCTATATGTACTCATTCAGCAACTCTACCTCTGCAATCCTACACTTTACTATCATTACATGTATAGGTCAATAGCGACATAGGTCTCTACTGGACAGACTGGTATACTAGGTAGGCAAGTCACCCCCCTCCGCTTCTTTTGCGATCATTCCGCAGAACGTTGTAACCATCGCATAGTTGCAATTACCTGTGATGATGTTCTTTCGACTCGTAAAGTCTACTATTCCCCTGACTTTGTTGTGGAGACAGTTGCAATTGAATTGCGGGAATGATGCATTTCCGGGGTGCTGAACAATAACTTGGGGTGTAAAATGCAGCATGTGTTGTTGTTGGGGAGAGGGCAGGGCTGTCTTGTATTCCGGCGACGACGAAGCTGCAGACACGCTGGGAGGTGCTTTTGCGCAGCATGTAGTAACATAACTCCTATCTCAGTAGTACTGGAGGCGATTAGAACGTGAGCAACATAAAAAGTGCTCCCATTCCCTAAATCCATTACATCTCACCGAAGTTGATATATGGTGATGCAAATCTGGCAAGTGAAACAGATGCATGGCTCGCGGTTCTACTCTATCCCCCCAAGGAGCAAAAAAAGAGTTCGGAGTTGGCATTTCGGGATTTATTGCCGCCCCCATGGCGAAAAAAGTATAGGAACACAAACACATAATTCTTCCAATCCAATTGGAAGAGTTTTTCCTTGGACACTAGAGTAACTCTAACTTTTATACTCCCAGTAGCTCAGATATTACGCTAAGAAAATTCTCAGCAAAATGTAAGACTAGAATCTGTTAAAGGAAAAATTACTCTGAAACATTTTTTAAAGAAGAGAAACACTCTAATATACATTTAGTAGTAATAAATTGGCGGCATATTGTACCTCAAACATAATTAATTGTCAGTTAATATGCAATGCACGAGAATAACAGCGTCCACGCTGATGAGGATGATGATGTTCAAGAAAGAAGAAAATAAACAATGTGCATAGCTGGCATTTCACTCATACTTTTACAACATGGCCAATTAAAAAGAAATGTGTCCAGAACAAAGGATGAAAGTTGGTGTGTACAGTGGAGTTCATTGGAGGGTTTTTGTAACTCTTTTTAGTTAACAGCAAAAATCGGTAGAAATGAAAACGCACAATTTTTCGTTAAAATATAAGTTAAAACACAAATTAACAAAGCTATACATACCGACTATTTTATATAATCTATATATATATCACGAATATTGTCAATTATTTCATATTCCATTTCAGAAAAAAAGGATAAATTTTTTCGCGCTACATCAACGATTTTTGATATGTAGGTTAAGAAAAAAATTCCCAGAACGAATCTGGTCGCGAGCCAATTTTTGGTTGTTGCGGACAAAAGTTATGGCGCTTTTATTTCGCTTTTTAAGAAAGGAAATATTATAAAAACGCTTATTTTTTTAATGAGCACCATTGTTACAAAAAAGTTATCTCGAAGTGACGACAGCGAGTAGATTGTATTGTACCTGCAAAATGTTACACAGAATTCGCGGAATGTACATTAAATTGATAAATTATTGGATATAAGTCAACTTTTTTCAAAATTAAGGCCCATTCAGTGGTCATAAAATTACATAAAAATTAGTTGTGGATCAAAATTTCACGGCGAATCAAATGAGACTACAATCGTACAGATTGGTGTTATAGTTTTGATGTTACAGCCAAAATAAGCACATATATTGGTCAAAAAAGAATTTTTTTTTTGAAAAACTCTTTTTTCACTTGCATTATATAGTAGAAAATATTGGAAAAAATCTACAGGAATACTTCCTTCATTTTGCTTAAATCTCCCAATAAAATAGACGGATTTTGCTTTATTGACATTCATATTAAAGCTTTCCTATTATTATCAACCCAATGATGAGGATATATCTCAAAGCTTATGAAACAGAGGTCAAATAACCCATTTTAATTTATATGCATTTTAAAATACGTGTAAATCGCGTAATTATCAAAATCATTTTGTCCGCATGTGATTTTCATGTACAGCAAGATCATACCTTTTAATTTAAATATATTTTTCGAAATTTACATTGGATGCTAAGATGTAGCATCGGCTGCACCCTAGCATTAAAAAACCTATAAAATGTGGCTAATTTGCGCAAAGTGCATACAATTTTTGTCCGCATCCGATTTCAGTGTTCACCATGAAAATCTATATCGATATAGATCTAATTTAAGGCGATGACTCAAGAACCGTGGATGTAGCATCACACACTATTTTTTGGGATAAAATGAATGTAGCTCCCTTATCAGTGAAGTTTTCAAACCTCTGTTTCCGCCAAAACGAAGATGGTGTACTATTTGTTTCATTGCAGTGGAAACGAACCGTAGAAAACGCGATAAAATACGCGATATTTCCAAAAACAATTTTAGATGCTTTTTCTACTTTGGAATTTCATGTAACTCGCGTTTTAGTAGATGGATTTTCACGGGGAATGATTTATTGGATCAGGAACGTAAACAACTAAAATGTGCAATCAAGTACGAAGAAATCGAATAATAATTGTTAAAATTAGGCCCGAAAAATATGATTTTTAGAAAAATGTTCGCACAAAATTTTCGCTTTTGTATGCAGATTTCTATGAAGCTGTGCAGACTACATTCACAATATTCGTATCAAATAACTCAGAATCGCAAGTACTACAATCCTATATATGGTTTTTTGAAAAACCTGTTTGCGGAATGAAATTAGAAGAAAATTTCAAAAAACACTGTAAATCTGGCTTCAAAATGTCAGCATCATTTAATGGTAGAAGCAGACGAAATTTTGAAAAGTAATACATTAGTGAGATGATCCTTATTTAGTTTGCTTCTGCTTTTACTTTGACATGAAACTCGAGGGAAGTGTGGTTTACTCACAAATCGAGAGATAACGAAAAAAGACATGGTGGCTTCAACCCATTTTCACCAATTTTTTAACATAAATATAGCCACAGCTTCCACGCAAATTATCGTTTAAGGCCAATATTTTTTGCCACGTCCAAAAACATTTCATTTTATCCAAAAGTACTTAATTTGTACAATATACAATCACGAGTCGCGTGTTCTAGAAGGGTAAACCTTGGCTTCAGCTATGTTAAATTTTCAAAAATATTGGTGATATATATTAATGGTGTAAAAAATGTGTAGTAATTCATAAAATGAGAACGGCTAGGCCGATTTCTGTAAAAATTTTTGTCAGTTATTCGTATTTTCGAGGAGAAGGTCTTTACGGAAGAAAATTTTGGAAAATCTCTCTGGAAAAGTCAGAAAATTGGAAAAATCGAAAATTGAGTTTTTGTATGAAATTTTATTCCTTAATAGCGAGACGAAGTTCGCCGGGTCCGCTAGTTTTATATAATAATTATAGAATGTCAATAAAAAATGTCCATTTATCGACGAGTTGTCGATTGGACACACTGGGGCTTGTTTGAATAGGATTTTTATGGGCACAATCGAGCTATATTTCGGGTGAATGGGATATGTAGACATCACATGCCAAATCCTCGCCAAAGAATGCTACATTTCTCAATTCCCCACTCGATTTTCACTGCTGACTAATGAACTCAATTCTAGAAACTACTTACCAACATAATATTATTTCATGTGCTACGACTGACCATATGGCAAATACATTTCACCACTGTGCCCTTGAGAAGATATTCACGCAATAGCGGCTCCACATAGCAAAGCATGTATCTGTTTTATGTTAACAAATGAATTGATTGCAGCAAAAGGAGCGACAATAATAAACATTGCAAAAAACTGCAACAACAACACAAGAGCACCGCACAATTCCACCATGGCAATGTACATATGATGGTAAATGCAAATAAATATTATTATAAACTTTACAACAAACAATTTATTGGTAAATGAACTCGTTGTTGGTGTTCTTGCTTGTTATTATTGTTATTACTTTTTTTAGTTTGCTGTCGCAATCAATTCAATTCAGTTTATTTAACCTTAATGATAACAAAAATATGGGCCTGACACAACAACAACAATGTAATGGACACAGCAATATTGTATCAATGTCAAGCAAAAGAAACCAACATAGCCATACCTACAGCACTCCAATCAATGGTGTGTGTGGCATAAAAGCCCATACATTTAGTCAATTGAACTAAAATTTTAATGAAAAACAAAAATACTTAGCCCCAAATTATTTATTAGTTTTTTTTTAATCACGGAACGCTTTGCTTCACCCCAAAATGTAACGAAGGTGACGACTATCACTGTCAACAACACCTGTTGTTGTCTCCCCTCCACCCACCTTTGGCATCGCTGTTTAGATATGTGCTTGAGTTCCATATCTTTTTGATATATTTATGAATTATGTTTATCAATAAACATCACCAGCAGATAACATCGCAAGCGGCATCCAACCCCGTCAAAACTAAAATCATCACCTAATCTGCTCCAAAAATCTAGCTCGCATATGTAGCTGTCATATTATCATAAATTATAGATGGGAATAGTAGGGATTAACCGGAAACATGTTAATGCTCCCTCTCGTATAGGCCATGTAAAAATAGTCGAGTTGCATTATGTTAGCGTTACGAGTGGAGTTTATTAAGGAAGGTTGGCACTAACCACAAAGATCACAGAAGATTTTGGAAGGTCGATAAACAATTATTTAGACAACAGGTAGGGAGGGAACAGCGAGAATGTCAAATTTTTCGCATAAGTGCAGTTTAAGGATAGTTTTCAATCGTTCGGATCGTTTTAATTTTTTTGTGGCAGGTATTCCTTAGGGTACCCTATTACGACGTTACACTTTTTCAGCAGAATGTCCATATTTCCTGAGATAATGACCCAAAACACCGTAACGCTGTCAGAATCCGATTTGGCCGAAACTTTGCACATCAAAAATTCAAAATGTTTAGTGTTTAAGGAGGAGTATTAAGACATTTTTACCGAAAATACTCCTTGCGGTCCATTTACAACGATATAACGTTTGGACAAGTCCAATATCATGCGGACTATTACTGCATGCTCGACAGATGTCCTGCTTTAAGTCATTAGTCGTGGCACAGATATGTCAGGATTAACGTGGGTAACTAACTTCCGGTCTAAACCAACGTTGCGGACGCAAAGAATGAATCCATCAGCGCCCCCAACACCGAAGTGCGAGTACAAATTTGTTCCTACTAATTTGGGCATATTCACCTCCTTGGTTTGGGGCGGAGCCTATCTAATGCAACTCCATATTCGAGCCGAAACTCTACCCACGATTTGGATTTAAATCACAGCCACCGCGATGCTCCGAACAGGGACCTGCATCAAACTGCCAGGACCTAGGGGCTCCTGACACCCAAATAGTTCGGGACTGGTAACCCTCAGAGAAATGCCTCTGTCGACTTCGTAGCCAAGACTACTACCAATTGGACTCAGGAGTCAGGGACTGGTGGCAGAATATAGTATCTGCTCAACTTCGTGGCCAAAGACTACTACCACATGGACATACGAGTCCAGGACTGTTATCCCACAGAATAAAGTCTCTGCCGACTTCGTAGCAAACTACTACCAGTTGGACTCAAAAGTACCCGGAACTGGTGGCCCACAGAATATAGTCTCTTCTCAGCTTCGTAGCTAAAGACAACTACCAGTTAGACTGCAGAGTCCGGGACTAGAAGCCCACAAAATATAGCCTCTACAAAGCTTCGTAGGCAAAGACTACTACCAGTAGACTCAATCCCAAGGCAACGGATTCTATGTATCGGTTTACCTGAAACCAAAAGTGTTTCGGCCCGCGCCTGCCGATTAAAGTTTCTATGCTGCTTTAACAACAACCAGTACGACTGTGAATAGCTCAGGACTGGTGACCCAGAAGGAATTCAGGCGGTTATACCAACCGGATTTTAGTTGTGCCAAAACAACTCTCGTTTGTTGAGGCAGCTATTGTTTATCCGCCGCCACGGAAGTTCTCTGAAGACGATATTCATACGACACACTCTTATAGCCTTCGCGACTGTATCAATATGAATACTACTCATACATATTAAAATATGTCTGTTGATCTATAGGTTCTCCTTTGTATTTTTTGACATTTATCTCTCTAGATCATTAAGCTCTTTTTTGAGTATATGGTAAGTTGAATGGAATTGCCTATAGTAACCAACATCGACAACATTGTTGTCCAGAGGGCACAAGATCTTAGCCTCCTCAAACCACACTGGTTCAGCATAGCTTACCACAGACCGATCTGTCGTGTTGTATGTAGTTTTTCAAAATTGTTTATCTGCTCCCGAAGTGTTGCGGCTAGGAACTTGAAGACCTTGTTTCTAATTTTCACCTTATCCCTGCCGGCTAGGGACCTGAGGACCTCATCTTATCGCAGAATGTGACCCCCAAAACTTTGGGATAATTAGTTGTCGGAATTATTGACCCATATTCCTCGAGTGGAGAAACTCACAACGCTAGCGTTATCAACAATGCTCGTATTTAATTAGTTCAATGCAGTCGGGAGGACGCTGAATTGCAGAAAGGTAGAGGTTAAACAGTACCGGAGGGAGGAGGTATTCTCTGGAGAGAAAAATCAAACTAAAAAAATAAAACTTGTTTGACGTCTCCTATTGAGAACATAAATATAGGAACTTTTCTATAAAGAGAAAATCCCTTAGAATGTCAATTACGGAGGGAACCCGTATTTATGTACTTTATAGAGAAAGGACCCCTTTATGATGTTTTCCATATAAAGAAAACCCTTTAAGTATTCTGCTATATAGAATACATTCCAACGGGTCTAAAACGTCTTCTATACACAGTACACCTCTTCAGGATATCTTCTATACATGAAACACTCTCTTAGGAGATATTCGGTAGATTTTAGGACGTCTTACATCTATCGAAGATCACTTAATCCATAGAAGTCAACTCTAGGAAGTCTCCTATCTGGAAAAGACCCCTCTCGCAGATCGTATATCTAACGAAGATTCCTTTAAGTATAATTCCTCCTACAGATGACTTCTATAGATAGGACGTCCTCAAGGGGTACATCTTGTAACCCTAGAAGACCTCTTTAAGAGTTCTTCTATCTAAATGAGCCTTCTTTTGATATAAGACCTACTACATAGAGGCGTCTTCTATAAACCGACGGCCTCTTAAAGGTGCCTTATGTGATTTAACTTCCTCCTATAGATATTTGATCTATTAACCCAGATATGCTCAAGGCTTGATAGTGACCATGATCATTTTTTACACATTTTTTCTATATTTTTCTCACAAAAATTAAAATTTTTTGTACTGGGCCCCTCCGAAATAGTGTTCAGATGTATTTCTATCCATATCCTTGAGGTCAGAAATAAAAACGTTACTTTGATAAAGCATGTCAGGCATGTCATGAAAAGAATTTTTTGTTTCCTATATATAGGACACTGGGCATATCTGGGTTAAGTAGGAAATATACAATATAGAGATGACCTCCTTAAGACGTCCTCTACATATAGAAGACACTTTAGGGGGACTTCTATCTATAATAAACCCTTTTAAGAAGTCATATTTTTCTAGAAGATACCATTTAGTTCATATAGTCTCACTTTAAGGGTTTTAGTACATCTTACACCTATAGAACATCACTTTAAGAGGTGCTAAATTTAAAGAAAACCCCTTTAAGTAAAATTCCTCCTAAAGATGTCTTCAATAGACAGAAGGCCTCCTAAAGGTGTCTTCTATGATATAACGACCTACTATAGTAATTTTCTATCTTTATGTTGTATCCCTTCTATCAACTAAATAGCCCTGTGGGAGATTTTTAATCTAATAACGCTTTCATTAAGCGGCTATTATTACCTGCAGCATTCATTCCGCTTATGTGCCGACTTTGTTTAGATACTCGACTCCGGGTACACCCAGCTGTTTTAGCATCTCCATTGGAATTCCAGCAGATCCAAGCGATTTGGATTATTTTTGCGTCTAGTATAACATCTGCAACATCTCTCATCGTAAACTGTGGTGGTTCCTCCACGCCTGGGAGAGATCAGAAACTACGTAAAACACTTCTTATCGCTCGGTCGCTATCGGGGTGCTCAATAAATTGTCGGCTAAAATAACACTCGCAACTCGTTGAATCTGTAAAAACACACCGTTAAACAATGGCAGATGTCTGATCATTTATTCTCCCGTAGTCCACAATTTACTACTACCGGTTCCAATGTTGTAACTTTACTGACTAATTTATTTACTTTCATCAATGTACATCTGGACTTGCTAAGGTTCATACGGCGAAGTTCGTTCATCTCGTCGTCATCTCTGATAGGAAATTAAGCATAGTTCCAGATATTCGACCAGTAAGAATATAACAAGTGGCTACAGCAGTGTCTTGGAAGTTCTAAGGTTCCATTCGGCAGGTATGCGTGTCGCCTCTGGTTTTGAACAGCTCGGCGGTAGGTCATCGGCTCCTGCTGCCTTATTATTCTTCAGTTCAGTTGCTGTATTTACCTCATCTCGGTCGGCGCTATACATTCAATACCATTCTGGGATTGGACCTTGGCTGTTCCCATGGAGTGGACAATATTTTGCCATTGTGCTGATTAACGGGACGAAGAATGCTTTGATTAAGCTATTGGGTCAGTTGAGTGGAATATGGTGTGGCTATCTGTTGTGATTGCAGCTTACCGATGTCCAACTTCCGTGTTGTGTCCATTCGTACTACATTGATTTAGTTCCATATGACAAGTAAGCGATTATTTAAGCAAAACAGATGGTGTGTATCGCACTTTACTCTAAGGATCCATCAAGCAATTACATCCATCCATGTCAACGATTTATCGGAAAAGTAAAGATGTTAAAATGCCATTGCTTGATTGTAAATTAAAATTATTGTTCAGGTGCTAACAACTGCAACCAACTTCGCTAATCATTGAAAAAAGCCAGAAGGGTTGTATTTGTATGCGGAATTGCAGTTGTGTAATTAGTTAACGACGTAACTTAATGACTGATGGTGACGTGGCCCCAAAAAAGTGACATTGTACAATAACTTCTGACTATATTTTCATAATCATCGTCCATATATAGTAAACATAACGGTACTTAATCCCAGATTTAGTTTACTTAATCTATTCTTAATCATAACGATAACATTTCTTAAAACAACAGTTGTTAATCAGCTGATCTACTTAATCTACTAATAGGTGATCAATATTAAGGTAGTTCACATTGAAAGATTTATCGTTGACCATGATTCCTGACTTAATAAACCAAAATCTCTAAACAATCCTAAGGCGACGAAATAAAATTTCTGGGGGACACGATAACCAACGAAGTGGAAACTTTGTTCCTGTTTATTCCAGAAAATGCTAAAATTATATTCCAGATTTTACACCTTCTACACCGCACTTAATAAATAAGTAACTTCGTATACCCTCCACATCCATAATACTTATTTCTTGTTATACCCTATACCACAATGTGGAAAAGGGTATAATAAGTTTGTTTTCCCAAAAATTCATGTAACGCCGCGAAATATTCGTCGTAGACCCCTCATGTGGTATACCAAACTTCATATCTCGACGAGATAAAGCGATTTAGCGATGTGTGTCCGTCCGTCCGTCCGTCCGTCCGTCCGTCTGTCCGTCCATTAAAAATTGTAATCAAGCTAGAGGCCGCAATTATGGACCGATTGTCACGAAATTTAGTATGGAGGTCGGGTTTGGACCAGAATAGAACTGATTAGTTTTTGGCGATGATCGTGAAATGTTAAAGGGATGAAATGGACCAAAAACAAAATTTTTGCTCGATTTTGTAGCCGCTCTGTAGGTCGCAATAATAGTCCGATCGGCGCGAAATTTTAAACGTAGTTTTGGTTTGAGATGAAGAAGTAGCGTGCAAGTCAACGGTATGATCGGATAATATTTAGCGGGTTAAATTGATCAAAACTTTTGTGTGAAAATTGGTAAAATTTCTAATGCACATCTTATAACAGCTAGCCCGGAAAGCTAGTGCACAGGGATAGTGGTATAGGGTATCACATGGTCGGCCCCGTCCGACTATAGTCTGTTCTTACTTGTTTTTACTTATTTTTTCCAGATCGTTTTGTTATTTGTTATTACATCCATAAGCAAATACAAGAAGAATCTCAAAAAAAAAACAAAAGAAACAACAAACTATAAAAACAAACAACTGTGATAATTATTAAAACACAAATAAAACGCAACAACATCAACACAAAACCAACAACAACAAAATATAGTATTATGTCTCAAATAAAGCAAAAAAGTTGGTGTTCTTCTCCTTCTGTAGCTGCATCAAGTCGCAGAAACATTATTACCTCGGCGAGATCTTTACCACACTTTACAACAATGCAGCCAGTGCAACGCCACCACCGGTTCATCTTCTTATTTGCCTGCTGTATTCTACTCCTGTGTCCTATGATGGCCCAGGCAGCAGTTGGTGCAAATGAACGTTTTGTATACAATACATCAAAAGCGGATATAAATGCGTCTGGTGGTGCTACTGGTGCTGCGGCTGCTGAAGCTAAAGATACAGATACAAATCTGAAGCTATTGGAAGAAAATGAAACAGATCCGGTAAGTTACAAAAATTGTTTTTTTTTTATTTTTTGTTATTTTATATTTTGCGCATGGAATATTTCCACTTAGTATTATACGTGGATGTTTAATAGTTGCGGGAGACTTTGAAGAGTTTGAAGATTTTATATGCAAAAAGCTTATTTAATATATCTACAAATTTCATGGGATACGTCTCTTAATAAGAGACTGACAAATGTCCCTAGATTAGGGCTGCTCATTTCTTTACGGTAGCGTAAATTGAGAGTAAGCATCAGTCGGTGTTTGGCCTGCAACGGAGAAACACATATTCAATGTGAGCACCTCTGCCCTAGATTGTCAGTTCCTCAGCCTAGGCTTAATTTCATATATCCAACATTTTGTTGCAATCTCTCAAAGTAGATAATAATTGTTCCACAAACATCCCAGATGGTACAAGGGAGACTTTTCTCATATCAATGAGTGCAGCCCGATTCATATTAGCTCAATGATATGATACCTACTGTTTATTGCCGAGTCCAGACGGCGTGTCCTAAGACACCACTTGTAGAGAAGTTTTACAAGGCTGAAATACTCAGGAAATGTCGCCAACATCACTGAGGGGTAATTTGCCACCGTTGAAAATTTGATGTTGTCTTACCTGGGAATCGAATCCACGACCTTTAGGGTGCAAGGCGGGTGTGCATACCATTGCACCACGGTGGTACCCATCTCAAAGTAGATAGCTGATCAAAAATTCTCTTTTTTAATGGATGTAACAACTGGCCTGACCCTCACCGGTTACCAAATCCTCCTCCCAAAAAATCTTCCAAATAATTTAACTTTATTCACGACCCCCTCTAATAACCATAATCTTTGTCTTCGCCGTACGTGTTATAATAAACCAACACGAATCTGTAATAATAATCATTTTTACGGAATGTTAAAAGTTTATTTTTAAATCTCAAGGAAAAAACAATTAGAACCTAAAATTAAACTCCATTTAAATGTTGAGAGGTAATGTGCGCGAATATAAAACAGCGAGGGCACCACCGATT
The DNA here is from genome assembly GCF_047663935.1 of Musca autumnalis. Taxonomy (NCBI): domain Eukaryota; kingdom Metazoa; phylum Arthropoda; class Insecta; order Diptera; family Muscidae; genus Musca; species Musca autumnalis. The sequence continues at coordinate 241,448,290 of NW_027411866.1, read as the reverse complement.
AACGAGCCAACATCTCATGCTGTTTTATGCTGCTCCGAATGGACAATTTTGCACATTTGCCTTTAAACGATAATGGATGGGAATGTTACAAATTTATGTCATAATTATAACAATGTTGGCATTAAATTTCAGATTTTAGCAGATGGGAGGAACTTATCACAGATTTTCTTTTTAAACTTTAAAGGGGAAAACTCTCATTGTCTCACCTGGGAAAGTGTTAAGGCCTAGGTACATAAGAAGTTTCTCCTGCTTGCTTCTGATAAAAGAAGAAAAAAATAAAAGAATTCGAAAATTGGTTCGCCTTTATTTTTTTATCAGAGGCAAGCATACGAGGCTTCTTATGTACCAAGGCCTTTAGGGTATGAAAAAGATAATGAAGTAAATTCAACCTTCAATACTCAAATATCAATATCTTGCCCGCAGCTATATAACCACGGGCATCGGGAAAGCGAATATAATCGATCTTCCATAATTTGTTAACATCAAGTACAGGGGCTCAATTCTGTTTCTATGACAATGTGAACTGAAAACTTTTATAAAGGAGAAAACTGTCAAATGAAAAAAATTATAAAGGAAATATTTTTCATTTCAAATTTTCATAGAACAAGAATCCAGCCCCAGGAGAGTTAAGACAACCTACTACGTCGATGTAGCCCTACTCCAAATTATCTGAAACGGATTTCGGATTCGATGAGGCGCTAAAGGTAGGGTTGCTATTTCTGATAACGTTGATGTAGGGGATGGAAGATACCAAGGAACGGTCCTGACCGGCTTTAACATGGCAAAGCCCAGGATTTATCTTGGTCCCTCTTTCATCTCAAGTGGACACTGACCTCCCCGTGGTGTCACCTGGGGAACTGCCTTAAACACGCGTTACAGGTAGTGAGTTAACATGTGCCGCGCGTTCACCCATAAGAACGTAAAAAACCTGGGTTTGGGTGTCGGGTTAGTAACCCTCCTCTAGAAAAACAGCCTACTAAGAAAAAACGAAAGAAAAGAAAAACAAATCCCCCAAAAGTTGACGACCCCCGCAAACGTTTTAAGGACCATGATAGAGTTGTGTCGTTCATGAACGAACCGGTTCCAAGGAACGATTCCGTGAAAAGAACGAACGGATCCGTATCTACCACATTCGTTTATGTCGTTCATTTAGATGCCTGATGGCCAAGACATTGCTGCTTACAAAATTAGCAGTAGAACCACCATAATTAGTTTTACACACAAAATCTACTTACACAAGCTGCGTTAGCGCAAGCATCACAAATTTGCACACACAAAACAATCAATGATTCAGTTAGCTCATATCGTTCAGTAAATCATATCGTTCATATCGTTCTTTTAGCTTCATTCGTTCATATTCAAAACCACCACCACCACGTTCAGAAAACCACCACATTTTTTATGCACACAAACTCACACACGCTGCGTTAGCTCAAGCATCACAAATTATCAAACACAACACAATCAATGGTTCTGTTAGCTGATATCGTTCAATAGGTCATATCGTTCATTAGATCATATCGTTCATCTCGTTATTTTTGCTTCTTTCGTTCATATTCAAAATCACCACCAATCACCAATTCACCAATCACCACCACCACGTTCAGAAAACCACCACAATTTTTTGCACACAAACAAACTCACACAAGCTGCGTTAACGCAGGCATCACAAACTGGCACACACAAAACAATCAATGTAGAAAAGAGGAACCATGAACGATTTTTAAAAGAGAATTATGAACGAACGAAGTGAGAGACCCGGATCTTTTTGGTGAACGGAATTAAATAGATCGATCCGCTCAATGAACGAGATTGCCCAACACTAGACCATGATCTGCGAATCTGCGCCTGGAATGTTCGCACTCTTTATAGAAGATGCATGGCTTAATAAGAAAGGTTAGCCAAAGCTTTATGTCAATTTAATTTTTTTCATTCGAGTATGCCTAAAACTTCAAAACAATGTAAACAAACTGTGTAGGTGTGTGTGGTGTTTGAATAGTATGCCAAACAATTTTAAAAAACAATCGAATTCGATGATTTTTGAAATTGTTTTAGACCATTTGTTTGGACGAAATTGGTGAGATTTGCATTGAAACAATCAGTTTATCATATTCACAACTCGATTATGTGGAGAAAACTTAACTCTTCATTCATTTTTTGCGTTTTTTATAAAATGCTCAAAAAATGCATTGTAAATAAACCCACTTGTTGCTTTTATTTTGAAGTTTTAGGAATTCAAGAAAAACAAGGGTTCTATAGATTTTTTCATTTAAATCTACCTCTTTACTTATACCATGAGAAGATGTACTTGAAAAGTACAAGGCCGACATTACTGCCATACAGGAAATACGATCGAACGGGAAAGGCGTCACAACAACACCTAAAGGTGACGCATTGTATTATAGCTGCCATGACACAAAGCATGAGTTTGGTTGCGGATTTGTAGTTGGTCGGAGGTTAAAACATCTGGTCTCCAGCTTCACCCCAGTGAATGAAAGACACGCTGCAATTCGATTTAAAGCAAAATTCTTCAACATCAGCTTTATTTGCGCTCATGCTCCCACTGAAGACAAGGACGAACAGACCAAAGATATATTTTACGAGCGCTTAGGAGAAACTTATGACCGTTCAGTCTCCACAGTGAAACATCTGACAATGGTATGAGGCTGATAGACTTTGCAGCTGCAAGAAACATGGTAGTTAGCAGTACCAGATTTATCTCGATATTCATAAAGGCTCCTGGCTGTAGCCAAATCAAAGAACAAGTAATCAAATTGATCATGTTGTGATAGATGGAAGACATTCATCGAGCGTGTTGGATGTACGATCTTTCCGAGGTACAAACATAGACTCGGACCACTACCTTGTTGCAGTCAAAGGTACGTACCAGATTAAACGTAGCAAACAAAGTGCGAACAGACCCAACACGGAAGTTGGACATCGGTAAGCTGCAATCACAACAACAGATAGCCACAGCATATTCCACTCAACTGACACAACTGCTTAATCAAAGCACTACTCGTCCCGATAACATATTAGGACAATGGCAAAACATTGCCCACTCCATGCAAACAGCCGCAAAATCCATACTTGGATTCCAGGGACCTCCACAAAGGAATTCATGGTATGACCAGGAGTGTCGTGCTGCTACCGAAGAGAAAAATGCGGCATATAGGGCTACTTTACAATCAGTAGCAACGCGTAGAGCACGAGAGAGGTATCGGGAGAAAAGGAGAGAGGAGAAAAGTCTTTTCCGCAGGAAATGAGAGAGATGGAAAAGCGGGAGTGTGAACAAATCGAGATGTACAGGAGACATAATGGAGTCCAAAAATTCTAACAAAGAGTGATACATCAAACTGAAGGCTTTGGAACTGGCACATCCTCCTGTAGAGACCAGCAAGGTAATCTGGTAACTGATACAGATAGTGTGCTAAGGATATGGAAGGAGCATTTTTCCGAACTGTTGGTATCCATTAGTAGCGAAGTCGACGAAGATACCACAGATCCAATCCCAGAAGACGGTATTGAATGTATACCACCCTGCCAAGATGAGGTAAAGACAGCTATAAACCGACTGAAGAATAATAAGGGAGCAGGAGCTGATGGCCGAACAGCCGAGCTGTTGAAAACCGAAGGCGACACGTTGATAAGGTGTATGCAGCAGCTAGATAGCTCCATCTGGCAAGAAGAACGCGTACCCGACGATTGGAACGTGAGCATCCTGTGTCCCGTCCATAAGAAAGGAGATAAGACTTTATGCTCCAACTATAGGGGCATAAGTCTTCTCCCTATCGCCTACAAGATAGTGTCAGGGATATTGTGCAAACTACTAAAGTCCATGGTCAACGAAATAAATGGACAATACCAATGCGGTTTTAGACCTGGCAAGTCCACCATTGACCAGATATCTACCCTGCGGCAAATCCTGGAGAATACCCAAGAGATGCAGATGGACACCTACCACCTTTTTGTCGATTATAAAGCAGCCTTCGACAGCCCGCTACGTTCAAAGGTATTCCAAGCAATGTCTGAATTTGGTATCCCCGCAAAGCTCATTCGGCACAAGATCTTCAGTTAACATAGGAAAGAACCTCTCCGAAGAGTTTTGTACCAAAAGAGGTTTCAGGCAAGGAGACAGCCTTTCGTGTGATCTTTTCAACATCCTCCTAGAAAAGGTTATACGAGAGGCAAACGTCAAAAGAAGTGGCACAATCTACACCAATAGCCACATGTTACTTGCTTATGCTGATGATATGGACATCATGAGACGATCAGTAAAAGAAGTAACCGATACCTTTGCGAAGATCGAAGGAGAATCTGCTAAAGTGGGTCTGGCGGTAAACGGCGAGAAGACAAAGTTAATGGCGTCGTCGCGCAATGCGTCCATAGAGATCGGACCAACTGTTGAAGTTGGTTCCTATAATATTGAGGTTGTAAAAGACTTCGAATACCTCGGAACCGCCCTAAACACAACAAACGATATCAGTTGTGAAATAAAAAGAAGAATTGTATTGGCCAACAGATGCTACTTTGGCTTAAGTAAGCACTTTAAAAACAAAGCCACAACTCGTCAAACAAAAATAACGCTTTACAAAACACTGATACTACCCGTGCTGATGTATGGTTTCGAAGCCTGGGTACTTGCGCAAGCAGGCGTGTTTGAGAGCAAAATTCATCGAACAATCTACGGACCGATCTGCGTTGACGGTGAATATCGACGTCGTATGAACCACAAGCTGTATCTGCTATACAACGACATCAATATAGTTAAACGTATCGAGATGCAGCGATTGCGTTGGCTAGGCCATGCCATAAGAATGAGCGATGATGAACCCGCTAAAAAGGCGTATAAATCCGAACCACATGGCGGTGCACGCAGAATTGGCAGGCCAAAGAATAGATGGCGCAAACAAGTGGATGAAGAGATGACAAGGCGCGGTATTCCAGAAAGCGAAGCACTAAACAGAGAGAGTTGGAGATCTTTTCTTAGTTCGGTCTATGGAACAAATGTTCTGTAATGGGCCAGCTAAGTAAGTAACGTTGCCATATCTACAAACAGCGTTCCCTCAAAGTTCTTCTTCTTTTATCTGTCAATTACTGTAATAACACGTATTACTTAATGAAACAAAATCATTATTCGAATGCGCCAACTGCTGCTGACCAGCCAAGCCACCTGTCTGGTTGATCCCATTTAAAATTCCATTGAAATGCAACAGCAAACAACCGCAACTTGCACTTAGTGCGGCTTAAAACCTCATTCAAATGCAAGTAGAATAGCGAGCATCCATCCTTAATGGAATGCTGATGTTATTGCATCATTGGAAATTTTAATTTGTCACCACCAACGCAATAAACAAAAAACTAACTAATTTTATTGGCGACACAAATATAATAACAATGACAAACAAAAACTACAAAAAAAAATTACAATATTTAAACAAGGGATTTTTTTGCAGAGATTGCAAAAATTGTTAATTACCGTGTTGATCTGAGTCAATGTCAAAACAAAAAGGTGAATAATGTAAATAAACTTTTGGCCACATCCGAATGACGCAAATATTCCAACTTTCTTCCGTTTTTTATCTCGTACCGTTATCTTAAATGAGCTATTAATTTGTTTGTCAATTTTTGTTAAATTAATTAAACAATATAATAACATATTTGTTATTTAAAAACCATTTATATGTAAACAAATTTAAAAATGTTAATTAAAAAATGAGATCTAAAGAAAGTTTTCTTAGAACAAAATTATTTGTCATTATTTGCTATTCTAAGCAAATTAAGAGATAACAAGGAAGTTATGGGGAAAAGAAATTGCGTTGTTGAAATATAAAATCGGTGGATTCTTCTTGACTTATATATGAATTGAAAAAATCAATACAAATGGAGGTGTTCAGTGTCTCAAAGGTACAATCAGTGATTTAAATTTTACTCTAAATACATATATGATTGAGGTTTTTCCCCTGAAACATCCTTCGTTCCTACCAATAATTGCAAACTGCCCTAATTAAAATCATATCAATACTTACAAACAATTTCCAAATTATCGTGTAATTTTATTTCCCGTTCCAATATCAATTAAATTTGTCAATAGTTTAAAAGTTTATCGTTGAACTGTAATTGCCTCAACAAAATTAGCATTCAGTTATTAACACCTCCGTCATGATCAGGTGGGTGAGTCATAACAGCTGGTATTCTAAAGGTAGAACAAAAAAATGTTCAAACAGGAGAAAAGTGAAATGAATAGTTAATAAGCCGTGTTTCTAGCCACTTCTTCTATCGGAACGACCATTCATACATCAGCTACAACAGCAACAACAATAACCAAAAACAATTGCCAGCCAGAACGTGATAATATGTCAATTATCATTTAAAATAAAAAAAAGTCGTACGTCAATACACTGCTGCCTTCGTTTCGAAAGGTAATTTGAATTCTCTACACAACAAATTATTAAAAAATTCAAACTAATCAAAATCTATAATACAAAATATCAAATATAAAATACTTACTTACTTAGCTGGCCCATTACAGAACATTTGTTCTATAAGCCGAGCTAAGAAAATGTCTCCAGTTCTCTCCATTTGTTGGTTCGCTCCCTGGAATACCGCGCCTTCTCATCTCTTTTTCCACTTGTTTGCTCCATCGATTCCTTGGCCTGCCAGTTCTACGTTTACCGCCCGTATCTATACGCCTCTTTAGCGGGTTCACCATCACTCATTCTTATGACATGGCAATCGTTGTTCTCGATACGTTTATCTATACTGATGTCGTGGTATAGCAGATACAGCTCGTGGTTCATACGACGTCGATATTCACCATCAACGCAGATTGGTCCGTAGATCTTTCGAAGAATTTTTCTCTCAAACACACCAAGCCCTGCCTTGTCCGCTTTTGCAAGTACCCATGCTTCGGAGCCATACATTATCACGGATAGTATCAGTGTTTTGCAAAGTGTTACTTTTGTTTGACGAGTTGTGGCTTTGTTTTTTAAACCGTTTACTTAAGCCAAAGTAGCAGCTGTTCGCCAATATAATTCTTCTTTTTATTTCACAACTGAGGTTGTTTGTTTGTGTTTGCGATGGCGCCGAGGTAGAAGAAGTCTTTTATTAACTCAAAATTATGTGAACCAATTTCAACAGTTGGTCCGAGCTCTATGGACGCATTGCGCGTCGACACCATTAACTTGGTCTTCTCGCGTTTATCGCCAGACCCACTTTAGCAGACTCTCCTTCGACCTTCATAAAGGTATCGGTTACTTATTTTACTGATCGTCCCATGATGTCTATATCATCAGCATAAGCAAGTAACATGTGGCTATTGGTGTAGATTGTGCCACTTCTTTTGACGTTTGCCTCTCGTATAACATTTTCCAGTAGGATGTTGAAGAGATCACACGAAAGGCTGCCTCCTTTTTTGAAACCTCGTTTGATACAAAACTCTTCGGAGGTTCTTTCCTATTTTAACTGAGGACCTCGTGTCAGTTAGAGTCATTTTACAAAGCCGGATGAGCTTTGCGGGGATACCAAATTCAGACAGCAGCGGGCTGTCGAAGGCTGCTTTATAATCGACAAAAAGGTGCTAGGTGTCGATCTGCATCTCTTGGGTCTTCTTCAGGATTTGCCGCAGGGTAAATATCTGGTCAATTGGTATGGCCCAATTATCTCGTTGACCATAGGCTTTATTCGTTCGTACAATATCCCTGATACTATCTTGTAGGCAATAGGAAGAAGACTTATACCCCTATTGGTAGAGCATACAGTATTATCTCCTTTCTTGTGGACGGGACACAGGATGCTCAGGTTCCAATCGTCGAGTACGCATTCTTCCCGCCAAATGGTGCTAACTAGCTGATGCATACACCTTATCAGCGTGTCGCCTCCGGTTTTCAACAGCTCTGCTGGTAGGCCATCGGCTCCTGCTGCCTTATTATTCTTCAGCCTGTTTATTGCTGTCTTTACCTCATCTTGGCCGGGTGGTATGCATTCAATACCATCTTCTGGGATTGGATCTGTGGTATCTTCGTCGACTTCGCAACAGTTCGGAAAAATTATCTTTCCATATCCTTAGCACACTATCTGCATCAGTTACCAAATTACCTTGCTGGTCCCTACAGGAGGATGTGACTGTACCAAAGCCACCCATTTTGATGTTTCACTCTTTGGTAGAATTTACGGACTTCATTTGGCTCCTGTAAATCTTGATTTTTTCAAACTCCCGCTTTTCCATCTCTCTTTTTTTCCTGCGGAAAAGACGTTTCTCCTCTCTCCTCTTCTCCCGATACCTCTCTCGTGCGCTACGCGTTGCTACTTATTGTAGAGTAGCCCTATATGCCGCATTTTTCTCTTCAGTAGCAGCACGACACTCCTGGTCATACCATGGATTCCTTGGTGGAGGTCTCTGGAATCCAAGTATGGATTTTACGGCTGTTTACATGGAGTGGGAAATAATTTGCCATTGTGCTGATATGTTATCGGGACGAGGAGTGCTTTGATTAAGCAGTTGGGTCAGTTGAGTGGAATATGCTGTGGCTATCTGTTGTGATTACAGCTTACCGATATCCAATTTCCGAGTTGTGTCTATTCGTATCTTATTTGCTACGTTTAATCTGGTACACACCTTTGCTGCAACAAGGTGTTGGTCCGAGTCTATGTTGGCTCCTCGGAACGATCCCACATCCAACACGCTCGATGACTGTCTTCCATCTATCACAACATTATGAATTTGATTTCTTGTTCTTTGATCTGGATACAGCCAGGCGCCCTTTTGAATATCGAGATGCTTAAATTTGGTATTGCTAAGTACCATGTTTTTTCTTTTGCCGCTGCGAAGTCTATCAGCCTCAGTCCATTGTTCAACGTTTCACTATGGAGACTGAATTTCCCGACTGTTAGGCCAAAGATATTCTCCTTTCCATTGTGGCATTAAAATCACCTAGAATAATTTTAATGTCATGGGCAGGGCAACGCTCATATGTTTCTTCTAAGTGCTCGTAAAATATATCTTTAGTCTGTTCGTCCTTTTCTTCAGTGGGAGCATGAGCGTAAATAAAACTGATGGTGAAGAATTTAGCTTTTATTTGAATTGCAGCAAGTCTTTCATTCACTGGGGTTAACCTGGATACCAGATGTTTTAGTCTCCGCCTAACTACGAATCCGCAACCAAACTCATGTTTTACGTCATGGCAGCTATAATACAGTGCGTAACCTTTAGGTGTTGTTGTGACGCCTTTCCCAATCCATCGTATTTTCTGTATGGCAGTAATATCGGCCTTGTACTTTTCAAGTACATCTGCCAATGAGTAAACTGCACCTTCTCTATAAAGAGTGCGAACATTCCAGGTGCAGATTCGCAGATCATGGTCCTTAAAACGTTTGCGGGGTTCGTCAACTTTAGAGGGGTTTGTTTTTCTTTTCTTTCGTTTTTTTGTAGTAGGCTGTTTTTTCTAGGGGAGGGTTACTAACCCGACGCCCAAACCCAAGTTTTTAACGTTCTTATGGGTGAACGCGCGGCACATTTTAACTCACTACCTTTAACGGGTGTTAATGGCAGTTCCCCAGGTGACACCACAGGGAGGTCAGTGTCCACTTCACATGAAAGAGGGACCAAGATAAATCCTGGGCTTTGCCATGTTAAAGCCGGTCAGGACCGTTCCTTGGTATTTTCCATCCCCTACGTCACCCAAATAGTGGTTATTAAGAAATACTATATAATTGTTCCACAAACATCCCATGCGGGACAAGGGAGACTTCTCTCATATCAATGAGTGCACTCCGATTCATATTAGCTCAGTGATATGGGACCTACAGTTTATCGCCGAGTCCGAACGGCGTGTCCTAAGACACCACTTGTAGAGAAGTTTTACATGGCTGAAATACTCAGGAAATGTCGCCAACATTACTGAGGGGTATTTTGCCAACGTTGAAAATTTTGATGTTTGACTGGCCGGGGAATCGAACCCACGACCTTCAGCGTGCAAGGCGGGTGTGCATACCATTGCACCACGTTGGCACCCATCATAAAAAACTCTTATCTCGTATTTATTGTATATAAATACTTAGTCATCTTCAATTTTCCCAACTCCACCCTATTACACACTTCTCAATTTGTAATATTACTTTTATTACCTGCTTAATTTAGATACACTCTCTGATGCTATTATGTGTACGGAACTAATCGTTTTTGATATTCATAAGCGGCGCCAACTCAAAATTCATTCATTCAAACATTCAACTCGTGCCTTTAGGTCAAATACAAAAAAAGTACAAATGTACATATAAATATTTGTTAAGATAGACATGGAAGCAACCATTAACGATTGTTGTCTCCAAGCCGCATAGCCATAATCAGTCACCGATGTGCGGTTACTGATGAATCACCTGGAATTCTTAACAAAAAACACTCTGAGATACCTACTTACATACATATGTACATACTTATGTATGATATTTATATACATTCTTTAATTATTGACATTTTTCTGACGTTGTGTGGTTGGGATTCTTGTTTTTGTTGGTGTTTCAGAAACAAGTTGTTTTCGGGTTATTTTTAAAATGTTTTGGAGAAACAACAACATTTGTTTTATTGTCATGAATTGGGGGCGTTATCCATAAACAACAAGCTTTTATTTGGATTTAAAGACGGATTATATGGGTAAATGACAATATCACATATTTTTAAGAACATCTCCACTAATTTTTGAATACTTAAGTGAATCCCAACCCTGTTGTTCCTGACAGCAATCATGTTTACATTTTCTCAACTAATTTGCATTCAGGTCAAAATCACATTTCCTGGTAATCATCAAATCGTTATTCATAATTTCCGTTCTGACTGAAAATCTGAAACTATTTTTAGTTGGAAATTTGGTGTTCTACTTTTTTCTTTTGTTATGCTTAGCAGAATATCAAGATCAGGATAATATCATTGAAATACAAACAAATGTGTGTTTTTTTTATTTTTTAACGGAAATTGTGATATTAACAATTACAACAACTTCTGTCTATTTCATATGAGTAATAATAATAACAATAAGTTTTGAGAAGTGCTGTTGGTGGTATTTATCAAACACTTGTCTTTAGACATGTTTACTTGGCTTATTTACAAAAATTTCACATTAATTGTAAAAACAATGTTTGTTTAATACAAAAAAAAATAATAACAAGTGTACAAATGTTATTATGCTTTAATAAAAGTTCTGCCAAATCGAATATTGCACACCCTGCTACAATGAAGTGGATAGTTAGAAGCTCAACAACAAAGAAAAGAGTGTCATTTTAAGCCAAAGGTAAAGAGAGAGAAAAGGCGACTCTCAATCAGAGATGGTCATAAAGTTGAAAATGTCCTGTGAATAATGTATGGAATGTATTAATTCATACATTGGAGTTGTCGCGTTATTCTACCGAGCCCGTTCATTAAACATCACGACACAGTATTTCATGCCTTTTGGCAGTTTGAGCACCCTTCCAGTAAGGATTTCAGCCCTACACACTCACAGTAAGCCACATTCCAAATTACTGCTTAATTTAAAATCAATATATGTAGAAGAATTGTAGTGCGAAAAATGTCCATATTGAGTTTGCTTCCTGCCTTGATGTCATAGGCTTCGGATAAAAATCTGTCGGCAATAACCTCGTGAAGTATGGACCAATACTGTAATAGTAACTATCCGAAACAAAAATATTCTGCGAACAGATCTCAACCTGTTCTAAAGCCAATAAATTTGTTTTGTTTTGTGAGCGAGGTATCGGAAGAATTGGACTGATTTTGCTCATCTTCGAATTTGATGTAAGACTGGAAGAAAGTTTGGACCTAAAATGGCAAAAGTCATTTTAGTTGGTGGCCGTAGATTTTTTTCTACAACTTTAGGCTAATTTTCTCAGAAGATAACTCTCGAACCCTCAGCCGAATTGGTCTCAAACTTTGCACATCATAATATGGCTGACCTCATAAATGCAGTATGATTCGTCAATTGACATCGTCGTGACTTCAAAAATGCAGTATGTCTTTTTATAGACATCATCGCGACTTCATAAATGTCATGCGTCTCGTCACATTGCGCAGTAATTGACAAATTTGTGCAGTGTAACCACTTTTGTGGGGGAGGTGCCCTTAGGGAGGACCGATATGGGCCATTTTATAAGTTATAATATTAGGAGATCCAAAGTTTGGACGAAATTGGTTGCCCCCATTCAAGTGATATCGTACTGGCATTTTAGTGACATTTTTTAAATATTGGGGAGAAGTACCGGAAGTTTTGGGCCGGTATTGCGCCATGAAACTAAGTTTGGATATAATATGTCGAAGACCAAATCGGTTGAACAGTTCGAGAGTTGTCGTGCTCTCCCACCGCCACATATGGTGACATAGGCTTTTTTTACACGTTTCGAGCTGTTTTCCCAAGAAATATGGACTTGCCCCTGAAAAAACGTTTACCGTAGTAATGGAGGTAGCGACTGCAAATCGCTTCAACAAAAATCAGAGTGATTCGAGAGCTGCCCCTGGTTCTATGAAAATTTGAAATGAAAAATATTTCTTTTATAATTTTTTTCATTTGACAGTTTTCTCCTTTATAAACTGAACTTTTCTGAAATTTTGTGTGGGAGGTACTCGAAGGAGTTTACCGATTGAGTACCTAATGGAACCTCATCTAAGTCTGAGAGAAATTTCATAATTTGCAAAGTATGGACCAAATCGGTTACTACCTTCAAGAGTTATCGTACGCACAAATTTTCCGAACATTTTCGAACTTTTGTAAGGGAAGGTACCGGAAGAAGTGGACCAATATAATCCATCTTTGAACTTGAACTAAGTTTGGACAAAATATTACGAAAGCCAACTTTTGGACCGAATCGGCAGATCCGTTCGAGAGTTATCTTGCGCTCCAACCACTACACACGGTGTCATAGGGTTTTTTGTAACTTTCAGGCTATTTTCTCAGGAAGTATGGACTTGCCCCTAATGAAACTTACAGCGTCGTATAGAGGACAGCGAATACAACTTGCGTAAACAAAAATCAAAGCGATTCGAGACCAGGTCCTGAACTGAACTTTTCCGAAATTTTGTGTGGGAGGTACCCGAAGGAGTAGACCGATTGAGTCCATATTGGAACCTTATCTAAATTTGGTAGAAATTACACTATGTGCAAAGTATGGACCAAATCGGTTATTCCCTACAAGAGTTATCGTGCGCACAAGTTTTGCGACAATTTTTGAACATTTGTGGGGGAGGTACCTGAAGGAGTGGACCTATATGGCCCATCTTTGAACTGAAATCGAATATGGACAAAATATTTAGATACCCAAAATTTGAACCGAATCGATTGATCCGTTTGAGAGTTATCGTGCGCACCAGCCTGCCAGAGAGACAGACAGACAGACGGACGGACATTGCTAGATCGACTCAAAATTGTCTGAAACGGATATCGTACAAACATACTTGGGGTCTAAAACCATTATTTCGATGAGGCACATTTTTTGCCGTATCAAAGTGTAAATACCCTCTTTAGCCAGATTTGATTTAAGTTCGAAGATGGGCCATATCGGTCCACTCCTTCAGGTACCTCCCCCACAAAAGTTCAAAAATGTTCGGAAAAATTGACCGCACGATAACTCTTGAAGGGAGTAACCGAATTAGTCCATACTTTGCACATCGTGACATTTCTACCAGACATAGATGAGGTTCCAATATGGACCTTATTGGTTCACTCTTTCGGGTACCTCCCACACAAAATTTTGCTTAAGTGCAGTTTAAGGCCTGCTCTCGAATCGCTTTGATTTTTGTTGCAGCCACTTGTATTCACTACCCCCATCCATTACGACGATATAATTTTTTCAGGAGCAAGTCCATATATCCTCCGAAATCAGCACGAAAATTGCAAACAACCCATATAATACCATGTGTCGTAGTTGGAGTGCACGATAACTCTCGAACGGATCAACATATTTGGTTAAAATTTTGGGTCTTTCAATATTTTGTCCAAACTTAGTTTAAATTCGAAGATAGACCATATTGGTCCACACCTTCCGGTACCTCCCCCACAAAGGTTCAAAATTTTTCGCCAAGATTGTGGGCATGATAACTCTAGGAGGGAATAACCGAATTGAGCCAAACTTTGCTATTGGTAATATTACTTTCAGGCATAGATCGAGTTTTAATATCGACTATATCGGTCCACTCATTTGAGTACCTCCCACACAAAATTTGAAAAAAGTATAGTTTAACAACTCCTCTCTGATCTTATTAATTTGTGACGCAGCAGGTTGCACTTGCAGCCTCTGTTACTCCGTTGTAATTTTTTTCGTGGGAAAGTCCATACTTCCTCAGATAATGACCCAAAAAGGTCCAGAAAATCCTACCGGCACCACCTAAACTGGCTAATGTGTAAAATAACCCTTTATAGTCCGGTCAAAATAGACATGCGTATAAGGGGGAAATAGCAAAAATTCCCACAAAGCTGAATTTTGGTGGAGAGCTAGGGTTAGCCATTAGAAGCAACGTCCTAAAAGTCCCCATCGATCCCATGTGTGCAAAACAAGTTATTCGGGGTCAAAGGTCATATTTGGAGGCATTATTCAGTTTTTTTTAATTTTTCTCAAAAACGGTAGGACTTAGCAAAAGCCGGCTAAAGTAAAAGTTGTAGATTCAATAATTGTCTACAAGAGTGGTCTTTATGATACTTAAAAAAATACTTACCATTTTCGAGATATCGCGATCTAAAGGTCAAATAAAAAATTAGCCGCGTAAGTACATTATGAGGCGAACCGGTTAAATTAACGACACTATGTGGTAGATACTTCCGTAAGCTTTCAGACGATATCCACTTTGCAGGAATCGGTTCAGCAGATCCGGGTCTAACCCGGTTTTTAAATTTGGCCTTTCGGGTCGAATAACCGGCGAACCGGATCCGCAACCGTTGAAAATTATACATTTCCGTAATCAGCGCAACAAACCCTACCTTCGGACAAAACATGAAAAAAATCGGAGAGTTTTCGTTGGGGTCGTTCCCTTTGGGCTTTCGATTTCACGTGTGGGTTGAATGGACTATTTTTGCATAAAATGACTCTAACATTGAATAACTCTACTAAACAAGCTCCGATTTTGTTGGAATTTTTTTTTAGAAGATAGCTATAATCTCGCTCTTCAAGAAAATATATATATTTTTGGGGGACAGACCCGATTACTTCGCTTATTTTAGCCGGTTCTTCTGAATATGTGCATATTTCCCTTATAAGTGCATAAAAATCATGTGTTTTTTAGAACAGCTATATCTCAAGAATGGTTCGTTCTAGGAAAAAAATTATAAAGGTCAAACTTGTAGATAATTTTTCTGTCTACAATATTTGCTTTAGTCACTTTTTGATTAGATCAACCGTTATCAAAAAATAAATCCGAAAACCAAAAAACCCTTAAAATTTGACCTTTGACCCCAAATAATTTTTTTTGCACACATGGGATCGATGGGGACTTTTTGGACGTTGCTTCTAATGGCAAACTCTAGCTCTCCACCAAAATTCAGCTTTGTGGAAATTTTTGCTATTTCAATGTCTATTTTGACCGGACTATAAGAGAGAAATCGATGTAGCTCAAACTTTGTAAATTGAAAAGTAAAATTGTAATATATTTAAATTCAGAAAATTAAGTACAACATATTTAATTGTATAGTCTGTAAGGAAAATATCCATAGACTAATAAAAAAAAATATTTCCTACAGATTTGTATTAGGTCCGAATATGTACTACATCGGATCACTCCTATGGTTACACCCTACCCAAAGTTTGGAAAAAATACACTCGTCTTGGATCATTCTGAATTTTGTTGCAACATGTAGTTTTTTGCGGCCCTTTCCATCCTGGAAAATTTCCCCAACAACTAAAAAACCTACAGAAGTATTGTGTTAACTTTTTTTCTTCGGGTACGTGGCTGAGGGTATATCTCTGTCGGCTCAGCTGACTGATACTTTCTTACTTGTTTTCTTTGAGAATATCTTTTGCAAGAAGATTCACTAATCTTCTGTGGGAAGATCCACAACTCTTCTAATAAAAGATATTCTAATGGAAGATCCATTGACCTTCAATGAAAAGAATTCACAATTCCCTAGCCACTTTCCCGTTTGTTGCTAGAACAACAAAGCTCATTTGTTATCCCGTCGCCTCTGTTGGGAAATTAGGCCTTATTTCTGGTATGCGGTCAGACATTCCTCTCAACTACCCAAGCATCAGAGAAATTGGTTAATTCTTTGAAGCGTTGGTTGCTGAATTCTCTGAATACTTGCGAAATGGCTTTCCCATGCTAAGGAAAGTACGGTGTTCAGAGGTTATGAGGTCGAGTAGTCTATTGATGAAGATGATAGTAACCCAAGCGAAATGAGGGGTTGCCAAGTCACGTTATTCGTCAGAACAGGGGCTCAATTCTGTTTCTATGAAAATGTAAAATGAAAACTTTTATAAAGGAAAAAAATCTCAAATGAAAACTTTAAAAAATAAAAATTTTGCGGAGATATACAAAACGATCATTTTTGGATACCTCGGGGTTTTGGAAAAAGTTTAAAAGCAATTATTAGAAAGTTGGGAGCACCTTATTCCCTAATAACTGCTTTTAAACTTTTTCAGTTCCCCCGATGTATCCAAAATTTATCGTTTTTTATCTCTCCTCAAAACTTTTATTTTTTAAGATACGAGGTTGAGGAAGTAATGCGTCAATATGTATTTTTGGAGTTAGGGTTCTACTACTCATGTTACTGTTCTTTTTGTTGTACAGTCTACGCTAAGCCTATTTAACTCTCGGCAAAGCTGAATACTTTTTTTACTTATTTTATTATTAGTAAAACATGTATTTTTTTCATACTTTCAGATTCCAATGGATTTCTATAGGGAACTAAACAATATTTCAGATATTTCCGAATTTATAGAAAAATTCATTGATCCCGACAGTATAGATCCAAAACTTGGCATACATGGTAAGTAGAAAGCTAAGGTCATTTGTTTATTCATGACATTAGAGTACGTTTACACTGACGTCTATTATTATAAATTGTAATAGACAATTTATCATGATAATAAACGTTAATGTAAACATGGCTTGATGATTCTTACTCATTATTATTTCTTCTTCATTTTCAGAAAATCTACGAAGAAATGTCGAACGAGGTAAGTATTCTAAATTCAATATTATGATTCCAATTTGAAATCTTAATCCTTTATCTGAATTATAGCCTCCGTTGTTAGAGCCAAGGCAGCAACTTGTATACCCGAACCAACTGTGGTCGATTTAACACCGATTAATCCCAAAAATAACTACTTCCCAAGGTGTACACGCGTCAAACGTTGTGGAGGATGTTGCAGCACACCATGGATGTCCTGTCAACCAACGAAAACGGAAATTGTCAATTATCAAGTTTATCGTTATTGCTATGAGCATGGTGCCAAGTTTTGTGGTTTGGACATTATACCCGTCGAACAGCATTTAGAGTGTAAATGTGATTGTCGGGTTAAACCAAAGGTGAGTTGAAGACTATTTAAACTTCGTTTACACTGCCACCTAAAAGATGAGATGTGGTTATTAAATCATTTCAATAAATAATGTATTTTAAGTAAATGTACTCTTAGACATATTTACTTATACTTACTATTATTTTTCCAATACATTTTAATTCCTGTCCTTCCTCATTCTTTTAGGATTGCAATGCCTATCAAACCTATGAGGATTGTCGCTGCCACTGCACAAATACAGATGCCCGTGACAAATGCCTCGAATTGGAGCACAAAGATTGGGATGAGAATTCATGTCGTTGTGTTTGTCGACAAACCGAGAACTGTACAACCGGTTCCTATTACGATGAGAATCAATGCAAATGTCTACTGGTGCGTATTAAACCGATTCTAGTCTAAACAAGTTGTTAAATATTTTTTGTTAAGTTTTACACTTTTTTGTACTTGTTTATTTCTATATTTGTTTTATGTACATTAACGGGTGTTGTTATTATTTATACTATGTATGTATTTTTATACTAATATCTTCTTAATAGAATTTGCATATATTTAAGAGGAATACAATAGCTGTTTGTAGCTGGGGTTGGGTCTTCTGTAGATAGACTATTCTTAGATATAAGGTGAAGGTAACAATATTGTTTTTTAAAATCCCTGAAAACTATTTTGTGTCTCCTTGAAAAAAATTATTTAAAAATCCACGACTTATGGTCTGTTGGTCCTTGAAAAATATTATTTAAAAATCCACGACTATTGGCCTGTTGGTCCTTTAAAAATATTATTTAAAAATCCACGACTATTGGCCTGTTGGTCCTTTAAAAATATTATTTAAAAATCCACGACTATTGGCCTGTTGGTCCTTTAAAAATATTATTTAAAAATTCACGACTATTGGCCTGTTGGTCCTTGAAAAATATTATTTGAAAATCCACGACTATTGGCCTGTTGGTCCTTTAAAAATATTATTTAAAAATCCACGACTATTGGCCTGTTGGTCCTTGAAAAATATTAATTAAAAATCCACGACTATTGGTTTGGTGGTCCTTGAAAAATATTATTTAAAAATCCACGACTATTGGCCTGTTGGTCCTTGAAAAATATTATTTAAAAATCCACGACTATTGGTTTGGTGGTCCTTGAAAAATATTATTTAGAAATCCACGACTATTGGCCTGTTGAAAAATATTTTTTAAAAATCCACGACTATTGGCCTGTTGGTCCTTGAAAAATAATATTTAAAAATCCATCCTTGAAAAATATTATTTAAAAATCCCCGACTATTGGCCTGTTGGTCCTTGAAAAATATTATTTAAAAATCCAAGACTATTGGCCTGTTGGTCCTTGAAAAATATTATTTAGAAATCCACGACTATTGGCCTGTTGAAAAATATTTTTGAAAAATCCACGACTATTGGCCTGTTGGTCCTTGAAAAATATTATTTAAAAATCCACGACTATTAGCCTGTTGAAAAATATTTTTGAAAAATCCACGACTATTGGCCTGTTGGTCCTTGAAAAATAATATTTAAAAATCCATCCTTGAAAAATATTATTTAAAAATCCCCGACTATTAGCCTGTTGGTCCTTGAAAAATATTATTTAAAAATCCCCGAATATTGGCCTGTTGGTCCTTGAAAAATATTATTTAAAAATCCACGACTATTGGCCTGTTTGTTCTTGAAAAATGTTATTTAAAATCCACGACTATTGGAAAAAAAATATTTTTTAAAAAATATAGGAATATATAGAGTTTTCCGATTATTACGTAATACATTGAGCTTAGAAACAAATATGTATGTATATAAATTTATAAGTTATTGTATAAATTAATTTTATATAAATTATTTTGTACACATACATACGTACTAACTTGTTATTATTTTTTTTTTAAATTATATACTACAATATATAAATATATAAATGTTAACATTGCAATTTGTTAAAAAAAATGTTATATGTTTTTGTGTTTTGTTTTTCTTTTTTTCTGTTCTTTTTTGTAGACATCTTCCATTGACTACGTTGATGGAGGTCAACAGAATTAAAATCCTTACACACACACTCAAGAAATAAAATGCAACTTTACACATACATCCATGTAGAAAATCCCAAATATGATTCACCCAATCAATTGCATATTTTATTAAACATTTTTACCAAAAAACCACTCGGGATTTTCTGAGCTAACTATCCATGTAAATTGTCGAATTATACACTTGATTGTGTTCTTGCCAATAGTTTTTGAATTAAAAAAATGCAATTTTAAGTTTTTTTTTGTACATTGTTTTGTTTGTCTTCACCTGCAAGTGTCATTGTATTAGTCAGTCAGTCAACCATTTTTTATTTTTGGTGATTTGCATTCTAAATGTGTCCACTTTTGCTGTTCATCAATCGATTGTTAAATCGTTTCCCGCACAATTGAATTTTTATTCAGGAATTAACAAAAAAAAATAGAATAAAACAATTTGCTGAGTAAATTGTTGTTATTGTTGTTGTCGTTGTGATGGGTTAACACGCATTTATTTGTTATGAAATTTCCCTTATGAGTAAGTAAGAATTTTTATTATTATTTCATTTTATTATAAAAATAATGTAATTTTATTTTGATGTGCAACAATATATTAAATGAAGTTATTTATATAGTTACATTATAAATATGTTTACGTAAGCCATCCGTAATGTAACGTATACCCCTCAACAACAACAAAAAGACAAAAGATAACAATCGAGGATAATCTAAAAAAATCCACGACTATTAGTCTGTTTGTTGTTGAAAAATAATCTCTAAAAAATCCAAGACTATTAGTCTGTTTGTTGTTGAAAAATAATCTTTAAAAAATCCAAGACTATTAGTCTGTTTGTTGTTGAAAAATAATCTTTAAAAAATCCAAGACTATTAGTCTGTTTGTTGTTGAAAAATAATCTTTAAAAAATCCACGACTATTGGTCTGTTTGTTGTTGAAAAATAATCTTTAAAAAATCCACGACTATTAGTCTGTTTGTTGTTGAAAAATAATCATTAAAAAAATCCACGACTATTAGTCTGTTTGTTGTTGAAAAATAATCTTTAAAAAATCCACGACTATTAGTCTGTTTGTTGTTGAAAAATAATCTTTAAAAAATCCACGACTATTAGTCTGTTTGTTGTTGAAAAATAATCTTTAAAAAATCCACGACTATTGGTCTGTTTGTTGTTGAAAAATAATCTTTAAAAAATCCACGACTATTGGTCTGTTTGTTGTTGAAAAATAATCTTTAAAAAATCCACGACTATTAGTCTGTTTGTTGTTGAAAAATAATCATTAAAAAATCCACGACTATTAGTCTGTTTGTTGTTGAAAAATAATCATTAAAAAATCCACGACTATTAGTCTGTTTGTTGTTGAAAAATAATCTCTAAAAAATCCAAGACTATTAGTCTGTTTGTTGTTGAAAAATAATCTTTAAAAAATCCAAGACTATTAGTCTGTTTGTTGTTGAAAAATAATCTTTAAAAAATCCAAGACTATTAGTCTGTTTGTTGTTGAAAAATAATCTTTAAAAAATCCAAGACTATTAGTCTGTTTGTTGTTGAAAAATAATCTCTAAAAAATCCAAGACTATTAGTCTGTTTGTTGTTGAAAAATAATCTTTAAAAAATCCAAGACTATTAGTCTGTTTGTTGTTGAAAAATAATCTTTAAAAAATCCAAGACTATTAGTCTGTTTGTTGTTGAAAAATAATCTTTAAAAAATCCACGACTATTAGTCTGTTTGTTGTTGAAAAATAATCTTTAAAAAATCCACGACTATTGGTCTGTTTGTTGTTGAAAAATAATCTTTAAAAAATCCACGACTATTGGTCTGTTTGTTGTTGAAAAATAATCTTTAAAAAATCCACGACTATTAGTCTGTTTGTTGTTGAAAAATAATCTTTAAAAAATCCACGACTATTAGTCTGTTTGTTGTTGAAAAATAATCTTTAAAAAATCCACGACTATTAGTCTGTTTGTTGTTGAAAAATAATCTTTAAAAAATCCACGACTATTGGTCTGTTTGTTGTTGAAAAATAATCTTTAAAAAATCCACGACTATTGGTCTGTTTGTTGTTGAAAAATAATCTTTAAAAAATCCACGACTATTAGTCTGTTTGTTGTTGAAAAATAATCATTAAAAATCCACGACTATTAGTCTGTTTGTTGTTGAAAAATAATCTCTAAAAAATCCAAGACTATTAGTCTGTTTGTTGTTGAAAAATAATCTTTAAAAAATCCAAGACTATTAGTCTGTTTGTTGTTGAAAAATAATCTTTAAAAAATCCAAGACTATTAGTCTGTTTGTTGTTGAAAAATAATCTTTAAAAAATCCAAGACTATTAGTCTGTTTGTTGTTGAAAAATAATCTCTAAAAAATCCAAGACTATTAGTCTGTTTGTTGTTGAAAAATAATCTTTAAAAAATCCAAGACTATTAGTCTGTTTGTTGTTGAAAAATAATCTTTAAAAAATCCAAGACTATTAGTCTGTTTGTTGTTGAAAAATAATCTTTAAAAAATCCAAGACTATTAGTCTGTTTGTTGTTGAAAAATAATCTTTAAAAAATCCACGACTTTTGGTCTGTTTGTTGTTGAAAAATAATCTTTAAAAAATCCACGACTATTAGTCTGTTTGTTGTTGAAAAATAATCTTTAAAAAATCCAAGACTATTAGTCTGTTTGTTGTTGAAAAATAATCTTTAAAAAATCCAAGACTATTAGTCTGTTTGTTGTTGAAAAATAATCTCTAAAAAATCCAAGACTATTAGTCTGTTTGTTGTTGAAAAATAATCTTTAAAAAATCCACGACTATTAGTCTGTTGGTTGTTGAAAAATAATCTTTAAAAAATCCACGACTATTGGTCTGTTTGTTGTTGAAAAATAATCTTTAAAAAATCCACGACTATTAGTCTGTTTGTTGTTGAAAAATAATCTTTAAAAAATCCACGACTATTGGTCTGTTTGTTGTTGAAAAATAATCTTTAAAAAATCCACGACTATTAGTCTGTTTGTTGTTGAAAAATAATCTTTAAAAAATCCACGACTATTAGTCTGTTTGTTGTTGAAAAATAATCTTTAAAAAATCCACGACTATTAGTCTGTTTGTTGTTGAAAAATAATCTTTAAAAAATCCACGACTATTGGTCTGTTTGTTGTTGAAAAATAATCTTTAAAAAATCCACGACTATTGGTCTGTTTGTTGTTGAAAAATAATCTTTAAAAAATCCACGACTATTAGTCTGTTTGTTGTTGAAAAATAATCTTTAAAAAATCCACGACTATTGGTCTGTTTGTTGTTGAAAAATAATCTTTAAAAAATCCACGACTATTGGTCTGTTTGTTGTTGAAAAATAATCTTTAAAAAATCCACGACTATTAGTCTGTTGGTTGTTGAAAAATAATCTTTAAAAAATCCACGACTATTAGTCTGTTTGTTGTTGAAAAATAATCTTTAAAAAATCCACGACTATTAGTCTGTTTGTTGTTGAAAAATAATCTTTAAAAAATCCACGACTATTAGTCTGTTTGTTGTTGAAAAATAATCTTTAAAAAATCCACGACTATTGGTCTGTTTGTTGTTGAAAAATAATCTTTAAAAAATCCACGACTATTGGTCTGTTTGTTGTTGAAAAATAATCTTTAAAAAATCCACGACTATTAGTCTGTTGGTTGTTGAAAAATAATCTTTAAAAAATCCACGACTATTAGTCTGTTGGTTGTTGAAAAATAATCTTTAAAAAATCCACGACTATTAGTCTGTTTGTTGTTGGAAAATAATCTTTAAAAAATCCACGACTATTGGTCTGTTTGTTGTTGAAAAATAATCTTTAAAAAATCCACGACTATTAGTCTGTTTGTTGTTGAAAAATAATCTTTAAAAAATCCACGACTATTGGTCTGTTTGTTGTTGAAAAATAATCTTTAAAAAATCCACGACTATTGGTCTGTTTGTTGTTGAAAAATAATCTTTAAAAAATCCACGACTATTAGTCTGTTTGTTGTTGAAAAATAATCTTTAAAAAATCCACGACTATTAGTCTGTTGGTTGTTGAAAAATAATCTTTAAAAAATCCACGACTATTAGTCTGTTTGTTGTTGGAAAATAATCTTTAAAAAATCCACGACTATTAGTCTGTTTGTTGTTGAAAAATAATCTTTAAAAAATCCAGGACTATTAGTCTGTTTGTTGTTGAAAAATAATCTTTAAAAAATCGACGACTATTGGCTGTTTGTTGTTGGAAAATTATCTTTAAAAAAATTACGACTATTGGTCCTTCAAAAGTACAAAAATATTTTTTAAAAACTTCACAAATATTGGAAAATACTGTTTAAAAATTCACTTTTATTGGCTTTTAAGTTCAGCGAAATTAATTTTAAAATTGATGTTGCATATTCAAAATAGAATTGTATATTCAAATGTAAATATTTTGCAATTATTTTTCTGCATGATCTTTCTTACTTATTCCCATATTTTTCAATTCCCTGTTACTGAAATATGGATCTCAATTGATATATGTAATTGCATGAAATTATGTGGAAGTGGTGCAAAATTATAAATTTGTTAGTAATTAGTTTTATATTGAAATCTTGTAATTAGTTTTAAAATCAAAATTATATTGGGATCCTGGTAAAATGTTCCTTATCTTCCCCTTATTTGCTATTGTTTTCATGGTAAAATTTAAAATTAATAATTTTTCTTTATTTTCCTCCTTTTAGCTATCAACCAATGCAGAGAATAGTGCAGACATTGTGGTGCCTCCCTTATCCCCGGCGGATCGTCGACGTTATATTGTCAAGCCAATACCGGTCGATACCGACAATAGCACAATTTATCAAGTATAATCTATAAGTGTACTTTAAATTAATTGTAATTTTTTGTCTGTTTATTGCTAGTAATTAATTGTTTTGTAATTTTAGAAATTTAAGCATATTATTATTTAAGTGTATAAATAAGTGTATAATAAGATAAATCAAGTAATAATATTTAACTAAGAGTCTATCAAAACTAAATGCAATTTGAAAATTATAACATCACGGAATTGAGACACATATAAAATTATTTGGGAGGCCTTGCCCTAATTGGTGTCTACTAAATTGAAAAGTTAAAAAAAGTTCTTTATGTTCTTGTTTTCATTAAATCAAAAATATAATTTATGTTTTCCAACTTCCTTTAAAAATTATTTAATTACTGTCTCAAAACATCTGTTTATTTATCTAGCAGTAAAATCTTGTTATCGTATCAGTATTTAATACAATTAATTTAATCTTATAATAATTTAATAATACATAATAATAAGCCTATTAAAAAACATAAATAAATACAAACATATTAATATGATTTTAAATACATTTTCTACTTAAATATAAAAAGTACCTCTCAAAACTAAGCATATCCAAAAAAAGCAAGTGTATAAAAGTTATGAGATTCATTATATTGGTCCACCCTAATACGTAAACATGTTACTTAAAATTGAAAAAAAAAAAAAAATAAATATATTACATACATATTTTAAATATATAGTCATTGTCTAACATAATATATATTTTTGTATTTATGTACTTTAGTCTATTTGTTAGTTCAAATTTCCATATATATACACATAGATAATAAATAAAATAAACTAAAACATATATCAAAGTAAATTCTTGTTTTTTAAGTTTTTTTTAAGAATTTGCCCATCTACCATTCAGCCTATAAGGGTTTTCATAGGCTGCCTCAACCTCAGTCATGATCAGTAGTGCGATTCTCTAACACATTTTTTGAGTTACCGACAAAAATCGGTAAAATTAAAACTCAAAATTATGAATGAAAAGATCAAATAAAAGTTGACAACACTCTTGCTATCGGTAGAACTATGCGACTTCTTTTTATTCGTCCCTAATTTACCGAAAAACATCGGTAATTAACAAAATTATAAGCATTTTAATTTTACCCACAATTGTCGGTAACTCAAAAAATGGGTTAGAGAATCGCACTACAGAAATGTAAATTATTGAAATAATGTCTTTAGACCATAGACATGTCCTTCCTGAAATACAATAATTGTTCCACAAACGTCCCAGAAGGGACATGGGAGACTTCTTTCATATCAATGCGTGCACCGCGATTCATATTAGCTCCATGATATGGGACCTACTGTTTATCGCCGATTCCGAACGGCGTGTCTACGACACCACTTGTAGAGAAGTTTTACAAGGCTGAAATACTCAGGAAATGTCGCCAACATTAATTACTGAGGGGTATTTTGCCACCGTTGAAAAAAGTTTGGTGTTGTCTGACCAGGGAATGGAAACTACGACCTTTAACGTGAAAGGCGGGTGTGCATACCATTGCACCACGGTCCTTCCTGAAGGACCGAAAAAAGCTAAAAAAAATCCTACGGCGACCAACTAGAATGGCTAGCTCGATTAATTCAATTAATTAATTAAAAACTTTCATAAAATGGCTAGTGTTCACTGTAACTATCGAATGGAGATTCGTCCAAACTTGGCATACTTAAATCAAGTTAGAAGATGATCTATATTGGACAACCCCTTCCGGTATCTCACTCACAATAGTTCAAAATTTTGCCTTAAATGCTATTTAAGACACGTTCGTGGATTATTTACAGAAGGTAGTCCCAGTGGTACAGATTAAAACGAAGAAAAAACAAGTAAAAAAGTATCAGGCGGCTTTGCTGACAGAGATATATCCTCAGCCTATGTGAATTGGAACTTTCATCTACGGACAGATCGAATGTATTTAGGGTCTTTTCAGAATTTTGTGGCACTTTTTGGACATTTGAACTTGCCGATAAAAATGGCGATTAGGATTAAAGTTCAAAAGTTTTTCGGAGGAGGGAATGGACCGACATAGTGCATTACGAAAGTGGATCTTATTTTGAGAGTCATATCTTTTCGATAGATATCGCGCCCACTAGTCATTTCAGTGGGTTATCGTACACCTGTTGGACCAGTATGCCAGGAACCATGGACTTATCCACGGAAAACATAATATGGCTGTACATCATGGGTATAAATTTCCAAAGCATCTCCGAACAGACCCTAAACTGCACTTGGACACAAATTTTAACTTTTGTGGGGGAGGTATCCTAAGGAGAGGACCGGTCTATCAGTTCGAGAGTTATTGTGCTCTCCAACTACTACATATGGTGCCATAGGGGGTTTTTACACCCTTCGGGCTGTTTTCTCAAGAAGTATAGACTTGCCCCTGAAAAAATTTTACCATCTTAATTGAGGCAGCTAATACAAGTTGCTGCAACAAAAATCAAAGTGATTCGAGGGCAGTTCTTAAAGTGAATTTATCCGAAATTTTGTGCGGGAGGTACCGGATGGAGTGGACAAATATAGTCCATATTCGAACCTGATCTATATCTGAAGATATGTAGAATATGGACCAAAGAGTCAAAAGTTATCGTGCGCACAATTTTTCCGAACATTTTTGAACTTTTGTGGGGGAGGTACCTGAAGAAGTGGACCGATATGGCTTATCTTCGAACTTAAACTATGTTTGGACAAAATATTACTAAGGCCAAATTTTGGTCCGAATCGGCAGATCCTTTCGAGAGTTATCCTGCGCTCCAATCACTACACACGGCGTCATAGGGGTTTTTTGCAACTTTCAGGCTATTTTCTCAGGAAGTATGGACTTGCCCCTAATGAAACTTGTACCTTCGTATGGGGGACAGTGAATACAAGGTGTTACAACAAAAACCAAGGCAATTCGAGAACAGGTCCTAAACTGAACTTTTCCGAAATTTTGTGTGGGAGGTACCCGAAGGAGTTTACCGATTTAGTCCATATTGGAACGTCATCTAAGTCTGGTAGAAATTTCACGATGTGCAAAGTATGGACCAAATCGGTTACTCCCTTCAAGAGTTATAGTGCGCACAAATTTTCCGAACATTTTTGAACTTTTGTGGGGTAGGTACCAGAAGGAGTGGACCGATATAACCCATCTTCGAACTTAAACTAAGTTCGGACAAAATATTGCGAAAGCCAAATTTTGGACCAAATCGGCTCATCCGTTCGAGAGCTATCGTGCGCTCCAGCCAGACAGACAGACGGACGGACATTGCTAAATCGAATCCAAATTGTCTGAAACGGATTTCGTTCAAACATACTTGGGGTCTAAACCCATTATTCCGATGAGGCACATTTTGCCCGTATGAAAGTGTATATACCCTCGTTAGCATAAATGCTGAGGGTATAATAACTAAAGAAGAAGAAATGACTCCCAACATTTGATTCAGTTCCAAGATAGACTAGTCGATTTATTCCCTCAGGTATCGCCGCTGCAGAAGTTCGACACTTTTGAGCTATATTCCAGTTTAAGGTAATTTCTCGGATTGTGTTGAAATTTT
This sequence comes from Musca autumnalis, assembly GCF_047663935.1. Classification (NCBI taxonomy): domain Eukaryota; kingdom Metazoa; phylum Arthropoda; class Insecta; order Diptera; family Muscidae; genus Musca; species Musca autumnalis. Next base: position 241,420,434 of record NW_027411866.1, on the reverse strand, counting down.
AAGCAATATGATTTTTATTTAGGAGAACCCAATGCTTAAAGTGCAGTTAAGTCCAGATTTTATTCTTCACACACCCCTCAATAGGCCGAAAGTTGTTGTTGTTGTATCAGTGTTTTTGTTATGTTTATTTGTTCGTTACTCTGTTCAATCTGGCTCTGGTTCTATATCTAGTTCCAGAAAAGTGGCTGCTTCGATGGGATGTAGCCACAGGTCCTCTGGAGTTAGATGGGTTAGGGAGTTAGGCGACTGCAATATCCCGAGCGTAGTTGAGCTAAAACTACTCTGGTTTGTCGTGGCAGCTGACGCTCCTCAGCTGCGATAGATGGAGGATGTACTCCGAGTACTTTATTCACACTATAATTGCTTAAGGCCTTGGCAACTGAATCCGTGTGAATGCTATTCAATCCTGCTTGATATGCTTGTTGATCTAGGGGTTCTCTCCTGTATCGTTGGACCTCTCCCTCTAGAGCATGGATATCATTCCTGATCTCCCTGAATGGGCCGGGCCTACCCACAAGCAGGTATGCAACGAAAGTATCTCATTGTGTTGCTTTACAGGAAGAATTTTTGCCTCCTCATGTAGATGGTCCACTGAAGATTTGAGGAGGCACCCTGTCGCTGTTCTCAGGGCGGCATTCTGGCAAGTTTGAATCTTTTTCCAGTTCGAATCACACAATCTCGGGGACCAGACTGGAGCCGCATAGCTTACCACAGACCGACCTATCGCGTTATACGTGGTCAACAAGGTTTCTTTATCTGCACCCCAAGTGCTGCCCGCCAGGGACTTGAGGACCTTGTTCATACTTTTGAACTTGTCGCAGATAGCTGTGGCGTGTGCGCACGACGTGAATATAGTGTCGATTGTGACCCCTAAAATTTTAGGGCAGTTTATGGTCGGAATTCTGCTACCGTCGACCACGACATTCAACTCACTTCAAAACTGCGCTGTCCATGTGGTGAACAGAGTGGCTGTGGGGGAAATCTGCATATTCCTCGAATGGAAAAAGGTGGTAAGATCGGTTAAATAGTTGTTCAGTCTCTCACAGATATCATCAGGATAGGTACCCGACGCCAGGATCGTGCAATCATCCGCATACGTCACGATCTCAATGCCGTCTGGAGGGGGTGGAATACAGGAGAGGTAAAGGTTAAACAGTTTCGGAGATATCACCCCACCTTGGGGAACTCCCTGTTTCACTCTACGGGGTTTGGACTTCTTATTCCTGAATTCCACGTACGACTGGCGTCCACACATATAGTTGACTATCCAACGTTTCTAGTTTGGCCGGAGAGTTGTCTGCTCAATGTCCTCAAACAGCGTGGAGTGCCTGACTGTATCAAAGGCTTTTGATAAGTCAAGCGCCACCATCACTGTTCTATCGCACGGCCGTCTCTGGTTGAGTCCTTTACAGATATATGTGGTAATGACGTGCAGCGCTGTTGTCGTGCTGTGCTGCTTACGGAATCCATGTTGATGATCGGCAACTTGATAGCTATTTCTGATACTGGGGAGGATCAAGGCCTCAAGTGTCTTTGCTACGGGCGACAAAAGCGAAATCGGTCTGTACAATTCACTTTTGCTGGCATCCTTGCCTGGCTTCCGTAGTGGGACCACCCTGCCCATTTTCCAGACTTCGGGAACAATGAGGGTGGCTAGCGAGAAGTTGAAGACTTTGGTGAGATACTCGACTCCCGGCTCATCCAGCTGCTTCAACATTACCATGGAGATTCCATCAGGGTCCAACGCTTTGGATGATTTAGCGTTCCTGATGGCATTGGCAACATCATCCATTGTAAATTGTGGTGGTTCATCCTCGGCAGGAAGAGATCTGATTCGACGTAATACTCTTCTCTTCGCCCTGTCACTCTCGGGATGCTCGACAAACTGTCGATTGAAATTACTTGCGCACCTCTTCGGGTCAAAGTAACGTCGCCAAACGTGACTGAGGGTCCCATCTTCCCTTCTTCCAGGGTTCGAGAGTGACTTAACCGTAGCCCACAATTCACCTATACCGGCTCCAATGTTGCAGCTCTTCAGATGATTTAACCATTTGTTCCGCTTATGCTCGCCGACCAGCCTGTTAACTTCCAGTGTCAGCTTCCTGACTCTGGGGTCATTGGGGTTGATACGACGAAGTTCATCACGCTCGTTTGCTAATCCCGTCGCCTCTGCTGGGAAATTTGGTCTTACTTCGGGTATTCGACCAGCAGGGATATGGCGAGCGGCTGCAGCAGTGATGATGTCCCGGAACGTCCTTTCCGCTACCCGAACATCAGAAGAATTGGGCAATTCTCTGAAGCGGTGATTGGTGAACTCTCTGAAACTCGGCCAATCAGCTTTTTTATGATTGACGAACGTGCGGCGTTAAAATGCGCATTAAAATCCCCCAGGACCAGACGATTAGGACCTTGCAAGAGCGGGCTAATGTCAGGCCTATAATCATGGATACAGCTATTTCTCAGCGGGATGTATACATTCAGCAACTCTATCTCGGCAGCTCCACACCTGACTGCTACCCCCATACATTCCATGTATGGGTCATTAGAGACAGGCTCAAGCGAGATAGGTCTGTATTGGACAGACTGGTGCAATAGGAAAGCCAATCCCCCACCTCCACTTCTGGTGCGATCTTTCCTCAGAACATTGTAACCATCGCAATGCTCTAAGCTGTGGTTGTTGTTCAGCTTGGTTTCCTGCACCGCCGCGACCTTGATGTTCTTCCGACTCATAAAATCTACTATCTCCTCGATCTTACCTCGGAGTCCATTGCAATTCAATTGCAAAAAGGCTGCATTTTCGGGGATTGGGACAACAACGGCTGGTGTTAAAGGCTGCGTGTGTGGTTGTTGTCGAGGGGACTGCGGGGGAGTTTCGTAATCAGACGACGAGGGAGTCTCGTAATCCGACGACGACTCACTGGGAACTGTGTTCACACAGCATGCAGCAACAAAGTCCCTGTCGTAGTCCCTCACGTGGACGAGTCCAGAGCAACCCCTTAGATGCACCCACTCCTGACATCTATTGCATCTCACCGAAGATTGGATGTGGGTGAAGATGCGAATGTGACAAACTGAGCACAGATATATTGGTCCTGGGTTTTCTTCCGTCCCGGCTCGGACCAATAGAATTCGGAGCAGGCATTCCGGGATATGCTGCTCCCAACACAGAAAAACGAAACAAATACGAACATGTACACACTGAGGTGGCAGCCGCTGGCCGGAAAATTGGTTTTGTGTTGTTCCGGGTCAATCCGGTACGAAAGAACCCGCTGCCGTGGGATTGTGATAGATGGGGGATGTTCTCCGAGGAACGCATTCACACGATAGATAGATTGACTACATCCGTTAGAATGCTATTTAAACCTGCTTGAAAGTCACCGGTAACGTTGACCGACCTCTTTTTCAAGATCGTGAAGATCCCTCCTGACATGGCTGGTTGGGGGAGTCCTATCCACCATATAGTTGTTAGAATGGCTCTCACGGTAGCACCCGAGCAAGTACTGCAACAAGAGCATGCTAATGTGTTTCTGTACTACCACCATGTTGCAGTTCGCAGGACGGCATTCTGACAGGTTTGAAACTTTTTCCAATTTTTACAAAAAAAAATTCGGGACCAAAATGGCGCCGCATAGCTCACCACAGACCGACCTAGGTTTCTTCATCTGCATCCCAAGTTCTGCCGGCTAGGGACTTGAGGACCTTGCTCCATCTTTTCAGTCAGATAGCTGTGATTTGCGCGCACGGCTTGAATGTAATGTCGAATGTGGCCCTCTTCCAAACTGCGCCGTCCATGTGGTGAACAGAGTGCATGTTCCTCGTGTGGAAAAGGTGATAAGATCAGTTAAATACGAGTTCAGCCTTTCACAGATTACATCTTGGAAGGTACCTGATGCCAAGATCGTACAATCATCTGCATACGTTACGATCTCAATGCCGGATCTGACCAACGGGATCAATCATCCGCATACGTTACGATCTCAATGCCGAATCTGATCAACGGGATCGAAAGAAGAATCCCGGGATATGGTACTCTTTACACAGAAAACGATACAAACATATTTAGGTACACTGAAATTGCAGCCTATGGCCGAAACCCGGATATTGTATGGTTCTGGATCATTCTATTGTCGGAGAACCCGTCACCATGGGGTCGCTATCGGGTTCTAAGTCGTTAAACATAACGAGATTTGCTAATTTCGTCACATCCGCTCGGAAGTTAAGCCGTTGCTAAATTTAAATAATATTCAGTTCATGCTGGGACGCAGAACGACTCTCACTCAGGGTTGTTGAAATTTTCACCCTCTTCTTGATGTTGTTTTAACGCGTATCGCCAAATTTCAGTTCCAATTTCAGATATTCGATAGGATGGAGTGTGGCGAGCAGCTACAACATTGAAAATACAACGGAAATTCCATACTCCAAATATTGGGAAATTCTCTGAAGATGTGGTTAGGATGTCTCTGGGCCGGGTAGGGTGGTCGGTGGATGAAAATAAGAATGAGGAAGTGGTTCCACCCTACTGAAACGACACTGCAAAACCTGTCCCTTAGAAACATGTTATATATATTTTTTTGAAATTGCTTGTTTATTTGTATTCTTTTTTGTAAAATAACTAAAATATTAGTATTATTACTTAAGGATTTTGTAACAAAAAAAAAATTATTAATTTTATATTTTATAATATAATTGGAGATATTAAAAACAACTACACTTTAATAACTATTTTTCGAAAATAAATGCATAGAAAAATATTTTCTTTATACTAAATATAAGTGCATTTTAATTTATAGAATTTTTTCATAAATAAAGCAAAAAAAACTAACAAAAAATAAATGATAAAAATAAATTGAATTGTTGAAAAAAGAATAGTATAAAAAATAAAATTTTATTGCAAACTACTACTGGGTGTTTGGTTTGTTTATAAAAAAGGTATGTGTGATTGGTGAAATAAATATGAGACAAGTTTTTGAGGTTATGCGAAATTGGAAAAGGTAAAAAGATATGGTTATGAAAATTTGTTGCAAATGTTTGTCATACTTTTTATTCACATATCGAACATGAACATTTAAATATGCAGTACTTTATTTTAAAAATATTGAAGATGTTAAGCTGTTTTGTTTAAAGGTTATATTTTAGTACAACATGTTTTATAAGGCAATCCATAAAAAACTCTTTTCACAAAACCCCCCTTTATGGGGGTGTTTAAAGAAGAGAGTTTTTTAATAATTGAAATGGGGTACGTCATTGTATTTCGATTCAAATGAAAGGATTCTAATGTTATAAATGTGCATATCTTTATGAAAGATATTTGAATTTAAAAAAATCATTGCATTCGAATCGAAATATGAAAAAAAACATGCAAATTTTTTTGTTTGTATTCTAAAAAAGGCATTTGAAAGGTTTAGGTACACTGAAATTGCAGCCGATGGCCGAAACCTGGATATTGTATGGTTCCGGATCATTCCAGTGTCGAAGAACCCGTCACCATGGTGTCGCTATCGGGTTCTATGTCGTTAAACATAACGAGCTTTGTTTGTAAATCGCTAATTTCGTCACATCCGCTCGGAAGTTAAGCCGTTGCTAAATTCAAATAATTTTTAGTTCATGCTGGGACGCAGAGCGACTCTCAGGGTTGTTGAAATTGTCACCCTCTTCTTGATGTTGTTTTAACGCGTACCGCAAAATTTAAATCAAACGTTCATACTATTTTTGATTTCAGTTCCAATTTCAGATATTCGATATGATGGAATATGGCGAGCAGCTACAACATTGAAAATACAACGGAAATTCCATACTGCAAATATTGGGAAATTCTCTGAAGATGTTGTTAGACTGTCTCTGGGCCGGGAAGGGTGTTCTGTGGATGAAAATAAGATGAGGAAGTGGTCCCACCCTACTGAAACGACACTGCAAAACCTGTCCCTTAGAAACATGCTATATACATTTTTTTTAAATTGCTTGTTTATTTGTATTATTTTTTGTAAAATAACTAAAATATAAAATATTAGTATTATTACTTAAGGATTTTGTAACAAAAAATAATTATTAATTTTATATTTTATAATATAATTGGAGATATTAAAAACAACTACACTTTAATAACTATCTTTCGAAAATAAATGCATAGAAAAATATTTTCTTTATACTAAATATAAGTGCATATTAATTTATAGAATTTTTTCATAAATAAAGCAAAAAAAACTAACAAAAAATAAATGATAAAAATAAATTGAATTGTTTTTCATTGTTGAAAAAAGAATAGTATAAAAAATAAAATTTTATTGCAAACTACTACTGGGTGTTTGGTTTGTTTATAAAAAAAAGGTATGTGTGATTGCTGAAATAAATATGAGACAAGTTTTTGAGGTTATGCGAAATTCACATATCGAACATTTAAATATGCAGTACTTTATTTTAAGAATATTGAAGATGTTAAGCTGCTTTGTTTTAAGGTTATATTTGAGTACAAAATGTTTAATAAGACAATCCTTAAAAAACTCTTTTCACAAAACCCCCTTTATGGGGGAGTTTAAAGAAGAGAGTTTTTTTCTCAGTTTTATAATTAAAATGGGGTACGTCATTGTATTTCGATTCAAATGAAAGGATTCTAATGTTATAGACATCGGATTTTTGCATATTTTTGAAAATTATAATGCAAATTATTCGTTTATTAAACAATAGAACCTGGAGTTTTGTACGTATTATTGATTATTTTTCAATATGACATCCAATTTCTATTTCAAGAACGATATAATTCTATTTAGTAACGTAGTTACAATTGGTTGAAATTACAAAAATATGCAAAAATCTGATATCTAGTTATAAAAGTGCATATCTTTATGAAAGATATTTGAATTTAAAAAATCATTGCATTCGAATCGAAATATAAAAAAAATCATGCAAATTTGTTTGTTTGTATTCTAAAAATAAAACCATTTAAAAAGGCATTTGAAAGGTTTGAGAAATAAGATATAACATTTAAAATAAATTTGATTATTAATTTTTCCACAAATCCATTTTATTTCGAATTTTAGTTTGAATTTTTTTTAATATTTTTTTTTTTTTTTTTTTTTTTTTTTTTTTGAATAATACAGAATAGGATATTATGAAAAGCTAAATTTCAATATCTTTCTTGAAATGTATTTCAGAAAAAAACTTGTGATTTGAAAGTATTAAAAATTCATATATAAAATTCGAAATAAAAAATTGAATTGTTTTTTTTTTTAATTTGTGAAAATGTTCTCGTTAAAATGATTTTTTTAATATTTTACAATTTGAATATTTCTACGTGTCTCACAATCTTCAAAAAGAGTTCCTCTCCAAAAACTTGTCCCATTCTTTCCTCAAGCAACCACCACTAAAATGTCTTTAAATAAACCTATCCAAAAAGAAGTAAAAGAAACGCCTTAACCTAAGACTATAGATCTGTGAGCAGCAACCGACAGCGCAGGAGACCAATAAAATTTGAATTAAGAGTAAAAAATAATTAAATCATAACCTCAAACTACGAGCAGCACTACGTTTGGGGGTGGGTGGAGCTTGGGGTGAATTATTTAAACGTTTCATTCCGGAAGCAGTACCCATTAAACAGCGGGGTTTACGTTTTGGTGTTGCAGGTGGAGTATGACTAAATTTCGTTGGAGTTCGTAAATTGGCCACCGACAAGTCTTCCAATGAAGTATCCCCACCTTGCAGAGGATCTTCGTCTTCGTTTAAGAATGTAGTTGTTGCCGTTGGAACATCATTTCCAATGGGTTCTATAATTGTTTCCTCAATATGTTCCTCTTCCATTCGTTGTGGTGGCTCCGGCATGGCGGCATTTGCTGCTGGTGGTTGCTCATCCATAGATAATGCAAATTGTGACATTAAATTACGCCGTGTTGGTGTGGCCACAATTGCTCCATTTAATGATTCATAGATAATTAGGGCGAATTGCAATTGATTATCTTCCAATTTACGACGATATGAAATACGTATACGAGTCTCTACTTCCGAACGATCACGCCATAGGGGGCTACGTTGTTTCAAGCCACTACCCAAGGGGTTATTGTTACGCAAACGCATTACACCTTTAACTTCCAAATATCTTAAAGGACTATATAATGCCTCCATAACTTCCAATTCATCTTCTTCTGAAGATGAATCATCCAGCAGGGTACGTATACCACCTTCAATATTTTTATTACGTTTACTGGTCGATGGTGCTGTGGGCAAACGTTTCAAATAACTAAAGTTACCCGAATGTGTACGCTTTAAACGATGTCTACGTGATAGAGTTTCATTGCTGTCGTCGGCAAAATCTTCATCTTCAGATTTGCGTTCGTCTTTTACAGCACTTGATGGAGGCGTTAGATTACCAATGTCCAATGTACTTGTTGCTGTACATTTTTCTGGTGTTTGTCTGTAAGCCCCGGCACCAAATAAACTGGTAGATGATGATATCGAAGGTTGTTCGTTGTCTTCAACATCACTGTCGGCATATGATTTTAATGGTACCATATCTGGTACACGATTTATGGGATGTACATGATCTATGGGTTTTGTGGAAATCACTTTTCTGTTCGACAAAAGAGAGAAGGAATGGGAAAATGTTAAGAACCAAGAAATCGAGTAATTACAGAATTTATTATCTTACGTGCGCATGTGACTGGTTTTGGTTTCAATAGGACCACATACCTCGGCATCTACAAATTCTGTATGTTCGAATTGACTGTTCACTTCATGTCTGAAATTGAAATAAGTTATGTACTTTGTTAAATAATTTACTCTGACTTTGATGGTGAGCTGGATAAAAAATTGTAAGACTAAATTTAAACCGAAATTGTTGGTAACCTAACGCTTAGTTTAGCTGCGACCTCAAGTGTAATCTTGCTTTTAGTTCAAGAATACCACTTGACAGGATTTTTGGAACATTCGGGTCATTATCGAGAGAGATGTGGAGAATAAAATTACAGAATTGTTTGTAACTACTACCAGTCAGCAACTGCAGCGTTGTGATGGTTGCAACGTACTGGGAAGTGGAGGTGGGGGATTAGCCATTGCACCAGTCTGCTCAAGACAGACCTATCTCACTTGAGTCTGGCTCTAATGACCCGTACATGGATTGTATGGGATAGCAGTCAGGTGTGGAACTGCTGAGATACAGCGGCTGAACGTATACATTCCGCCGAAAATTTGCTGTTCTCCAGGTTTGGAGGGTCATAACAATCTAGTCTTCGGGGACTTAAATGCTCATCATGAGTTGTGGCATTCGGTCCTCGGAAACGACCAGAGGGGTATAGTGCTGGCTAAGCAGATTGATAGCTCTACGTTTTGCACGGAGGACGTCTCTACCAGAATTAGCGGAGAGTGTCACAGTTCGCCAGACATAACCATCTTGTCCTCTGGTCGTCGTCGTTTTTTTTTTTTTTTTTTTTTGATCAGACCATCTTCCCGCAATTGTCTCCATCAGCAGACCGCCCGATTTCATAACCTCTGAACGCCGCACTTTCTTTAATCACGGAAAAGCTAATTGGCTGAGTTTGAGATAGTTCACTAATCGCCGCTTTAAAGATCTTCCCAATTCCTTCTGATGTGCGGGTAGAAGAAAGAACGTTCCGAGACATCATCACTGGCGCAGCCTCTCGCCATATACCTGCTGGTCGAGTATCCGAAGTGACACCAAACTTCCCAAGAGAGGCGACAGGATTAGCAAATGAGCGTGATGAGCTTCGCCAAGCCAACCCCAATGACCCCAGAGTCAGGGAACTGACACTGGAAGTTAACAGGCTGGTCGGCGAGCATAAGGCGGATTAAGTGAATTGTAGGCAACGGTTAAGGCACTCTCGTACCCTGAAAATAAGAAACATAGAACCTCAGCCACGTTTGGCGACGTTACGATGACTGATCCAAAGAGATTTGCGCAAGTTCTCTCACTCGACAGTTTGTTGAGCACCCCAGAGTGACAGGGCGAAGAGAAGAGTACTATGTCGCATTAGATCTCTTTCTGCCGCGGATGAGCCATCACAATTTACAGTGGAAGATGTTGCGAATGTCATCAGGAACTCTAAACACCTGAAACAGCTGGATGTGCCTGGAGTCGAATATCTTATTAAAGTTGTCGACCTGCCGGTTACCACACACACCATTTCCGAAGTCTGGGAAATGGGCGGGGTGGTCCCTCTACTGAAGCCAGGCAAGGATGCCAGCAAAGATGAATCGTACGGAGAAATTTCGCTTCTGTCGCCCGTAACAAAGACCCTATAGACTTTAGTCCTCCCCAGCGTTAGTAGCAAGCCACTTGCGATCATCAGCATGGGTTCCGTAAGCAGCACAGCACGACAACAGCGCTGCACACCATCGCCACACATATTAGTCGAGGACTCCACCAGAACAAGCCTTTGATAATGTCAAGCACTCCACGCTATTTGAGGACATCGAACAGACAACCCTTCGGCCAAGTTTAAAGCGTTGGATCTTAGAACAAGAATTCCAAGCCTCGTAGAGTGAAACAGGAGTTTCCCAAGTTCCACCTCCAGACGGCATTGAGATTGTAACGTATGCGGACGATTGTACGATCTTGGCGTCAGGTACCTTCCCTGGTGACATCTGTGAGAGAATGAACACCTATTTAATGCGGATTTCCTGCCACTAAATCTACCGGCACTCTGTTCACCACATGGACGGTTTAGAAGAGAGTTGAATGTCGTGGTCGATGGTAACAGAATTCCGACCACAAACTGCCCCAAAATTCTAGGGGCCACATTCGACACTACATTCAAGCCGTGCTCGCATGCCACAGCTATCTGCGACAAACTGAAAAGCAGGAACAAGACTCTTAAGTCCCTAGCTGGCAAAACTTGGGGTGCAGATAAAGAAACCTTGTTGACCAAATATAACGCGATAGGTTGGTCGGTCTGTGGTAAGCTATGCGGCGCCAGTTTGTTCCCCGAGAATTGGAAAAGATTCTAACCTGCCAGAATGCCGCCTTGAGAACAGCAACAAGCAGGTTTTAATGACATTCACATGGACGCAGTTGTTAAGGCCATAAGCAGATATAGTGTGAATGAAGTCCTCGGAGTACGTCTCTCATCTATCGCAGCTGAGGTCAGTCCTGCCAAACCTACTCATCTAATTCCAGTGGATCTGATGTTACATCCCATCCATGCAGCCAATTTCCTGGAACTGGAGATAGACCCAGAGCCAGACTGAATAGAAGAATGAACACAAAAACATATAATAAACACTGTTACAACAACAACCAGTAATTTTAATTGATCGTGTGGACTTGCTCACGAAAAACATTATATCGTTGTAAATGATAATCTTAGGTACAATTTTCAAAGCGATCCTCGAATAGTCCTTATACTGAACTTCAGCAAAATTATTGAAATTTTTTGTGAAAGGTACCCGAAGAAGTTGTCCGACAAAGACCATCTTCGAACATGATTTAAGTTTGAGAGAAACATTGCAATGTGAATAGGTTGTACCAATGTCATTCACTCCTTTCGATAAACATGGTGCCCCCACCACTATTAAATGCAAGGAACTTTGTTTTAGGAGACGACAGCATTCCGTAAAAATATGTATTAATCTGAGAAAATCAACATTATGCTGGTGATTGTTAGTCTTATGATATATGCCGATGTTCTGTGCATATATCGTTATATTAATGCAATCTCTGGGAGATCTAATCTGACAGTAAACAATCTATTATCAGTATTTCACATGTTAAGTTCTGAAAGTAAACACATCACATGAACATGTTTATACACACCATATTCTTACTATTTGATTCGGATGTGGTTTTAGTGGTATTGTGTTTAAACATTGTTTTGGCATATCCGTAATTCCAAGTCTACAATTAATTGTTAACTATACCTAAAATCTTCTATATGTTACTGCAACCCAAGCAAAATTGCTATACACGACCTACCTTAAGTAATCATGAATCTTATTTGCTCCACGCACAGTACGTCCATACCAATCGATAACACTATTGGGTGCCAAATGATATTTGAAGTCAATGCTGCTCTGTTGAAATAATTCCAAATATTTGGCCAATACTTCTTGGACTTCTGCTGCTGGTGCTCCACTGTTTAGACGAGCTAAAAAGTAACAAGAAAAAAGGTGAAAATGTGTTGAAATAGTTTTGGGACAGATTATCGAAAAAGAAAACTAACCTTCCATGCTGGCGTTGAACAAAAAGAGCAAACCGGGCCGTGTGTGCGTGATTTCGTCAACAACAGCAAATGCCGGAACAATATTTCTTATTTTAACAAATGCTGGTTTTATATATTTTTAGTAAAATATATATTTATTGTGTAATTCGTAATTCCAATAGTTAATTTTTTCTTTTTATTATTAGAAACTGCAGCTGATGCCAACACTTCACACCTCAAACAAAACAATAAGAACGAACCAAACCACCTCAGCTGCTATCTGCTGTCACACTGATGTCAGAAACAAAGAGATATGCAAAGAGAGAACAAATCAAAAGGTCGTAATGTAAACAACAACAATGCACAAAAACACCCCTTAATGACAAAGAGAGCGAGAGAGACTGCGTTAGGTAAAAAAATCTTCCTAATAAATGGAAATCACAAAATCCTTGAATTTAATGTTTCTTAACTACCTAACAGGATCTTCGACCTTTTTTATCTGCAAATTATAAAATATTTTACCTGATTTGTTCGATTATGTTGTTTAAAATTACATATTTTTAATGCAAATTCACACACACATTCTCATTTCCACATGCATTCACTCACACTAAGCGAAAAATACGTTGCATTTTTTCGGAAACTTTTTACAGAAAATTTAAGATTTTTATTTATTAAAATTGTATATTCCAGTTGATATATATCTTTTGTTACTTGATTTATTGAAATATCACGTTTTTCTGTTGTATTTAAAGGAAATGGCTTACAATAATTCGTTTTTTATAAATCCAAAGTGTGCGTGACAAATGTTAAAAAATAGAAAATGAAAAAATGTTGGCGCGTCACAGCTGTCATCTGCCATCTGACCAGTGTTGCACACTTAAGTATAACATGCGCGGAAATGTGCGACTTGTCTGCAATTGAGCATTTTTATAATATTTTACTAAAGCTACGTTTACATTCACATCATCATTATTTATTTGAAAAATGCATTTAGGGAACGCTGTTGTTTACAATGCAAATTGTGTCTCAAAGCTCTCTCCTACATGAATATGGGCTCTCTTTTACAGCATTGACATATTAAAATAACTAAATTCAGTTTAAATTCCCTTTGATTTTGTGCATTTACCCCCTGTTTTTGTAACTAATTTTCGTTCGTTCGTCAATATTCGTAATAATTTAGGCATCCATAGCTCTACACCCAAAAAATTCAAATTCATTTAATACATTGCCGACAAACAGATAAACGCTGGACTTTGGTATCGGCGTCACCCTGTTGTTGTTGTTTTTTCTCAACGGCCAACACAAAACTTTAATCAAACGTTGTATCTGTTTTCAACTTAAGACAAGTAAAAACTGGGGGTAAAGCTGAAAACACATCCAACGTTTGAGTAAAGTTTTGTGTTGGCCGTTGAGAACAAAACAACAACAACAGGGCGACGCCGACACCAAAGTCCAGCGTTGATCTGTTTGCCGGCATATATTTCAAATGAATTTGAATTTTTCGGCATCATGCCGAACAGTGTAAAAACGGCCAAAAACTACACAAAACTTTATCCAAACGTTGGACGTGTTTTCAGCTTAAAGGCCTCGACACTAAGTCGAAGGTCACACTAGAGTGGTTTCATTGAAACTTCTAGGGATTCTTAAATCGAGTTCCTCACTACAGCAACTTCATGATTTTACTGTAGTATGGAAATCGACCTAGGAACCCTGGATTTCATGAAATTGTTTCAATGAAACCATCTAGTGTGACCAAGGACATAAGAAGCATGGCATTCTTGCTTAAAGCTGAAAACACATCCAACGTTTGAGTAAAGTTTTGTGTTGGGCGTTGAGAAAAAAACAACATTAACCCAGATAAAGCCACTGGTCGTTTAAACGCCACAAAAAATGGTTGCAAAAATTGACGTAAAACTCTGTTTTTTTTTTCAAATATTTTTGTGGGGTTTTTTGCATTTTGTTATAGTATTGTCTGTTATCTCTAATTTCACGCTGATAGCGCTTCATTTGACCTAAGCATTTCCACACAATTGGCCAAAAACCCAAGCTATTCAAAAAAATCTACTTTTTTGTAATTTTCGACTTTTGATGAAAAATTTAAATATGCGATAAAAATTTAATCAAAAATGTTAGAATCATATAAAGGCAGGGATTTGTTAGGAATATAGTAAGAGTATTTTCTCAATCAAAAACCAAGGGATTGGCACGTAAGGATACACCAATATTACCCTCCAAAGTTTTTGGAACTTTTAAGGGAAGGCCCGATTGCAGGAAAACTATACTTTCGCGGCTCGCGGCTTTAAACCGTTTGAATTCAAATGAAAAATGACAAAAAGAGAGAAATTGGAAGATGACAGTGTTGTATTTTTGTTATGACAACTGAATGACAATACAGCACTGCTTAGTACACTGTAAAAAACTAGTGAATGAAATAGAGTATGATAGGTTTATACAAGGCATATTCATATAAGGTAAATGCATGAATTACAACAACTAACAAATTTACAAAAACAACATTGTTGTTATTGAAAATTAATTGTCAAAGATAAATATTGAATAATAGGGTCGTTCCAAAAAATTTTTCAGGAAAAACGTAAATACATTTTGCAAATCCTCTAAAATAGAACAAATTTGAATCAAAATATAAATAAAAAGCATACCGAACTGTCGTAGGTCATTGTTATTACACGTTTACGGTGAAAAGAAGAATTTTTTGGTAGCAAATTTCAAAGTTTCAAATTTCATGAGTATACCCTATTACATTTTGAAAACTAAATTTACAAAAAAAAGTAAGAATACAGCTGATTGTCACTTCTACCTTCTATAAATATGCCTTGGGTTTATACATGGTATTAAGGCGTACATAAGCCGCTCTGCCTGAAGGCCTGCGTACATAAGCTGCCTTGCCTGATTACCTTGCTTTCCTGCTTCATTTCTGACATAATAAAAATACAAGAATAAAGGAGGCCGAGCAAATTTCGAACTGGGTTGCACTTTTCTTTTTTATTCTTTTATCAGAAGCAAGCAAGGCAACCAGGCGATGCAGCTTATGTACGTAGGCCTTGATTGCCTTGCTTTCCTGCTTCATTTTTGACATAATAAAAATAAAAGAATAAAGAAGGCCGAGGAATTTTCGAACTGGGTTGCCCTTTTCTTTTTTATTCTTTTATCAGAAGTAAGCAAGGTAAGCAGGCAAGGCAGCTTATGTACGCAGGCCTTTATTGTGCCTTGGTTTTACCAATACTTCACCAATATTTCGTTAGCTTTTTTCATAATTTTCCTTTCATCAATGCTAATTTCTTTGTAATTTTTCTCTTCATGAAATTATTTACTTTTTTACTAGGCGTTTACACCAGACTGTTTGTCTTCAAATACAACTCTGATTTACTAACACATACATACATTTGTCGGCTGTCTCCCAGCTGTCTATCAGTTTTTCACAGACAGTAGTGTTAAAAAATTTTTGACATTTTTGTGAAAAAGAAGTGTAACGATAATTTAAATATGTTGAAAATAAAATAATATGTACAAAAACAAAATATGTGAACGGAAAACAAAAGGAAATATATGGTTTTCATTCATAATTTTACAACTGTTTTTACAGTTGTCTGGACGCCTACGTCACAGAGGCAAGTTTTGGGTTTTTGACAATCAATACATGAAGTCAACTGTCCTGTCATTTGTAAACGCAGGGTTAAGTTAATTGTGCAAACGAACTCATGTCATGTTCACACGAGCGTTTGAATTACGTTGTTCGCCTGTCGAACGACGTACACGAATTAACCCGTTTCCACGACACCATTCGTAATTAACAGAAACATAAACAAAATTTCCTTCATTTTTGTTTCCTTGTTTTCACGAAAATTTGAACCGAAAGCACATAAAATATACATTAAATGAATAGGAAAAGCAATAGACTTTCCTTCAAATGTATCTTCTATATTTATGTACACACATTTCATTCATTTTTTCCATAATTATTAATATATTTTTCTATTTTCAAAATTAAAGAGAGAGAGAGAGACATGTCAAAACTATGTTTGTGTATACAGACTTTCAGTTATTTGTTTCCTTTTGTTTCTGATTTTTTACACGATTTTGAACTAATGGACAAGAAATGTGTGCGGAATTAAGAAGGAAACACAACCATCTTCCTTCTGCATCTATATAAAATGTTAAGTTCATTAATTTTGATTCATCTTTTTTCCTTTTTTCTAAAAATTTTTGTGTGTTTCAACAAATTTTTCAATTTAGAATTTAGACTTTTATAATCATTTTTTTTTTCGATAAATTCTCTCATTTGTTAGGCATGGGACATACTTATTCGTCGTTCAGAGAGTATTTCTAATCGAACAACGTTGAAAAATCGTCGTTCGTTCATAGAATTTTGTGTGGGGAAATAAGTAATTTATTCGTAGTTATGGGTCGAACAACGAATAGAGAACGAACAACGTACCGTGGAAACGGGCTATCACAGAACGATCAGTTGTGATAGATAATAGCTCTGTTCCTTTACCTGCCTGAGGTTACCATTTCTTACCATTTTTAGCCTGCAAAGCGTTCCTTTAGTCCCGGTCCACACTAGAGTGATTTCATTGAAAAAATTGCATGAAATTATGCGTCTCTAGATCGACCTCCATAGTAGAGTAAAATCCTAAAATTGCTGTAGTGGGGAATTCGATTTAAGAACACCTAATTTCATGAAATTTTTTAATGAAATTCACGCCAGTGTGGACCGGGACTTACTTCAACAAGCATACAATTTATATGAGACCATTTCACCACTTTTACCATTTTTTGCCACTGTTACCATTTTTTAAAGGAACAGACCAAATATTGATTAAAAAATGGGAGAAACTACATAATATCCTAGACAGACGGCAGCGTTAATTTGCATTAACTGCCTTAGGGCCAGAACAGAATCAATCGTCTCTTGCTTTGCTTGCTTCCCCAAATGTCAAATTATAAAGGAATGCCAGAGCCTCTTTGACCATGTTTAGACACTCAAACTGGAAAGAAAATTTTTCTTCTTAATTTCTTTTAAAATTTCCTTGTTGTTTAGACACGGAAATCATGTTAGTGTCAATTTTATAATTTTTCTGATTCTTCTTCACACTCATTTTCTCATTGCGCCGTTCAAAAACAAAGCCAAGGCAAAATTGTAATGAAAAGTAAAAATGGACGTGTGTGATAAACAATTAATTATTAAAGGAACCATTGAATTGCATTTTAATTTTGACATTTCCACTTATTTCGAATTGTTTTTGCTTAAAAAATAGTTTTCCTCCAAATGGTTTTTTTTTTCAATTGTCTCCGCTGTTGTTTGTTTCTCGACAGAGAAAATAAAATGAAAGAAAATGCAAAAACAAATCTGCAGCCAACTTCAGGTTGTATACGAAGAAAAACGAAACAAAACAGAATTTGCCAGTACAGAGGTGTGTGTACCCCCTCTTATTCCTCTCTACTCCCTCGCCCATAAACTCAATTTTCTTTCCCATCAACTTTCCCTGTATAAACAGGGACTTTGCAAATCCGGCTGCGTTCTCCTATAGGAGGCTCTGGCATTCCTTTATAATTTGACATTTGGGGAAGCAAGCAAAGCAAGAGACGATTGATTCTGTTCTGGCCTTAAGGCAGTTAATGCAAATTAACGCTGCCGTCCTGCCGTCTGTCAAATGTCAAATTATAAAGGAATGCCAGAGCCTCCTATAGGAGAACGCAGCCGGATTTGCAAAGTCCCTGTTTATACAGGGAAAGTTGATGGGAAAGAAAATTGAGTTTATGGGCGAGGGAGTAGAGAGGAATAAGAGGGGGTACACACACCTCTGTACTGGCAAATTCTGTTTTGTTTCGTTTTTCTTCGTATACAACCTGAAGTTGGCTGCAGATTTGTTTTTGCATTTTCTTTCATTTTATTTTCTCTGTCGAGAAACAAACAACAGCGGAGACAATTGAAAAAAAAACCATTTGGAGGAAAACTATTTTTTAAGCAAAAACAATTCGAAATAAGTGGAAATGTCAAAATTAAAATGCAATTCAATGGTTCCTTTAATAATTAATTGTTTATCACACACGTCCATTTTTACTTTTCATTACAATTTTGCCTTGGCTTTGTTTTTGAACGGCGCAATGAGAAAATGAGTGTGAAGAAGAATCAGAAAAATTATAAAATTGACACTAACATGATTTCCGTGTCTAAACAACAAGGAAATTTTAAAAGAAATTAAGAAGAAAAATTTTCTTTCCAGTTTGAGTGTCTAAACATGGTCAAAGAGGCTCTGGCATTCCTTTATAATTTGACATTTGGGGAAGCAAGCAAAGCAAGAGACGATTGATTCTGTTCTGGCCCTAAGGCAGTTAATGCAAATTAACGCTGCCGTCTGTCTAGGATATTATGTAGTTTCTCCCATTTTTTAATCAATATTTGGTCTGTTCCTTTAAAAAATGGTAACAGTGGCAAAAAATGGTAAAAGTGGTGAAATGGTCTCATATAAATTGTATGCTTGTTGAAGTAAGTCCCGGTCCACACTGGCGTGAATTTCATTAAAAAATTTCATGAAATTAGGTGTTCTTAAATCGAATTCCCCACTACAGCAATTTTAGGATTTTACTCTACTATGGAGGTCGATCTAGAGACGCATAATTTCATGCAATTTTTTCAATGAAATCACTCTAGTGTGGACCGGGACTAAAGGAACGCTTTGCAGGCTAAAAATGGTAAGAAATGGTAACCTCAGGCAGGTAAAGGAACAGAGCTATTATCTATCACAACTGATCGTTCTGTGATAGCCCGTTTCCACGGTACGTTGTTCGTTCTCTATTCGTTGTTCGACCCATAACTACGAATAAATTACTTATTTCCCCACACAAAATTCTATGAACGAACGACGATTTTTCAACGTTGTTCGATTAGAAATACTCTCTGAACGACGAATAAGTATGTCCCATGCCTAACAAATGAGAGAATTTATCGAAAAAAAAAATGATTATAAAAGTCTAAATTCTAAATTGAAAAATTTGTTGAAACACACAAAAATGTTTAGAAAAAAGGAAAAAAGATGAATCAAAATTAATGAACTTAACATTTTATATAGATGCAGAAGGAAGATGGTTGTGTTTCCTTCTTAATTCCGCACACATTTCTTGTCCATTAGTTCAAAATCGTGTAAAAAATCAGAAACAAAAGGAAACAAATAACTGAAAGTCTGTATACACAAACATAGTTTTGACATGTCTCTCTCTCTCTCTCTCTTTAATTTTGAAAATAGAAAAATATATTAATAATTATGGAAAAAATGAATGAAATGTGTGTACATAAATATAGAAGATACATTTGAAGGAAAGTCTATTGCTTTTCCTATTCATTTAATGTATATTTTATGTGCTTTCGGTTCAAATTTTCGTGAAAACAAGGAAACAAAAATGAAGGAAATTTTGTTTATGTTTCTGTTAATTACGAATGGTGTCGAGGAAACGGGTTAATTCGTGTACGTCGTTCGACAGGCGAACAACGTAATTCAAACGCTCGTGTGAACATGACATGAGTTCGTTTGCACAATTAACTTAACCCTGCGTTTACAAATGACAGGACAGTTGACTTCATGTATTGATTGTCAAAAACCCAAAACTTGCCTCTGTGACGTAGGCGTCCAGACAACCATGGCACAATTACCCAGGTAGTGGCATCGTAAAATTTTGAATATGTTATGTCAAAACTTTCTTTATGTTGTTGGGGAAATTACAACAAAAATAATTTGTTTATAAAGGGATTTGACTTTTCATATTCGATCAGCTGGTGTGATACCACTACCTGGTAGTTCTGCCATGCAGACAACTGTAAAAACAGTTGTAAAATTATGAATGAAAACCATATATTTCCTTTTGTTTTCCGTTCACATATTTTGTTTTTGTACATATTATTTTATTTTCAACATATTTAAATTATCGTTACACTTCTTTTTCACAAAAATGTCAAAAATTTTTTAACACTACTGTCTGTGAAAAACTGATAGACAGCTGGGAGACAGCCGACAAATGTATGTATGTGTTAGTAAATCAGAGTTGTATTTGAAGACAAACAGTCTGGTGTAAACGCCTAGTAAAAAAGTAAATAATTTCATGAAGAGAAAAATTACAAAGAAATTAGCATTGATGAAAGGAAAATTATGAAAAAAGCTAACGAAATATTGGTGAAGTATTGGTAAAGCCAAGGCACAATAAAGGCCTGCGTACATAAGCTGCCTTGCCTGCTTACCTTGCTTACTTCTGATAAAAGAATAAAAAAGAAAAGGGCAATCCAGTTCGAAAATTCCTCGGCCTTCTTTATTCTTTTATTTTTATTATGTCAAAAATGAAGCAGGAAAGCAAGGCAATCAAGGCCTACGTACATAAGCTGCATCGCCTGGTTGCCTTGCTTGCTTCTGATAAAAGAATAAAAAAGAAAAGTGCAACCCAGTTCGAAATTTGCTCGGCCTCCTTTATTCTTGTATTTTTATTATGTCAGAAATGAAGCAGGAAAGCAAGGCAATCAGGCAAGGCAGCTTATGTACGCAGGCCTTCAGGCAGAGCGGCTTATGTACGCCTTAATACCATGTATAAACCTATCATACTCTATTTCATTCACTAGTTTTTTTACAGTGTACTAAGCAGTGCTGTATTGTCATTCAGTTGTCATCACAAAAATACAACACTGTGTCATCTTCATTTTTCTCTTTTCTTTATGTCATTTTTCATTTGAATTCAAACGGTTTAAAGCCGCGAGCCGCGACGATAGATAATACACGGAAACACACACAGCGGGAATCAACGTAACACCGCCAAATGCAAAACCCAAGTGAAAATTTTTGGAAATTTTGAAAATTCCTTTAAACCACCTCGCTGTTCCTATTGTTTGAATTAAAATTCGTGGAAATTGTGTCAGATAAAAAAGGAAATTCCGCGTATGTGTGTTTTATTGAAAAACCGTTTGTGTTTGTTGTTGCATCCATCATAAAGAAGATTTGTGTTGTGTGTTTTACCTGTTAATTGCCAAAACCAAGAAAATATATGTTATCTTTATAAGAGGTGTTGATGTCGCATCAAAAGTGTCATTAGTGTTTTGTAAGTTGTCTCATACGCAAGAGATTGCTATTCGCAGCAGCCGACCGCCACAGGGCAAGAGAAAAACTATTAGCCACCACCAGCAAACCAACCAAATACCCAGCAAGCAAAGAAGAGCAGTAGAGGCACGCAAAAAAGCAAATCATTGAGGAAGGGTAAGTGTGAGTGGCTGGCTAGCCAAAAAAAGTGAAAGAAAAACAAAAAATTACAAGGGCTTTTATTGATTTCTTTCTGTTTTTTAAAACAAATTACAGGTCACAACGACGTTTGTTTTGTAATAACCTTCCCATACATACGTGTGGTACCAAATAGTCTACCAATTAAAGTCTCGGTCTACAAAACTACTTTAAAATGGGTGATTTGGAAAGTGTGCGAGTGGCTCTAAGGGTACGTCCCTTAGTGCCTTCGGAAGTTAATCGCGGTTGTCAAGTGGCTGTGGAAAAAGTCGATGGCCAAGATCAGGTGGTGGTCAATGGACATGATGCCTTCTCGTTTAATTTTGTCTTCGATTGGCGTGACACCCAGGAACAAGTGTACAATATGTCTGTCTCCGATATGTTGGATAAATTATTTAGTGGTTTCAATGCCACCATCTTGGCTTATGGCCAGACTGGTTCTGGTAAAACTCATACAATGGGTACTGCCTTTGATGGTGAACTGGATGAAAATGTTGGTGTTATACCGCGAGCAATGCACGATATCTTTGAACGTATTAAAAAACTATCGGATCAATATGAATTTGTTATCAAATGTTCTTTCATGGAATTGTATCAGGAGCAGCTATTCGATTTATTATCGAATAAACCTCGTGATGAGAGTATTGTTGATATGCGTGAAGACCGTAGTGGTATAATAATGGTTGGCCTAACGGAGCAACAGGTTCATTCGGCCAAGGAAACAACAGATTGTTTGGTGCGGGGTTCATCGGGTCGTGCCGTGGCTTCCACAGCAATGAATGAGGCTTCCTCCAGATCACATGCTATATTTACTGTTACCCTGCAAGCAACCAAAAAAGACGAATCGTAAGTATATTGCTCTTATCTGTTTTGTTGGTGTTTGGAGGAAATTCAATTTGTTGTTGTTTGCTGTTTTTTTTGCACAAGTTGAGGTTATGTCTGTGTAGTTGTGTATGATGAGATGTGTGGAGATGGTGTGCGTGCGTCTGTGTGTTTTTATTTTTTATATTGTTTATCAATTGATTTTTCTTTTTGTTTGTGTTTTTTATTTGTTATAGACGAGCCGTTACCACCTCCAAATTTCATTTGGTCGATTTGGCTGGTTCAGAACGTTCCAAAAAGACTGGAGCCACCGGCGACCGCTTTAAAGAAGGTGTTAAAATTAATCAAGGTCTCTTAGCCTTGGGCAATGTCATTTCAGCTTTGGGAGGTAAGTTTTTCAGAAAACTTTAACAAATGTGAATAGAAACAATAACATCATCTAATAACTTGAAATTGCTTAGACACTAAAACAACTAATCTCCACTTATATTTTGGGGGTATTATTCATGCGGAAACTGATAACTGGTTATGTTGTGTATTGTTTAGAAAACCAATTCAAAACAATACCAGTGTTGTCATTATTTTGATTATAAATACCCTATTGATACGATGGGGTATTTTTGGTTTAGTAAATGGTTTGAGCAGCAGCACCTTGATTGCTATGAAGTTTTCACCAGGGATAGATGTCTTTGCCTTAATTACGAGAATATTATTCGCCATTATTATCCACACCAGGTCTATTCAAGAATTAGTAACAGAAAAAATATTATGTCGCTTATCTTCTATTAAGCTTAGAACCACCACTTGGAATGTCATTTTTCACCAGATATAGGTCTTATTGTCCTCGTTGGGAGGATATGTGTCACTTGAGAAACATAACAATTGGTAATCAGATTTAACATTTTCTTATAAGTAGATAGAAATCCGAAGTTTGACACCATTAGGAAGATGAAAAGTTTGGACAGGTCAACAAGAGTAGTCAAAATGGACATTTATACCCTCTGCCTTATGCTAAACAGTTCTTCATTAAAATAGTGGCTGTAGTCCCCATGTACGTTTTAGACAATTTGAAGTCGATAGCTTGGCGGGCACAATAACTCTCGAACGATTTGGTTCAAACTTGTCATCTGATAATATTTTATCGGTACTTCGATCAAGTTCATCTTTCCCTATACATATATGGGCCTTTGATGTTCCGAAAATTCCCTTGTTTTAATTTCACCATTTTCGAACGCGGTCTTCGACCGGGCATATTAGTCTTTCTCAGATGAAAGTTGCAAATATTGGGTACGAGAACATTTTCTTTTAAATTTAAATTTTTTTCGAAGTAGCCGGCCTTCGGCCTTTAATTTAAGACATGCAAATTTCAGGAACAACAACAACATTTTCTTCATTTCACTTCCTGCTTTTAACAATTAAATTTTTGGAACTTCAGGGGCTCATATTCTGGAAATATAAAGTTCCCCCAAATTTTTTCCCATGTTCGTTTACCAACCTCACAAAAATTAAAATTTTTTGCTTAAGTACACTTGAAGGGCTGTTAGAAGATCGTTTGGAAATGTTTACCAAATGTACTCCTTGTTGCCTTGTTTACAGCGATGTAAAGCTATTTGTGGGGCAAGCCCATGCTTTCTGATATAATGGTCCAAAAGCTCTAAAGAAAACCCCTACTGATGAGCCCGATAACTTATTTTTTTATTTTTTTATACATCCAGTTCCTAGAAGGTCTATATCGGATAAGTGCTTAAGTGCACTTTAAGGGCTTTTGGAGGATCGTATTGAAATTTTAACCAATGATACTACTTGCTGGCCTCTTTACAGCGATATTATGTTTTTCGTGGGCAAGTCCATGCTTCCTTATATTACGACCCAAAAGCTCAAATGGAAACCCTCCGGCTCCAACTAAAATGGCTGATGAACACGATAACTTACGAATTGAATATCCCGATTTGTCCTAAATGTTGTTATGGTAAAATATCTTCCAAATACACATCAAGTTCCAAGAACGTCTATATCGGAAATGTTCGTGTAACGTCCTCACAAAAGTTCAACATATTCGCTTATGTGCATTTTAAAGGCTGTTCAAGGATCGTTATTAAATTTTAACCAAATGTACTCCTCGTTGTCCTGTTTACAGTTATATCAAGTTTTTTTGTAAGCAAATCCGCGCTTCCTGAAATAATGGCTCAAAAGTTTAAAAAATACTGCAGACACCAACTATAATGACTCTAAAGCACAAATATGCCGATTTTACTGAAATTTTTCTCATCGTAAAATGTCTTCCAAAGGTACATCAAGCTGCAGGAACGTTTATATAGGACAGCATTTTCGGGACCTTCCTCACAAAATTTTAAAATGTTTGTGTATGTGCAATTTAAGGGCTGTTCGAGGATAGTTTTGAAATTTTTACCTGTGGTAGTCTTTGTGCTTCTGCTTACGGCGCTGTAACGTTTTTTTTGTGAGCAAGTCCATGCATCCTGACATAATGGTCCAAAGGCTCAAAAATTTCTACGGTGACAATAACACTGTACAACAAAATCGAACATTTTTTTTAAATTACAAGAAACCCCGCACAGATTATGAAAGAAGACCGAAAAAAGAAGACACGTGTATCGGCGTTTTGAAAGTTTACGTCGGGAAGTAACCTAAATAGACGTGGCAAGACGTGACCATTTCTACAGGTTTTGAAATATTCGACATCCGATTCCTTTGAATCCTTGCATTTTAGGTATAAAGTGTCTTTGGCAATATTACTGACAACAATTCGGGGTATCTTTTTATGAAATAAATTAACCCTCATGCGAGTCACTAAAGGGGTCTTTTTGGCCCCTTTTTGTTAAAACGTTTAAAAACTCATTTTAAATGTGATCGTATCAGATCAAAATATTCTACAAAATTATTTTTCATAAAATTTTACTATAGGTCCCCAAATACACCAAAACTCTAAATCGTACCTAAACGCCAGGAATCTGCCAAAAATAAAATAACGTTTTAGGCTTAATGTTGTACTTTATCTGAGTTTATTAAGTTTTGTCCTACAAAACTTCATTCTAGATAGAAGACGTCAGAGACAAAAATAATCTCCATCAAATTTCAATATAAGTCGCCGAATAAATGAAATATGTATTTGCAATATATATCAAGAAAATATATACATCAAATTTGCCAACAAAACACACAAATATTTTTTGAATAAATTTGTTTTTTTCTTTGTTGGAGTTGATGCATGAAAGTAACATGAAATTTAGTCCTAGGCGAAAGAAGAAATATTCTACACAAAATTTCATTGTAAGTCCTAGAACAAACTATGTATCTAAGTAAAATACTTTGTTAAGAAAATTACGTTACAAAATTGGATATTATAGGTAGAAATTATTTGTTTAACTTTTAGACTCTTAATTAAAATTTATTCCATACTGTGTCAAAATCTCCTAAAATACTTCACATTTTGGTGGGGGTTGTGTCAAAATATATATCTGACATACGAGTCCTAACATCCATGGTTTTGGCATGGTCCTAAATACTATAATGATGACAGCTACTCCTGCTCTGATAAAATTGACTGAATTAACCCTTGGAACTGGCAAAAAATCTCAGTTTAAAAAACTCACCAACATATATATGAGCTATCGTTGACATCGACTTCAAAAATTCCATTTCGTGAAAAATTTTGAATTGACTTAAAATTTTTCGCGGCATACTCTATATACATGTACTTTTCGGTTTTTTAAAAGTGATAAGTAAAGGTAACCCATTAACCCAGTTTAAGAGAACTTCTCGGGGTATAGACTCCGAAATTTACTACTCACTCCTTCACAAACCTCTAGCTGCACTTAAGTTTTTAGTATTCTTTGTGGTCTTAGTTAAAACCTTATAACTTTACTCTCTTAACTTTACTTCTCTCGACAATGTCTTGAATGCTCAAAAAAACTCGACATTGTGGTATTTTTACAATATGAGGATTTTAAGCTTGGTGTAGACTGCGTTGAAGCTTTTAGATTATTCCCAAAAAAATTCAAATAGAAACAGAATTTTCCTCCAAGATATTTGCCATGAATAGTGTAGGTTACAATAAAGTCGCCTACTATTCGCTTAGCCCCCAAATGCAGAGTTTACTTTTTTTGTTACTCAAGAAACAAAGTCGTCACACAACTTTAATAATAATGAAAAAAGGTGCTTAATTATTTTTATCTAGCTGACGTTTGCTAAAAAACAAAACCAAAGTCATTGTAGGAGTTTCCATTTATGGCACCGTGCATATCATGGCTAATCTGTGTTGGCCAATTAACACTTGGGGTGTATTGCACTAGACTCAAATTACCTTTTTTTTTGCAAAATTTTGTTTTGCTAGAAGCGGAAACAAGAAAAGTACAGGCAACTCTAGATAGTATATAATGGGGTGTAAAGATAAAGGCATGTGCACATACACATGTCTATACATAAAATATATGATCAGAAAAAATAAAAAAAAAATTGTAGATAGTAACAATATGTATTTTTAGATATCGTACGCGAACACTTCCTCTTCTCCATGCTCTTATTATTATTATTATAATACTCCAACCAATATTACTGATAACATAAACACAAACAATTCGAACATCACAGGTATCTATCTACCTATTTACTTAATTCATTACTTTTGCCCTTCAAATGGGAACAACAATTCGCAGTTGTTCAAACTAAAAAAAGTAATAAAAAATAAATAGCAAAACATTTGTTTGCTAAATATTGTTTTGGTACAATTATATAAAGATATCATATTTATATTTGTTTTGTTTTATAAAACCCGGCTAAATTGTCATTATTTCATGCATCAGTTCCTGAACTAAGTCTGATGATGTTTTTTTTTATAACCATACCTAATTTATGTGAATTATTTAGAACAAGTTTTGTTTGTTGCTGTTTTTGTTTTCTGGGCCCATGGGATTCTAATTAGCCAACATGTTTATTCTTCTTCTTCTTACTAAAGCCACAATGCAAATTAAATTTATATTTTAAAAGGATTATGTTAAAATAACGTACGTTAAAAACACACAATTACCAGTTTTTTTTTTTTTTTTGGGAATGCTTAGTAGCAAACGCAACAGCTAACTCTTTAAAATGACTCACGTGTTTGCCACGAAGATGGAAGGGTGTATTTATTCTAGCACAAGATTTACATTAGCATTCGTGCGTATATTAATTTATTTTAATATCTGTAGATGCGTGGGAATATGTTTGCCAAAATCGTGAGTGTTTTTGTTGCCACTGCTGGTATGTGTTCTATATAGTAAAAACATGCGCCACCAACCACCTCACTTGTGTATATTTTTAATTTCTTTTAATTTTTCTCTAGGGTCAGTGAGTTTTCTTTTCTACTTTCGAGGTTTTATTCTTATTATTTGGCAACAGTTCAATTATTGGAAGATATTTGGAGAGTTGATGTATGTCTCTTTGTAATCTGTAAGGTATTTTACTTAGATTTCGGTCAAGTACTTTGAAGATTTCGGGCACATGTATGTATGTATACATACATCATTTTTAAAACTTCTAAAGATTTTGTATCAAAAATAGTTTTTCATATTGTTTGTCTCCAAAATAGGCAGCAGGTGTATTTTTTGTTATGGATGACGTTACAAATGTGCTAAGGGGAGGAAATGAATGACGGTATCATACTCTTCACGCATAATTGTTGATATGTGGACAAGACAACATTTAATGTGCGTCCTATGTACGTGCATTATGTACACACAAAGCAAAGCAAAACAAAGAAAAGAGTTAGTGGGTTTTGTGTTACAAAGGACAGATGCGTAGATTTTTCCTTTTAAACATGTGTTAAAGGTTATCTTTTATAGTCTAGCAGGTGTTTTAGATCAAAAGTATTTCTAAGTTGCTGATCGTTAAAACAAACTTACCATGAAAAAGGGGTTGAAGATTTGAAGTCAGAAGTGACCACCAGCACATTGTTGAAAGAGTTTTTAAAAGTCATAATTGCCAGAAGGCAGTTATGAGAAAAGGAAGTGGTTATTATTTGGGAAAATAAAGACATTTTCAGAGAAAGAGCTGGACTATTCATAAAAGATTAGTAAAAGTCTATTAAAAGTATTAGCAAAGCATGAACTCATTTTTTACCGATGGGTGGGTTATTAAGGGGCTACCATTACTTATCACTTTCAAAA
This sequence comes from Musca autumnalis, assembly GCF_047663935.1. Lineage (NCBI taxonomy): Eukaryota > Metazoa > Arthropoda > Insecta > Diptera > Muscidae > Musca > Musca autumnalis. Next base: position 241,392,033 of record NW_027411866.1, on the reverse strand, counting down.
AAATTGCAAATCGATCGGCGCAAGATTGGCTGAGATATGACCGTTAAAAGAGAAGAACACGTTGTTGTTTTTTTAATTTTAATTTAATTCTTTTACAAAAAAAGTTGTGCTATTTCAGACGAAGAAAGCTCAACTCAAAGGAGAAATTAATATTAAAACAAGTAAAAAAGTGTCAGTCGGCTTTGCCGACAGATACATACCCTCAGCCAATGTGAAGTGAAACTTTCACCTACGGAGGGATCGAATGTATTTAAGGTCTCTTCTGAATTTTGTGGCCTTTTTGGACATTTGAACTTGCCGACTAAAATGTGGATTAGGAATTAACTGCACTAGGACACAAATGTTGAACTTTTGTGGGGGAGGTACCCTTAGGGAGGACCGCTATGTGCCATTTTAGAAGTTAAACTAAATTTTGACAAAATATTAGGAGATCCAAAGTTTGGAACAAATTGGTTGCCCCATTCAAGTGATGTCGTCCTAGCATTTTAGTGACATTTTTTAAATATTGGGGAGAAGTACCGGAAGTTGTGGACCGGCATTGCCCCATGAAACTAAGTTTGGACATAATATGACGAAGTCCAAATGTTGGACCAAATGGTAGGACATTTTTTTATAAAAAACTATATTGAATATAAAATATTTTGATTGATTGAATTATTATTTATTTATTTAACAGTAATGCCCCGTCTTACGACCTAAGGCCTGTAAACTACAGTTCGATTAATATAACATGAAGTTTTCAACTTCAATAGTCCGATTCACTGCATGTCTCGTGTGTTGATACTCTAATTTTGGGTTTATCCGCGTTTACTACCCGATCTACTTTCGCGTTTTTTGGTTTCGAAAGTCTTAAATTTTTTTTCATTTAAACTTCTAATCTGGCAACAGTTATTTTAACACCAATTTCAATAAATTTTGCACGAATCTTTTGCAAAAAGCTAGTAAGATAGGGTTGGAAGAAGTCTTTTGACCACATATTAGTCTGCATTGGAGTTGAAACGTAATTTTTTTATGGGTCACTTCTAGACGTAGAGTGAATATCTGATCGGACGAAATCAGTTTCATACAATTTGAACTCCATTTAACTGAATGGTTCGCACATACATCTTGCAATATTTTGTCTAAACGTAGATCAAGTTTGAAAATTGTCCTTCGAACAACTCCTCTAGAAAATTTCAATTTGTATGCTAAAGTTGTGCCCGCTAAGGGAGTATTGTATGAATAGGACCAAAATTGGTGGCAAAATACCCCTCAGTGTAATGTGGGCGACATTTCCTGAGTATTTCTTCCCCACAAGTGGTGTCGTAAGACACGCCTTACAGTGGTGCCTTAGTGGACAAAAATCGAAAAATTTGACTTTTTGACTTTGACTTTTTTATTATTTTATGATTTTATTTTATTGAAAACACTTCAAATAGAACAATACTGAACGAATTTTGTCGATATATGGGATAACTATAAAGTTATAGCTCATCAAACCTAGATCATTTTTCGTAGGTACCTTATATTGAAATTTATATAAAAAGGACCACATGTTAAAGGAACTATTTAAATTATTTAAACAAGTTATTGGAAGTTATTTTTGTGAAAAAAAGTTTACATAAAATGTTTATACATTAAGTACCGTTATGTTGAGTAAAGCAATAGCATGTTACACAGAACTCACAAATTTCGCTTCTTTCATGGAGTGTGTAAGTGGACCAAAGTTTGAATTTGTTGTCATGCCTATGCCCTCATAAGTGCTTGTACAAAAATTCATCAACCTAGGCCAACTCCTTCTATTACTGTCCACGTTTACTATGAATTATGTATTACAGTTTCGAATATGTACTATGATGTCTCACACAAAATTTCACGATACATTTTTATACCCTCAGCATTTATGCTAACGAGGGTGTATATACTTTCATACGGGCAAAATGTGCCCCATCGAAATATTGGTTTTAGACAACAAGTATGTTTGGACGAAATGTGTTTCAGACAATTTGGAGTTGATTTAGCCATGTCCGTCCGTCTGTCTGGCTGGCGCGCACCATAACTCTCGAACGGATCAACAGATTCGGTCGAAAACTTGGCGTTCGTAATATTTTGTCCAAACTTACCCAGCAAAATTTATTTGAAGTTGTTCCTTGTGAAGTAGTGATTGAATAGCTTTTTTTGAAGCAGTCCACGCAGAGTCATGAAAAATGCAGTCCGTTCTTCACATTTTGACAATGTCCGATTTGAATCCATTTCATAAATTTTTCACATTTTAGACATTTCAAAATTTTGCAAAAAAAAACTTAAAAAGGCAAAGAACATAATTTGTTTCTTGTTAATTATAATAACAGCAATATGTTTGCATCCATAAAAAAGTAATTTGTATACAAAAAATAATAAAAGTGATTTCGAACTACATCTTTGTTTGTAGCCAAAGAAGTAGTTGAATCATATGTTGTTGTGATTTATTCACTACAAAGAACTAATGTAAAATGTGTGCTTAAGAAGTAAATTAGACAGTATCCTCACTGCACCATGCCCTTGTAAAAATCATGACTTCTTTCACATAAAAAGATGTAGTCCGGAATCACTTGCACTCATGATTTAACTACTTCTTTTGCTACAAACATTTTGCTGGGTAGTTTATGTTCGAAGATGGGTTATATCGGTCCACTCCTTCCGCTACCTCCCCCACAAAAGTTCGGAAATGTTGGGAAATTTTGTGCGCACGATAACTCTTGAAGGAATTAACCGATTTGGTCCATACTTTGCACATCGTGAAATTTCAGCCAGACTTAGATGATGCTACAATTTGGACTCAATCGGTCCACTCCTTCGGGCACCTCCCACACAAAATTTCGGAAAAGTTCAGTTTAGGGCCATCTCTCGAATCGGTTTGATTTTTGGTTTAGCAACTTGTATTCACTGCCCTCCATACGACGGTACAAGTTTCATCAGGAGCAAGTCCACAATTCCTGAGAAAATAGCCTGAAAGTTGCAAAAAACCCCTATGACACCGTGTGAGGTGGTTGCAGCGCAAGATAACTCTCGAACGGATCTGCCGATTCGATTCAAAATGTGGCCTTAATAATATTTTGTCCAAACATAGTTTAAGTTCGAAGATAAGCCACATCGGGAAAAATTGTGCGCACGATAACTCTTGATGGGAGGGACCAATCTGGTCCATACTTTACACATCCTAATATATCTACCAAATATAGATCAGGTTCGAATATGGACTATATTTGTCCACTCTTTCAGGTACCCTCCACACAAAATTTTGGATAAGTTCACTTTAAGACCTGGTCTCGAATCACTTTGATTTTTGATGAAACAACTTGCATCCGCTGCCTCAATTACGATGGTAAAAGCTTTTTCAGGGGCAAGTCCATACTTCTTGACAAAACAGCCCGAAAGTTGTAAAAAAACGCTATGGCACCATATTTAGTGGATGAAGAGCTCGAACCGAATACTGCGTTCGTCCACACTTTGGATATTGTCATATTTCTTTCATTATAGGTCCACTCCTTCCGGTAACTCCCCCTAAAATGATACGCGCGATTTCTCATAGACGTAGCAATCGATTTGATCCAAACTTTGGATCTCTACATATTGTCCAAACTTAGTTTATGTTCAAATTTGGACTCTATCTGTCCAATCCTTGTGGTACCACCCACACAAATGTTCAACATTTTTGTGTGGTTAAGGGTCTGTTCGAGGATCCTTTAGACATTTTTACCGAAGGTTTTCCTAGTGGCCCTGTTTACAGCTATATTATGTTTTTCGTAGGCTAGTGTGAAAAAAGCTCTATCTATCGATATCCTCGCAATTTTTTGAGATTTAATCCTATCTATAGTTTTGTCGGTTCATACGCCCAAAATTTTGAAAACCCCCTAAAACATACGTTTTTTTTTTTTTTTTTTTTTTTTTTTTAAAGAAGTATTTCAATCCACACAGGCTGTGGTATATATCTGTCGGCAAAGCCAACTGATACTTTTTTTACTTGTTTCGGGGTCGATACTTTCTGAGATTGACCTAAAGTTCCAGTCACATCGTAAAATTTTTCTAAATGCACAAGTTTCATGAAGATCTATATCGGACAGTTCATTCCGGTACCTCTCTCAAAAAAGTTCAAAATTTTCGCTCAAATGCGATTTTTAATGACTGTTCTGGCATCGTTTTGAGATTTTCTTCGAAGGTAGCCCTTATGATTCTGATTACAACTATATAATTTTATCTGCGGGCAAGTCCATGCTTCTTGACATAATAACGAAAATCTCTAAAAAATCCTACGGGGTACAACTAAATTGGGTGTTTGGTATAATATCTATCGAAAGGAATGACTCCAAAATATGAATGCGCGCTTTAACCAAGCATAAGCCCATTATGAGATCATGCTAAAATTTTAATAGCTGTGGACGTTTTGATCATTTGTTTTTCTAAGGGGATGCTACTACTTCCTGAGTTATTGGGACCGAAAAGTTTCAATATTAGGCCCCTCCTTCATACACCTCCTACGATAGGCAGTGTTGACTTTCTGTTGCTTAACGAGTTGGACCAATATTAAAGAAGTTATGAGTATTTCTTTGCATGTAGTCTTTCAGATTTCGACATTTTCAAAGCGCAATATCTCTGGAACCGTTAGTCAAAAAAAAAAATCTGAAAATATACTGAAATATTTTGCAGATGAGCAGCATCAATAACGCAAAAAATAAGGGAAACCAAAAACTATTTTTTAAAAATCTCCGATGTTACTTAGAAATCTGCATATGTACTCTATGCTCGTCCCAAAATATTGGCCACCGTAACAATACCACTTTACCGCCTTTAGTGAATTCCGCTAGTCTGTTTAGGCGATACTCGATGATTTCGTTTGATTTGATTGATTTTTGTGGATCGTGTGATTGATTTAGGCCACAAGCTTTCAACATAACAAATGGTATGTATGGAGTTGTACAATCGTATGTCCCAATCAACTTTGGACTTGATGTGGTCTCCGTCACTGAGGTGCCCGGTTTGGATAGAAGAATCGTTCGATCGAGTTTACTCCCCTAGGCATATGGTTCAGTTACATTCCGATATTTGCCTTTGTATTTTATTTTTATTGTTATTTTCCCCGAGTCTTTTCATTTTGCCTGTCTGTGGTGGGGGTAAATTATTCGTTCCACATAATTTAGTGTCCTTCGAAACCGAACTGCTATATAGGAACTCTTAGCACAGAATAATCATGAGACATAAGAGAAAAAATTGCTGGTTACATCACGTCAATTGCCAATATTTCTTCTATTTCTATTTACGATACCTCCATTGCGCCATTTTGAAAGATGACAGACTAGGTACTTACATGTTATAAATTACGTGGATGATTCCACCTACATCATCTGCGAAGTCATTTTCCATTACACTGTCAGTTAGTATACGAATCTTTGTGGCGATCGTTTTATTTTTCAAAATTATTACCAAGCATAAAATGATCAATATAAAAAATGTGAATACGCGATCATTACAGATTTACTGTGTGTGAATTCATATTAGATATCATGAGAAGGTAGACTGTTTGTCCAATTACACATAACTATTCTGAGGCCTATTGTACGATTTTTTTTGTTTAAATTGCGAAACTAATTTGTTGGAAGTCACTGCTATTATATAAACTAAAACATTCATTAAATTGTTTTATTAAAATGTCAAAGACACCTTTCATTTCACATTTCATTCCAGTGTGGGGAAATCTTTGTTGAATCATTCCGCCATGTGATTTTCAATTAAATTGAAATAAAAACATTTCCGTTCGCCAGTTGTAAGTTGTATAGTTGGGTTTAGTTAAATAGCACAATTTTGGGAACACATTACTTCTTCCATCGTCGACTTACACTTGATCTCCTGCTGAACAACAAAGAGCTCTTAAAGCATTCGCCTGTAATTTGTATGTCTATTTTAAATATTTGTTGGTAAATCAGGAATGTTGACATCCATTCCAGCCCAAATTTCGCATATCTGTAAATTGCCCTCATGCTCTTCTTTTCGCCATTACGGTATTTAGTAAATTTACAAAAGTTTTCATTACTCTACATACAATGACGATCAACATCATACCCATAGTGTACATCATTTTTCATTTCGTAGTATTTTATTCATATAAACATAAACGTAACGCTTGAGTGATTTTACAATCACTCCAGTGTTGGTTTGGTCATTATAGTAAACTGAACTATGTACATTGACGTAAACAATGAAATTAAAAAGAAAAAATACTATATACTGTGTTTTAACAAACATGCAATAGTAGACCGGTTTCCACCTTTAATTTACTTGAAATTAGTTAAAACAATGGAAAAATGCTCAATAATATGGATGGATGGTTGGTTGGCTGGCAAAAACTAATTTGAAATTAAAATTTTTTAGTATGACGAATTGCAGTAGTTTTCGTTTTTTTTTTTTTTTTAATTTTTTATTTCAATAATTTGTTTTTGTATTGATGAAATGGATACAATTTCTTAATTCTCTTTTAGAGCATTTCGTTGTAAAATGCTTGAGCATGCAAATTATTTATGCTTGTCTTGACTAAACTTTTGAAATCATCTTTTGAGATTATGTTGCTTATGTATGTAATTATTGTTTTCCCCTTCACTGCACTCTGATGGCATAAATGCACAAAGTAATAGTTTTAAAGGAAACAGTGAATTTCGACATGGAATCCAGTCCATGATTTGTATTGATTCCATGGTAATTTGGTTTGATGGTCTAATGGTCCATGAAAAAATATTCTTTAAAAAATCCACGTTTGATGGTCTGATGTTCCATGAAAAAATATTCTTTAAAAAATCCACGTTTGGTGGTCTGATGTTCCATGAAAAAATATTCTTTAAAAAATCCACGTTTGGTGGTCTGATGGTCCATGAAAAAATATTCTTTAAAAAATCCACGTTTGGTGGTCTGATGTTCCATGAAAAAATATTCTTTAAAAAATCCACGTTTGGTGGTCTGATGGTCCATGAAAAAATATTCTTTAAAAAATCCACGTTTGGTGGTCTGATGGTCCATGAAAAAATATTCTTTAAAAAATCCACGTTTTGTGGTCTGATGGTCCATGAAAAAATATTCTTTAAAAAATCCACGTTTGGTGGTCTGATGGTTCATGAAAAAATATTCTTTAAAAAATCCACGTTTGGTGGTCTGATGGTCCATGAAAAAATATTCTTTAAAAAATCCACGTTTGGTGGTCGATGGTTCATGAAAAAATATTCTTTAAAAAATCCACGTTTGGTGGTCGATGGTTCATGAAAAAATATTTTTTAAAAAATCCCCGATTGGTGGTCTGATGGTCCATGAAAAAATATTCTTTAAAAAATCCACGTTTTGTGGTCTGATGGTCCATGAAAAAATATTCTTTAAAAAATCCACGTTTGGTGGTCTGATGGTCCATGAAAAAATATTCTTTAAAAAATCCACGTTTGGTGGTCTGATGGTCCATGAAAAAATATTCTTTAAAAAATCCACGTTTGGTGGTCTGATGGTCCATGAAAAAATATTCTTTAAAAAATCCACGTTTGGTGGTCTGATGGTCCATGAAAAAATATTCTTTAAAAAATCCACGTTTGGTGGTCTGATGGTCCATGAAAAAAATATTCTTTAAAAAATCCACATTTGGTGGTCTGATGGTCCATGAAAAAATATTCTTTAAAAAAATCCACGTTTGGTGGTCTGATGGTCCATGAAAAAATATTCTTTAAAAAATTCACGTTTGGTGGTCTGATGGTCCATGAAAAAATATTCTTTAAAAAATCCACGTTTGGTGGTCTGACGGTCCATGAAAAAAATATTCTTTAAAAAATCCACATTTGGTGGTCTGATGGTCCATGAAAAAATATTCTTTAAAAATTCCACGTTTGGTGGTCTGATGGTCCATTAAAAAATATTCTTTAAAATATCCACTTTTGGTGGTCTGATGGTTCATGAAAAAATATTCTTTAAAAAATCCACGTTTGGTGGTCTGATGGTCCATGAAAAAATATTCTTTAAAAAATCCACGTTTGGTGGTCGATGGTTCATGAAAAAATATTCTTTAAAAAATCCACGTTTGGTGGTCGATGGTTCATGAAAAAATATTTTTTAAAAAATCCCCGATTGGTGGTCTGATGGTCCATGAAAAAATATTCTTTAAAAAATCCACGTTTTGTGGTCTGATGGTCCATGAAAAAATATTCTTTAAAAAATCCACGTTTGGTGGTCTGATGGTTCATGAAAAAATATTCTTTAAAAAATCCACGTTTGGTGGTCTGATGGTTCATGAAAAAATATTCTTTAAAAAATCCACGTTTGGTGGTCTGATGGTCCATGAAAAAATATTCTTTAAAAAATCCACGTTTGGTGGTCGATGGTTCATGAAAAAATATTCTTTAAAAAATCCACGTTTGGTGGTCGATGGTTCATGAAAAAATATTTTTTAAAAAATCCCCGATTGGTGGTCTGATGGTCCATGAAAAAATATTCTTTAAAAAATCCACGTTTGGTGGTCGATGGTTCATGAAAAAATATTCTTTAAAAAATCCACGTTTGGTGGTCGATGGTTCATGAAAAAATATTTTTTAAAAAATCCCCGATTGGTGGTCTGATGGTCCATGAAAAAATATTCTTTAAAAAATCCACGTTTTGTGGTCTGATGGTCCATGAAAAAATATTCTTTAAAAAATCCACGTTTGGTGGTCTGATGGTCCATGAAAAAATATTCTTTAAAAAATCCACGTTTGGTGGTCTGATGGTCCATGAAAAAATATTCTTTAAAAAATCCACGTTTGGTGGTCTGATGGTCCATGAAAAAATATTCTTTAAAAAATCCACGTTTGGTGGTCTGATGGTCCATGAAAAAATATTCTTTAAAAAATCCACGTTTGGTGGTCTGATGGTCCATGAAAAAAATATTCTTTAAAAAATCCACGTTTGGTGGTCTGATGGTCCATGAAAAAATATTCTTTAAAAAATCCACGTTTTGTGGTCTGATGGTCCATGAAAAAATATTCTTTAAAAAATCCACGTTTGGTGGTCTGATGGTTCATGAAAAAATATTCTTTAAAAAATCCACGTTTGGTGGTCTGATGGTCCATGAAAAAATATTCTTTAAAAAATCCACGTTTGGTGGTCGATGGTTCATGAAAAAATATTCTTTAAAAAATCCACGTTTGGTGGTCGATGGTTCATGAAAAAATATTTTTTAAAAAATCCCCGATTGGTGGTCTGATGGTCCATGAAAAAATATTCTTTAAAAAATCCACGTTTTGTGGTCTGATGGTCCATGAAAAAATATTCTTTAAAAAATCCACGTTTGGTGGTCTGATGGTCCATGAAAAAATATTCTTTAAAAAATCCACGTTTGGTGGTCTGATGGTCCATGAAAAAATATTCTTTAAAAAATCCACGTTTGGTGGTCTGATGGTCCATGAAAAAATATTCTTTAAAAAATCCACGTTTGGTGGTCTGATGGTCCATGAAAAAATATTCTTTAAAAAATCCACGTTTGGTGGTCTGATGGTCCATGAAAAAAATATTCTTTAAAAAATCCACATTTGGTGGTCTGATGGTCCATGAAAAAATATTCTTTAAAAAAATCCACGTTTGGTGGTCTGATGGTCCATGAAAAAATATTCTTTAAAAAATTCACGTTTGGTGGTCTGATGGTCCATGAAAAAATATTCTTTAAAAAATCCACGTTTGGTGGTCTGACGGTCCATGAAAAAAATATTCTTTAAAAAATCCACATTTGGTGGTCTGATGGTCCATGAAAAAATATTCTTTAAAAATTCCACGTTTGGTGGTCTGATGGTCCATTAAAAAATATTCTTTAAAAAATCCACGTTTGGTGGTCCATGAAAAAATATTCTTTAAAAAATCCACGTTTGGTGGTCCATGAAAAAATATTCTTTAAAAAATCCACGTTTGGTGGTCCATGAAAAAATATTCTTTAAAAAATCCACGTTTGGTGGTCCATGAAAAAATATTCTTTAAAAAATCCACGTTTGGTGGTCCATGAAAAAATATTCTTTAAAAAATCCACGTTTGGTGGTCCATGAAAAAATATTCTTTAAAAAATCCACGTTTGGTGGTCCATGAAAAAATATTCTTTAAAAAATCCACGTTTGGTGGTCCATGAAAAAATATTCTTTAAAAAATCCACGTTTGGTGGTCCATGAAAAAATATTCTTTAAAAAATCCACGTTTGGTGGTCCATGAAAAAATATTCTTTAAAAAATCCACGTTTGGTGGTCCATGAAAAAATATTCTTTAAAAAATTCACGTTTGGTGGTCCATGAAAAAATATTCTTTAAAAAATCCACGTTTGGTGGTCCATGAAAAAATATTCTTTAAAAAATCCACGTTTGGTGGTCCATGAAAAAATATTCTTTAAAAAATCCACGTTTGGTGGTCCATGAAAAAATATTCTTTAAAAAATCCACGTTTGGTGGTCCATGAAAAAATATTCTTTAAAAAATCCACGTTTGGTGGTCCATGAAAAAATATTCTTTAAAAAATCCACGTTTGGTGGTCCATGAAAAAATATTCTTTAAAAAATCCACGTTTGGTGGTCCATGAAAAAATATTCTTTAAAAAATCCACGTTTGGTGGTCCATGAAAAAATATTCTTTAAAAAATCCACGTTTGGTGGTCCATGAAAAAATATTCTTTAAAAAATCCACGTTTGGTGGTCCATGAAAAAATATTCTTTAAAAAATCCACGTTTGGTGGTCCATGAAAAAATATTCTTTAAAAAATCCACGTTTGGTGGTCCATGAAAAAATATTCTTTAAAAAATCCACGTTTGGTGGTCCATGAAAAAATATTCTTTAAAAAATCCACGTTTGGTGGTCCATGAAAAAATATTCTTTAAAAAATCCACGTTTGGTGGTCCATGAAAAAATATTCTTTAAAAAATCCACGTTTGGTGGTCCATGAAATAATATTCACCATTCAATTCACCATTTTGCTGTTCTGTGGGTCTTTGATATTATTAAAATAGATTCCATAAGACCTCTGGACTAACTTAGTTCTTCTCTTTTTATCTCTGTTTTTCCACAGATGGCAAAGGTGCTGGCTTTGTACGTTACCGTGATTCGAAACTAACCCGCTTGCTGCAAGATTCACTTGGTGGTAATTCTGTGACGCTTATGATTGCATGTGTCTCACCTGCCGATTATAATGTTGCCGAAACGTTGAGTACATTACGTTATGCAGATCGTGCACGTAAAATTAAGAATAAACCTATTGTCAATCAAGATCCTCATGCTGCTGAAATCAATCGTCTCAAGGGCATCATACAAAAATTACGCCTCGAACTACTTACAAAAGGTGGTACCATGACCAGTTCATTAACCACAGAATTGGAGAGTGTAACACCACCTGTTGTACCACCCCTAATGGCTTCATCTATGCCCGCCATTATGCCATCCGCAGAACAAAACAGAAAATACAAAGAGCTGCAAGATAAATATCGCACACTGCAAAAACAATGGCAAATGACCTTGCACGATGTGACAGAGCATGAAATGCGTGCTCATATTGCTGAGGCTGCCCATGAAAACCTGAAGGCCAAAACAGATGAAATGAAATCATATTTCCATGAGGTGTCAATGAAATGTAAAGACAACTCTATGGATGAGGAGAAATTAATGGAAACCGTCATGTGCATTAGCAAAATGGTGGAGAGTTTGGATGAAGAGCTGGTCAAGACTCAAACAGAAATAATGGATCACAAGACAGGTTCCTCAATTGGTGATTCAGTTAATGGTGATATGAATGGTGAAAATGAAGATCCAGATGGTTCGCTGGCGTCATCGTCGGAAATGAATGCCCTAGTCCAGGAACGCACAGAGGAATTTACCAACAAACAAATTGAAATAAATGAGCAACTAAGGCGCATAAATCGTGAACTCAGCCTTAAGGAACAACTGCAACTGCGCATGGCTGGTAATTTCAGTAAATTTTCCACATTTGATGAAGATATTGAGGAAAAAGTCAAGGAATGTGAACAAAAAATTGCCGAGCTCGAGAATGAAAAGGCTGAGCTATTGGATAAATTGAAACATGTCAAGGAGAATGCCTCTGCCAAGCTGGCCGAGGAGAGGCGCAAACGTTTACAGGCTCTTGAACATGAAATTGGGGAAATGAAACGCAAAAATCTCCAACAAGCCAAGCTGCTGAAGGTTCGCGAAAAAGAAACCCAAAAGATTAAAAACCTTAGTTCTGAAATCCAAGCTATGAAAGAGTCAAAAGTTAAACTCATTCGAACCATGCGTCAAGAAGCTGAGAACTTTAGGCAGTTCAAGATGAATCGTGAAAAGGAGCTAATCCAACTTCGTAACAAAGATCGTAAAATGCAAAACGAAATGGCCCGCAAAGAGGCCCTACACAACAAACAGCGCAATGTCTTGAAGCGGAAATGTGAAGAAGCCATGGCCATAAATAAGAGGTAAGTTTCATCTCCAAACTCCCTCAAATTGTTTTCCTTTTCTTTACAGTATCCCCAAATCCCCATACCCTTGTCCTCCCCCTTGATGACTGAATGATTGATTGACTGTCAATTTTGTTCCCCTCTCCCCTCTCTGTAGACTCAAAGATGCTCTCGAAAGACAAAAGGTGGCCCAGACACAGCGACAAAAATTACAATCCGCCAAAGACGCCAACGCTGCATCCGTGAAGATTGACCAGGTCATAGCATGCGTTGAGCGCGAAATTGAGGTAATTATATCCCTTATTGATGCTGAACGTACACTTGAACAATTAATGGATGATCGTGGCATAATTAGCAGTCGTTTGGGAGAGTTACAAAAACAACAACCTCCCCCCGAGCCCCACTCTCAGGCCGGTATGGAAATTGCCACCATGCAGGAGGAATTGGATATGCGAAACGCCCAAATCTCCGACCTCCAGCAGAAGGTATGCGCTAATGATGTCGACAAGCTAATACAATCGCTGGCGGATAGTATCCAAAGCATAGCAGAGGCTCGTGTCGTGTTCAAGCATCTATTGAAATCCATGGTCGAGCTGAGACGTGAACATTCCCTGGCACTAGAAGACTTACGTTCCCAATTGCATGCTGCCGATGATCGTTGTCACGAGGCCCAAAAGACCATCAAACAAATGAAACTTGAACACGAAGAAGCCATTGCCGAATATGAGGAGAAGATTTCTGTGGCCTTAACACCCGAACAAGAACAACGTTTGAAACTACAAGAGGAACAACAAAAGAAGATTGAATCTCTAATGATTGAACTTGAAAATAGCAAACAACTGCGAGCTGATATGCAGCCTGTGCAACCATTACCAGCCAAAAAGAAAGTCAAATCTTCTGCCAAGGTAAATATCATTGTTTATATGTGTTTGTTTTTAAATTTTAGTAAGTGCATAGGTAGTATCTATCTCTGAACCAAAGATAAAAAATATAATTTTCTTATTAGATAATAAAAAAAAAACAACAAAAACCAAAAATTATGAATACAACTAATGTAGTATCTCTCTTATGTTCTTCTTTATATTCCTTTGCAATTACCTTCCGTTTTTCTTCTTTTCCTTTCTATCTATTGCACTATCCTCTTAATCTATCCCCTCCAATTCTCTCCGGACTTGTTGTTATCTTCCATAGCTTTTATCAGTTTTTACAAAATTCTCCGACATCATGCGGTGAATAGAAGAAGATGTGAGTATTTATAAAAAAAAACTTGATGAGTGTTGTGTTCATTGTGATTTTTTCAATTTTTGTTATTTGCTTTTTTGCATTTCATACGGCTTTTAGTGAAAAAATCAAATCATTATCATCATCAAATGTCTATTTTAATTCATATTCACATTTTCACGAAAACGGGCGTTTCATTGCAGCTAAACATATGTTTCGCTTCATAATACATATTTTATTTTAATATGGAATTTTTATGGTTATAAGTATTTGTTGTATGTATGGATAAGGTGTGTAATGGAAATCAATATCTTAATTTCATACAGTCGTAAATTTAAATGAATATACGTTGTGATTCTATAAGACGTTTGGAAACCAAGTCCGTTCGAATTATTATCAAACGTTTTTTTTTTTAATATTTAATTCAAAGTAGGAGTTTGGTAGCAATTCGAACGAATTTAGGTTCGAATCGTCATAGAGAAACAGGACTTGTGGCCTTTTTGTAGGATTTGTTATTTTGGTTTCCATTCCAATTTGTATTTATAACTTGCCTAGTGGGTTCATTTGCTATTATTGGAATAAAAGGTATACATTAACAAATCAATATTAACAGTTAACTTATTTTTTAAATTATAAACAATAAAACTTTGATCTTTGAGAACCAAAACAATGAGATCATTCTTTCATTAGTAGTATATGAGATTCTGAATGGTCTCAAAGTATTGTAATACCAGAAAAAAGGGTTTCCCTCGCTATATGTGATTATTTACATAAGTTTTTCCACAATTAATTAATGTTTACTTATAAAAAATGGAGTAGTTTTGCCTGTTTAAGGTTTAGCTTAATGCTAACATACATATATTGTAATTTTTTTATTTATCGGCCCCATCGCCTCATATTACATGTGAAATAAATGAAATGAATGAATTAGTGTGCCTAGTATTAACCTTTCAAGGATATTGTTCAAGCTAATATTGGTCTACTACTAGGAACTGACCCTAGGAACTGACACACATGTGTGTATCATGAATGATCATAACAAATTTAGTTAGGATATGGCTGATGATTTCAAGGGTTAATTCAGTCAGAGCAGGAGTAGCTGCCAACATTAGTATTTAAGACCATGCCAAAACCATGGATTTTAGGACTCGTATGTCAGATATATATTCACTGGACAATAGCCGTAGACTATCTCCGCATTTTCACATACAATATCAGGAACCTATGACTTATCCTGATGACGTTATTTTAGTTTATAATACTACGTAATACGTAGTTATCAATATTTTCTGGATCTGGGTTATCAATATTTTGCTTATGCATCTTTAACCACCTTTCGTCTAGAACTAAATTTCATGTTACTTTCATGCATCAACTCGAAAAAAGAACAAAACAAATATATTCAATGGAGTTTTGTGGGACAAAACTTAATAAACTGAGATAAAGTACAACATTAAGCCTAAAACGTTATTTTATTTTTGGCAGATTCCTGGCGTTTTGGTACGATTTAGAGTTTTGGTGTATTCGGGGGCCTATAGTAAAATTGTACGGCAAATAATTTTGTAGAATATTTTGGTCTGATACGATCACATTTAAAAGGAGTTTTTAAACGTTTTGAAAAAAGGGGCCAAAAAGACCCGTTTAGTGACTCGCATTGCTGTCTGTAATATTGCCAAATACACTTTATACCCAAATCGCAAGGATTACAAGGAATCTGATGTCGAATATTTCAAAACCTGTAGAAATGGGGCGCAACTTGCCACGCCTATTTAGGTTACTTCCAGACGTAAACTTTCAAAACGCCGATACACGTGTCTCCTTTTTTTCGGTCTTGTTTCATAATCTGTGCAGGGTTTCTTGTAATTTTAAGAAAAGTTCAATTTTGTTGTACAGTGTTATTGGCATATGCAGAGAGGATTCCATTATTGTATATTGATATATTTAACTATCTTTTTCTCACAATTGCGTCAAGCAGTGTTTCTGATTTGGTCCATTCTTTATAATAATAATGTTCCACAAACATCCCAGAAGGGACAAGGGAGACTTCACTCATATCAATGAGTGCACCCTGATTCATATTAGCTCCATGATATGGGACCTACTGTTTATCGCCGACTCCGAACGGCATGTCTTACGACACCACTTGTAGATAAGTTTTACATGACTGAAATACTCAAGAAATGTCGCGAACATTACACTGGGGTTATTTTGCCACCGTTGGCAATGTGATGTTGCCTAGCCTGGGAATCAGAACTTCTGAGTGCAAGGCATGAGTGCATACCATTGCACCAAGTAGTTCTCGGGGCCTCTATTACGACGGTACAAGTTTTATCAGGGGCATCTTCATACTTCCTAAGAAAATGGCCCAAATGCTGCAAAATCCCCTACGGTTTTTGTTGTAGCAGCATATGATGCGGGGTTGGCAGGCTGTGACAGACACACTTTTGATTTCGGGTCAATCGGTTACGAAAGAACCCGCTGCCTTGGGATTGTTTCGGACCACAATATGTAGTGGTGGCTGGTGCGCACTCTCCACTCCTTCCGGTACCTCCCCCACAAAAGTTCAAAAATATTTGCTAAAATGTTATGCGCGGCAATATCTCTTAAGTGGAGCAACCAAATTGTTCCGAACTTTGGATCTCTTTGGGGCATATCGCTCCCACTCCTTCCAGTAACTCATCTACAAAAGTTCAACATATTTGTTTAAGGGCAGTTTAAAGTCTGTTAGAGGATCTCTTGGAAATTTTTACCGAAGATACTCCTTGTGGTCCCGATTACAACGATATTATGTTTTTTGTGTCCGAACAAATATTTCGTCTAACCTTAGTTCAAGATAGAAACTGGGGCATATCGTTCCTCTCCTTCCGGTACCTCCCCAAAAGGGCAAAATTTTTGTTTAAGTCCAGTTTAAGGTCTTTTCGAAGATTCTTAGGAAAATTTTACCGAAGGTACTCCTTGTGATCCTGTTTACAGAGATATTATGTTATGCAACTGAAATGGCTGGTGGGCGCGATATCTATAGAAAGGAATGACTGCCAAAATAAGATCCACTTCCAAAACGTTGACGTTAACCCTTGCCAACCTAGCGTAAGGTTGGGTCCAAAGGTGGTGCATTTTTACGAAAATTCTCCAAAGGCAATTACGGCCAATCGATGAACAACTTTAGCAGTTCATTGTTGTAGCTGAAAAACGAATCTTTAAGTGACGAACTTGGTAATCTGTATGGTGTTTGTGTGGAAGAAATGTGAGATTGTGGAATTAATGTTATTTGGAGTAGGAGGTTTTATAAATTTTCCACATCAATTGTTCAAATCCACAGATCAATGGGGCCAAGTCTGTAGGATTAACTGAACATGAGAATAAATGTGCTGCTTCGCGTAGTTCTTGTCCTCACAATGGACATTTATCATCGACGATTTGTATAATTTTGGTCCAGTTCTGACAGGGTAAATCTTGAGTCTTGTGGCTTGCTCTGCATACACAATCGTCGTAGGGCGATTGATATCACACCAGTCTATAGCTTGCTGGGTTGCTCCCGTATGCAGTCGGGTGGAATGACTTCCTGAATCTCGAGTCTGTATCGGTGTATGCATTTTCGGATGTGTAGAGGCGGTGAATCCTGTTCCACTATGTTGCGGTTGGGATGCGTTAGCTGATGGCATGTCAGCATGAACAATCGAGTGAGCAACACCTTATTTTGCTGCACTTGCCTGAACACACTTTGAAGTGTGTTATCAATGTAGCATTATTTTGAATCATTTATTTATTCTTCGATCATTCAGCTCAATTCCAACGAGAAACTAATGAAAAATAAGCATTTTAATTTTACCGATTTATGTCGGTAGCTCAGAGAACGAGTTAGAGAATCAAAATACTGATGATTGCTTAAGTTTTGATGTTTACCATAGTCTATTGATGCAGTTCAAGGTATGTTCAGGATCGTTTTGAAGTTTTTTTTTTACCGAAGATAGTCCTTGTGGTCTAGTCCATAATTTCTGAGCTAATGGCCTGAAACTATAAAATTTCCTTCTGAGCACGCCAACTCTCAAATCCCATCCCATCGTAATATTTCTTCAAAACCTACATCATAAAGTTAGAAGATTGATATTATATTAGTCACCTATTTGGGATACCTAGGTAACGAACGTTTCAAATTGTTCGCGTATGTGCGATTTAAATGCTGCATAGAGATCATTTTGGAATTTTTGTCGAAGGTAGTGGTAATCACAACTATATATTTTTTTATACCCTCAGCTTTTTTGCTAACGCGAGGGTATATACACTTTCATACGGGCAAAATGTGCCTCATCGAAATAATGGTTTTAAACCCCAAGTATATTTGGACGAAATGTGTTTCAGACAATTCGGAGTTGATTTAGCAATGTCAGTCTCTCTGTCTGTCTGCCTGGCTGGAGCGCACTATAACTCTCGAAAGGATCAACTGATTCGGTCCAAAATTTGGCTTTCGTAATATTTTGTCCAAATTTAGTTTATGTTCGAAGACGAGTTAATCGGTCCACTCCTTCCAGTACATCCCTCACAAAAGTTAGAAAATTTTCGGAAAATTCGTGCGCACGATAACTCTTGAGGGGAGTAACCGATATGGTCCATACTTTACACATCGTAAAATTTCTACCCGACTTAGATGGACTCAATCGGTCCACTCCTTCGGGTACCTCCCACACAAAATTTTGGAAAAGTTCAGTTTAGGGCCTGCTCTCGAATCGATTAGTTGCAGCCACTTGTATTCGCCGCCCCCATTACGGCGATACCAGTTTTTTAAGGCGCAAGTCCATACTTCCTGAGAACAACTGTAAACAACCCCTATGGTACCATGTGTAGTGGCTGGAGCGCACGATCACTCTCAAACGGATCAGTCCATTCAGTCCAAAATTTGGCCTCCGTAATATTTTGTTTAATGTTAGTTTAAGTTTGAAGATAAGCCATATCGGTCCAATCTTCAGGTACCTCCCACACAAAATTTCGAATAAGTTCAGTTTAAGACCTGGTCTCGAATCGCTTTGATTGTTGTTGCAACAATTTGTATTTGCTGTCCCCATTACGGCAGTAAACGTTTTATCAGGAGCAAGTCCAAAATAGCCCGAAGTTGTGAAAAGCACCTATGGCACCCAGTGTAGTGGTTCGAGTTCACTATAACTCTCGAACGGATCTGCAAATTGGGTCCAAAATTTGGACATCGTAATATTTTTCCGAACTTAGTTTAAGTTCTATGATTAGCCATATCGGTCCACTCTTTTAGGTAACAGAAAATTTTTCAGTGAAATGGTGCAAACGATAACTCTCAAAGGTAGTAACAGATTTGGCCCATACTTTGCACATCATTATGTTTCTACGAGACATATATCAGGTTCGAAAATCGGCTATATATGTCAACTCCTTCGGGTACCTCTTACACAAAATTTCAGAAAATGCAGTTTAAGGCCTGCTATCGCATCGCTTTGATGTTTGTTGTAACAACTTTTATTCGCTGTCATTACGACGGTACATGTTTTTCAGGGGCAAGTCCATACTTCCTGAGAAAATAGTCCGAAATATCCCGTGGGCAAGTCCATGCTGAAATGACTGTGGGTACATTATCTATCAAAAGGAATGACTCCCAAAATTAGATCCACTTCTAAAATGGACTATGCCGGTCCATTCCTTAAAGTACATCCTCCGCAATAGTTTTGAGCTTCAAAACAAATTTCAAAAAGGGCCCCAAAATTTCTATATTCGATATTGCCAATAGATGGGCGTTTCAATTCACATAATTTTTTACTTCTTTGTTTTGAAAGTCCATATTTCTAGAGTTGATGACCGAAAGTTCGATAATCAACTACGATAACTTTCGAAATGATTAACTGACATCGCCCAAACGTTGCACATAGTGATATTTTCCCCAAACTTAGGTCATGTACGGGGATAGAATATATCGATCGATATCTTCGTGTGGAGTTAAATCTAGTTTAAAGCCATTCCTCGAATCACACTCCATTTTTTACCGTAGGTAGCCTTTTAGATCCTGATCGCGACAGTATCCTCTTTTCTTGGGGAAGCCCGGCAGACTTCCACACAAATGTTGCAAAAAAAATATGAAGTGTTTTATTCGGGATGTATTACATAGTACCACATTTTTAAAGCAGTCATTAGTAGTCTTAATCCGATTAACTTTAGAACACAAAACTAAAGTAATAAATGAAGAAGTGTAGAATAAAAAAAATGACGTCACTTTTAGTAGTTGTTTGTCTTTTCGTAAACATATGCGGCAAATATTCTAATTATATAATTCTAAAGAATGATAAAGATATACACAAAATCTTTGGAATGTCGATTTTTTTTTTTTAAAACCAATTTTGCACGTTTTCTTATACCAGCTCAATTTTAACTAAGGTGACAGAACTAGGCTCATTTTCAGCCTTAAAATCTAATATTTGATTCCACGTTCGACATTTATCAAGGTATATTTTTTCGTCAAACCTATAGCTATGTACCTAAAAGTAACTGACATTGTCTTAATTACTTAATGTTACTTTCCTTAAAAAAAATCTGTCTACCCTAAGTGCCTAAGTACAGATACTTCTTCCTCCCCCTATACACGAAGACTATTAAAAAATATTTTCCTAGTAACTGATAATACAAAATATTGATATTTTCCGAAATAACACCCTTTAAAATTCGCAAAACATATCGTAATCTTAATAGCTTTGATAAAAATATTGTAAAGACGTAAATGTATTTATTTGTGTGTATAAAAAAATATTGTAAACAAACATTAGATAAGGCCAAAAGCGAACCCATCAACCAAAATTATAAAAAAATAGATTAGACAGACACGACGTTTATTATTATGCCTTAGATAACTTATGCAATTGATGATTGACGCAGTATACTTTTTTCATTGGCAATTATAAAACAAAAATAATAAGAAATAAAAGTTATATTTTATGCAAAATTTTTAAGTGTTATCTATTTTTTTCATTAATTTGCCAAAGATAGAATAAAGAATATGACTGTGTTTTTTTTTTTCTTGATTGAAAGTGGTGCTCAAAGTCCAAAGTTGCTGCATTAAACCAAACGTGATTGAAAATTCACACGCGGACAGAAGGTGCTAACTGTATTATGATGTGATGTGTTCTTATTGTTAAATTAATTTAGATAGGTGACTTTTAAATGTGCTTATCACCCTATTTTATAATGGGTAATTCCAGGATTTTATAATGGTGGCGCTATAATTTTGTAGCAGTTCATCTTATTTGGATAGGTTTACTTGTAACTTTAGAAATCGAAAAAGATTTTCATTTGGTCTGATATTAAAAATGATCACGAAATCAATTTCTAAGCATTTCCACCTTGCCGACCACCAAAACCCGGTTTCTGAGCTGGAAGGAGTTCGGTCACAGCATTCAGTGAGGTAACATGTAACATAACCGATGATCTTAACAGCAAAAGGCCCCATAAAAGAACAATCCTTGTGGCAATGGATTTGTCGAAAGTTTTCGACACAGTTAGTCATACCACTATTCTGAAGGACTAACTATCTCAAAGAGATGGATGACTAACTATATGTGGAATTTAGACGACACAGGTCTCCCAAGAAAAAATAAAATAAATAAAAAATAAGTAAGGAGTACCCCAAGAGGTGTTCAATTCCTAAGACTGATATTTTTCCTTGAAAAATATTATTTAAAAATCCAAGAATATTGGTCCATTGGTGCTTGAAAAAAAGTTATTTAAAAAAGGCTATAGTCGGTACGTGGCCGACTATGTGATACCCTACACCACTACTTCTGTGCATAATCTTTTAACTCGAAAACATTTCTTTTGTTTTCACCTATCGGGCTTTTATACCAAATGACTTAAGGCGAACTGAACCAAAATAATTAATATTTAATTTTTATATTTGACTACTTCTTCCTCTGTAAGATCCCCATTGACCGTCAAAATTTCCTGACGATCCGATCAAAATTGCGACCTGTAGCGTGATTTCCAAAAAAATGGATAAATGGGATGTGTTACCGACTATTGCGATATCTCCGTTATTTGGTCACTTACGCCGACCTAGTTTGCATCATTGTAAAGATGGACAAGTAAAAAAGTATCAGTCGGCTTTGCCGACAGAGATATACCCTCAGCCTGTGCAAATTGAAACACTTTTTTTTTCACAATAAACTTATGTATTTAGGGGGTTTCAAAATTTTGGTCTCGTATGAACCGACAAAAATGTTGATTAGGATTAAAGTTCAAAAATTTTGCTGAAAAGGTACTTAAAGGAATGGACCGACATAGACCATGGGGATGCCATAGGGGGTTTTTACACCCTTCGGGCTGTTTTTTCAAGAAGTATGGACTTGCCCCTGAAACAAATTTTACCATCTTAATTGAGGCAGCGTATGTAAGTTGCTTCAACACACATCAAAGTGATTCAATAGCAGGTCTTAAAGTGAATTTATCCAAAATTTTGTGTGCGAGGTACGGGATGGAGTGGACAAATTTAGTCCATATTCGAACCTGATCTATATCTGGTAGATATTATATTATTATTATTATCGGTCACTCCCATCAAGAGTTATCGTGCCCACAATTTTTCCGAATATTTTTGAACTTTTGTGACGTAGGTACCTGAAGGAGTGGACCGATATGGCTTATCTACGAACTTAAACCAAGTTTGTAAACAATATTACGAAGGCCACATTTTGGCCGGAACCGGCATTTCCGTTCGAGAATTGTCTTGCGCTTCCACCCATAAACATGGTGTCATAGGGTTTGTTTTTCAACTTTCAGGCTATTTTTTTCAGGAAGTATGGACTTGCCCCTGAGGAAACTTGTACCTTCGTATAGGGGACAGTGGATACAAGATGGTACAACAAAAACCAAGGCGATTCGAGAGCAGGTCCTAAACTGAACTTTTCCGAAATTTTGTGTGGGAGGTAGTCGAAGGAGTTTACCGATTGAGTCCATATTGGAACCTCATCAAAGTCTGGTAGAAATTTCATAATGTGCAAAGTATGGACCAAATCGGTTACTCCCTTCAAGAGTTATCGTACGCACAAATTTTCCGAACATTTTCGAACTTCTGTGGGGGAGGTATCGGAAGGAGTGGACCGATATAATCCATCTTTGAACTTGAACTAAGTTTCGACAAAATATTACGAAAGCCAAATTATGGACCGAATCGGCAGATCCGTTCGAGAGTTATCTTGCGCTGCAACCACTACACACGTTGTCATAGGTTTTTTTGTAACTTTCAGGCTATTTTCTCAGGAAGTATGGACTTGCCCCTAATGAAACTTACAGCGTCGTATAGAGGACAGCGAATACAACTTGCGTAAACAAAAATCAAAGCGATTCGAGACCAGGTCCTAAACTGAACTTTTTCGAAATTTTGTGTGGGAGGTACCCGAAGGAGTGGACCGATTGAGTCCATATTGGAACCTAATCTAAGTTTGGTGGAAATTACACGATGTACAAAGTATGGACCAAATCGGTTATTCCCTACAAGAGTTATCGTGCGCACAAGTTTTGCGACAATTTTTGAACATTTGTGGGGGAGGTACCTGAAGGATTGGACCTATATGGCCCATCTTCGAACTTAAATCGAATCTGGACAAAATATTTCGATACCCAAAATTTGAACCAAATCGATTGATCCGTTCGAGAGTTATCGTGCGCACCAGCCAGCCAGACAGACAGACGGACGGACATTGCTAGATCTACTCAAAATTGTCTGAAACGGATATCGTACAAACATACTTGGGGTCTAAAACCATTATTTCGATGAGGCACATTTTTGGTCGTATCAAAGTGTAAATACCCTCTTTAGCCTAAAGGCTGAGGGTATAAATATCCTACTTTTATAGTCAGGCTTTGCTTTTGGAAAGTCCCCAACCAAAGCTGTGATATTCGTCATTATAATTAAAATCCAAAAAATAAAAATTTTTGTTTTATTAAAAACGTTGTCTTTTTGTCCACATACGTTTTTTGCCCATTCCGACCCGTAAATATTATCCGACCATCACCAAAATCAGTAGGCTTCTTCCCCTCCGGGACTTCCATCAAAATCCAATCGTGACGATCAAATCAAAATTTGCGACCTGTAGCGTAATTACAAGGTTTAGATGGACAGACGGACGGACACACATAGCACGATCGACTCAGCTCGTCGAGACATTCATTTTGGTATATGTATATAAGTATGGGTCTACGACCATTATTTCGATGCGTTACAAACTTTTTGGCCAAAACCAACTTATAATACCCTCCCCACATAGTGGTGTAGGGGATAAATAATGTTTAAAAAAATTCACGAATATTGGCCTGTTGGTCCTTGATAAATATTATTTAAAAATCCAAGAATATTGGCCCATTGGCGCTTCAAAAAAATTATTTAAAAAATATTGTTTAAAAGTCCACGAATATTGGTCTGTAGTTTCTTGAACAATATTATTTAAAAATCAACGAATATTGGTCTGTAGTTCCTTGAAAAATATTATTTAAAAATCCACGAATATTGTCCTGTTGGTCCTTGAAATATATTGTTTAAAAAATCCACGAATATTGGTCTGTTGGTCCTTGAAAAATATTCAAAAATCCACGAACAATGACCTGTTGGTCCTTGAAAAGATTGTTTAAAAAATCCACGAATATGGACCTGTTGGTCCTTGAAAATATTGTTTAAAAATCCAAGAATATTTGTCTGTTGGTCCATGAAAAGTATTGTTTAAAACATTCACGAATATTGGTCTGTTGGACCTTGAATAAAATTCAAGAATATTGGCCTGTTGGTCCTAGATAATTATTGTTTAAAAAATTAACAAATATTGGCCTGTTGGTCCTTGAAAAATATTGTTTAAAAAATTCAAGAATATTGGCCAGTTGGTCCTATAAAAATATTGTTTAAAAAATTAACGAATATTGGCCTGTTGGTCCTTGAAAAATATTGTTTAAAAAATTCAAAAATATTGTTTAAAAAATTCAAGAATATTGGCCCGTTGGTCCTTAAAAAAAATATTTAAAAAATACGCGAATATTGGCCCGTTGGTCCTTGAAAAAAATATTATTTAAAAATCCACGAATATCGTCCTGTTGGTCCTTGAAAAAATATTATTTAAAAGTCCACTAATATTGGTCTGTTGGTCCTTGAAATATATTGTTTAAGAAAATCTCCGAATATTGGCCTTTTGGTCCGTCCAATAGGTTCACACTTTATTGTGGTGTAAGGTAAATTATGATCGTCATAAGTGAACATGATTCCATTTTACTTAAGTTCACAATAATATTCACATTGCAAGTCGTTCATCCTTTACACAACAAAGCTTAAACCGCCCACTTTAAATGATGCACATTGTTCATTTTACAGCACATGTAATAATGCCTATCTTATAGCCCCAAAACTGGACACAATTTTAAATAAAAAATCTTTGTTTTTTTTTTCATTCCTTTATTTAGCCCATCGAAGAAGAAGAAGTGGAGGAAGAAGAAGATATAGAAGAAATCGAAGATAGTGAAGATGAGATGGATGAAAGTAGTTCTGATCCCGATTGGCAAAAGACTCCAATGGTACGCAAACGACGCTCAAATGTAAGTATTCAAATAAACACAGGTTTATTGTTGATTATTTCCTTTCATCATGATCATCATCATCCCTAAAAAAATCCATTTCCCCCCACCAAAATGACTTCAATAAAAATATATATTGTATATTATGTGATTACACAAAAAGGTACGACTTGATTTCAGAACGTGCGGCGGGCCGGTATCAGAAATTACAAATCCAACAACCAGTCCGACATCTCCAACAATATGGATGAAGATCAACAACAGAACTCCTTTGACTCCACTTATTCAGGAACACTTGGAGGAGTTGCAAAAACGTCTGACAAGGGTCAGCACAAGCGGAAGTCCAAGGGCTGCAAATGCCGTAGTGACTGCCGCAACAAGCGTTGCGGATGTAATTCGCTCGATCAGAAATGTACGGTAAAATGTGGTTGTACATCGAAATGTCGCAATCGTATATATCCACTGAATGAGCAACCTGATGATGAAATGGATGATAACGATGAGACAAATGATGTAAAAATTAAAACTGAAAAAGCCACGCCACCATTGAAACATTCTCTAAACTTTGAAGCAGCGGATAGTGATAATGAAAACAATGTCAATAAAAGCAATAATACTGATGAGACTTTTGTTACAACAAAAACAACATTAAACTCAACATCATTTTTAACACCGAAAATGGCTAGGTAAGTAAAAGACAATAAAAATTTAATTTGTTTAACTTCTAATTATGTTTTACTTGTTTTCTTTACAGACTTTCCACCTTTAACTTTGAGACTTTAACGGCCAAAAAGAAATTTTTCAATGATTAAATCTCCACAAAGTGCCTACACGACATAAACTTGTTAAACAATTATCTTACAGTAGAAAACAAACTAATTGCTATCCCCTCGTTTCGTTCAGCTGTGTTTTACCTCAACTGTTTACTTAAATCTCATAATATTTAGATTTTGCTTTAATTTTTATAAAAAATACTTAAAAGCTATTTACATAGGCAACTTAGGGAGGACCCATAAGGCCTGAAATACCATTTTCAAGTGGTTTATGTGTTTATGGTCCTATTCCCTATATGTTATATAAGAAGACCCCTCTCCTCCTCACCTGGATTTAATATTTGTTTTTATGTAATTTACTTTACCCTATCATCATTTCATCTTCATTCACACCACCCCTCCTCCTCTACACATAACATTGTTTATTTTTTAACATTTGTCATCTGTCATCGTCGTTATTATATATTAGTAAATTATTTATTTATATATGTAACTGTTTGTCTTTATGCACCCTCAATTGTTTATATTAGCTCTTCTTTTAATTATTGATAGTTACTAATAACTCGCATCTTGCCCACATTCTATTAACACAAACTTATGTTCACATTCCATTATAACATCAGGTTTGTCTTCACAAACATCATCATAGTTCATCAAACAATTTCCACGAACAAACATGAAAGAGTATTTTTTTAGTTATATAAATAATATTTAATGCTAAGAGTTCTTTAGTTGTATTGAAACATTTTTATATAAAAAAAAAAAACAAATACATGCATATATGATTTTTCATTTTAATTATATATAACAAACAAATTGTTCTTTATTTATTGAATAAGGCGAAACTTGGAATTTTTTGCTTAGTAAAAGATGGGCGTTTTATCTAAATGTGATTGTGTTTCCTCTACTGTAAGGGGGTCAAAGGAGTGTTTCAATGAATTATACGCAGTATGGGGAAATACATATATAGTACAATGTTACGTCTCGGTTGAAAATGACTACAAAGATGACTTCCGAAACGTCAGAAAAATACGTGGTTTCAATTAATACTTTTGATTTGTAAAAGTATTTTAAAATGCACATCGTTGCAAAATCTAACTAACGCACCAGTTTTCTACCTGTTGCTGTTGAGTGTATTCTGCGTTTCAAATACGCAACAGCGACGTTTTGGAATAAAATACATCGCACTAATTCTGTATCACTACGATATGGAATGGGATGCTTAAGAAATTTCCAAAGCAACTGACGTTTCGGAAGTTAGCCTTTTATTGCCAAATCGATGCTGTAACTTATTCCATATGTACACATGAGATTTTGGATTCCAATGGCAAAGTAGATACGGATATCGAAAACCTACAAACGGTCATGGGAGACATGCTGGTCGATTACTGTACAAGTCATCGGCTTTTTATAGGCACGGGAGTTGCCAATCTTCTACTGGGCGCGTCTTCCCGGGTGGCGGATGGGAAGGGGGTCTCTGAGTTATGTGGGGTCAGCACCGCCCGAGGGAAACTGAAGGCGATTCTGTCTTCACATATCTCAGAGACCCTGGGGGTTTGTTTTTCAAACCTCCCCGTGGACCAAAATTGGATCGGGGTAGTTCCCTTAAATAAATCAACTAAGATGGGTAAAAGACATAAAAGGAGTAAAGTTACGGTGCAGGGAGTTAATAACCCAGTGCCGGCGGTAAGCGTTGGTGAGATCACAAGCCACGTGCCGTCGAGATCAAGCGATTGTGATCCGGCTGTCTTAGGTGTGGATGCCTTGGCACCTACAGCCGTAACTGCTACAAGTGCCAAAAATGCAACCCAAATTACTGTTGACGAACCGGATATTGAAATGGACAATGCTCTTACCAAAACTGGTGTAAACCAGTCCACGGCTGACAGGACCGGATTTTTGGGCGTTAATCTCAAAGTGATTGGAGACAGCCTTGAGAGACAGAGTTGGGAACTCCTTGACCAAATGGAGAGACTTGTTCCGACCATACCACCAGAGGACATGCTAAACAATCTCACCCTCACTGGCGACGTACTGGACATTACGGAGATCCCAGCTGAGTCAACAAGGAGGTCTGACGATGACATGTCCACTGACGGTGATGTGGTCGAAGAGGTTGTGGACCTAGGTCGCAACCCCAGACAAATCGCATCCAGTCTGGTCCTGTATCGGCATTAGGCGATACTAAGCTTCGGAGGTTGATTGTCACTGAGTCAATGGATGTAGATGGAGAATCTAAAGAGGTTCCATCATCAGCCACTGACTCTAAGTCGATGACCAACGAGGAGGAATCAACGGAAACTCCAACAATAGCCACTGATTCTGAGTCTCCGGCCTGCGTTGGGAAATCCAAGGAAACCTCATCGACGGACACCGGCATAACTACAATCTCCGCCAAAGAGGCTGCAGATACGAGACACTATAAACGTGCGGCCTCGTATCTGCGCAAGTTTGTGGGAAGGGACGCGAGCTCGCTCACAAAGAGGGAGGTTATGTTCATCAAGAGTAAGCTCAAGTACATCAGGAAGTTCGAGAGAACGCAACCCAGATGCGAACTCTTGGTGGACAAAATCTTCCTCCCAGAACCTGCTTCAGCCAAAGACTCAAAAGAGACTACGGTGACAAGAAAAAAGGTGGAGGTGAAGCCTGTTGCTTCTGGCAGTAAGGTGGAACCTAAAGCTGTTCCGAAGCCGAACCCGAAGGGTCTGGAAAAGGATAAGGGGCATAATCCGACACCAAAAGACTCTCGTAAGGGTAGTCAACTGGGGAAGGTGACTGTCCCAAATCCGGATCCTACCCCAACTGACGAGGGTAAAGCGGATAAACAGAAGGTTTCTGAAATCCGCGCAAGCCACTCGGGAGTAACGACGGGTGGATCGAGTGGGACACCATCGACTTCTGAGAAGGCGAACAAGTCCTCGCTGCCAAAGACTGTGAAGCGGGTTCGCTCTTCAGAAGGCCCACAGCCTTTGCCAAAGAAGACGATGATCTCCCAGGCGGTCAACACGGCGGACTCCTATGCTGGTGTTCTTGATCGCAAAGCCAAGGGAAGTAGCACCAGTACTGAGAAGGCGTCCACCTCCTCAGGAAAAGCTGCTACCAAGGCCCGTGATCAGGGGCATGGGAAACCCTACTCCAAAACGGCCACAGTGGCAACCGATGACGAGCTCCTAGTTGCAATCATCGACAGAGCTGATGCCTTCGGGAAAATCAGCGAAAGTCATTGGTTGCTCTTCGAGACTCGTCTTCGTAGAGCCATAGTGTCCACTGAGGTAGACAAGGGTGACCGTCAGTTCGGTGGTGCCTTCCTTCAGAAGGAAGTTAAGGTTATTAAATGTCTCAACAGGAGCTCGCAAGAGTACCTTAAGAAGACCGTTAATGGCTTTGACGACCTTTGGGAGGGGGCAAAAATTGCTGCGGTCTCTGTAGCGGAGGAACGGACGAAGAGAGGTATGATTGCACTTTATTCATGTAAGAATTCGATTGGGAAAAGCTGGGGATTGAACCCAGCTATTATACACTGGCTGTATAATACTGTTGTGAGACCCATCTTATCCTACGGATGTCTGGTGGCATGCGCTTCGACATAAATCGAACTCCGGCAGCATAGACAAGGTGCAAAGAGCAGCCTCGATCCTGATAACTGGAGCTTTTAGATCAAAGTGATTGGAGACAGAGTTGATAAAAAGTCTGGATGCAGAAATCTTTCAACCAGTGACTATCGTTGATAATTTGCCGGCTCTTAAAGCCATCAAATCCTCCAATATCAAGTCTGAGGCCTTTCTTGAGTGTAGTACTGCTTTGGCGAACCTCACTAACGCTGTCCGACTCTGCTGGGTACCGGGACACTGTGACATTGTGGGAAACGAGAGGGCAGATGAACTTGCAAGACATGGATCCCAATCAACAAGTCTAGCAATCACTGATTCAATCAGACCACCGATATGTCACCTTTTTCGGAGAGTGGAGACGTTCTTTGAAGAACGAGCCAAGGAACTATGGCATAATGAACCAAGGTGCAACGTTTCAAGGGCCATTTGGCCGACTCTATCAACAAACAGAACAACTTCACTCTTAAATTTGAACACGTCAGAAATCAGGGTATGACGGGAGTCATTACCGGTCATTGCAACATCCGAGCTTTTATCGGCAAATGGCAGGATGATGGCGTGGACTATTGCAGGCTCTGTGAAGACGAGGAGGAAACGGAGACTATTGAGCATATTTTATGTCGCTGCCCGAGGTTAACTCGAAAGCGATATAGATTAAAAGGAGTATGCTTTCCTCCAAGCTTAACCTTCTACTAAAACATGGAACCAACAATCATAAACAACATCATCAAAAATTTGAATTGTCTGGGACGGCGCGACCCATAAACGTAACCATTTCTCTGACAGTTTTCTACCATCACCAAATAAACCATCCTCCTTTCTTTATTACATCTTCATCTTCAATAATCCATTTATTATTACTTTCCCAACCCCACCCTCTTTTCTTTACTTTTCTCTTCTTTTGTCTTTTCAGGTAATTCTGAGTCTCCCTTTTCTGATTATGGATGATCACAATGGACCGAAAGGTCTCCGAGTGGCGTAGTCAATATATATTGACTACCCATCCCCAAACCTAACCTAGGCAAAGCAAAATTCCAACAAAAAATGTCTAGGTCAGGGCGATCGTGAATGTAAACTCCCCGTAAGTTTTGTCTTTCTGTCGCTTTAACTTAAGGGAGAAAGTGGGAAAACTCACGGGGAGTTGATGTTCATGATTGGACTGAATACGTCTGTGAAACGCCTCACTGGGCAGTAATGCTACTTAGATGCCGAACTATGAGTAGATTTCAAAACGCACCGATTTTCAAATTGATTAGACCAACTTAAGCAATACAACATTGTTACAGGATTAAGAAAATTGTGAGCAAGGTTAAATCAGTCTCGAATTCGGGAAATAAGTATGATAGAACAGCTATTACTTTAACAGAGTGACAGTAAATAACCCAAAGAGCTGCGCGTGTTATATTAACCGGCAGTTTATAGAGCACACCGAGAGTGATAGGGAAGTGTGCTATGCTGTATTGAAGGAGGTATCACCACAATTTACGATGGGCGATGTAGGAGACGTCATCCGAAACTCGTTGGACCCTCACGGAATTTCTATTGTAATGTTTAAGCAATTGGTATTTATGAAGTCTCATCAAACTATCGTTAGCCACCCACCCAGGCAAGGACGCCAGCAGAATCTTGCAGACCGATTTCCCTCCTGTCACCAGTAGCAAGGATTCTAGAGACAATACTCCTCTCCACGATGAGAATCTGTTTTCCAGTTGACCAACATCAACATGGATTCCGGAAAATGCATAGTACTACAACAGCATTACACGCCATATCCACACATATTAGTAGAGGAGTGGACCAGAAAAAACCGTTTGACCGAACAGTCATGGTGGCTTTTAACCCATCGAAGGCCTTCGATATAACAAACCATGCCATGCTGTTTGAGAATATAGAAAAAGACTACTATCCAGCCGTGTTTGAAAGTTTGGATAATCAACTATATGTATAGACGCCAATCGTTTCTGGAATTTAGAAACAAGAAGTCCAAAACCCGTAGAGTGGGACAGTGAGTTCCACAAGGTGGAACTGTTTAACCTCTAACTTTCTGAAGTCACACACCACAAAGACCGTGATATATGCGGATGATTGCACGATCTTGGCCAGCGTGGTATGCAAATGCTAGCGCCTCGCAGTGGAAGAATATTCAAACCTGCCAGAATGGCTGCCTGAGGACTGCAACAGGGTACCTCCTCATTACACCAGTGCACCATCTTCATAAAGAAACTAAGGTTTTACCGGGACAAGCTTCCCTCAACCAATCACATCACGAGAGATCTCCATGATCTCGAGAGAGAGGTCCGAAGGTATAAACGGGAACCTCAAAATGAACAGCTGTAGAACGGCCAAAAGAAATGCGAATGTTAGCCTGATTGTTGGCACCTATACCCAACACATGAATCGGGACCGCACAATTTGCTTCATGGCTTAACTGCCCAGCTACCCCACTCACATGTCTCCGGATTCTTTATAGATGTTTAAAATTTTCGCTTATTTGTAGTTAACGCTACGGTCATTAACCGTACCCATTTAAAAATAACGCTATAACTCGTTGAAAAAATGAGATATTCATGCGGGGTTTTCTGCAGATTGGTTGTAAGGATGCCAGCTTAATTAAGCTTAAATTGATGCATATGTGAAGAAAAAATGCTTGATAAAAGCACTTGGAGTTGTATTTCTTCAAAAACATGCCTATTATTTTGTTTATATCTTTGGAATGGGCATTAATTTTTATATGAAACTTAAAGTGAAAATAAATAAAGATGTTTTCCCATCTTTCTACAATTTTTTGTGGCCCTACGCACGCACTATAGTACCTTCGTGGTGGGATAAAAATGTCAGCAATCGCAACAATTTTGAATTATAGTTGTGACTCAAACCAAATAACTCATCATTTTTCGAAGACAATTTTTGCGGGTTAATTGTTCATTACTTTTATGAGAGGATGTAGATCCGGTCAGAGACTACCCGAATATTGTATTTTACCAAAATAAATAGTTTAAAAATGTATAGTTATTGCCATTTTAAAAATTGAGTGCATATTAAGCAGACTCAATTCGAACATACTCACTGAGAGGATTTCTCTGTCTATACATTTATAAGTCTATGGGACATTATTACATGTGTTCTTTTACTATCTGATAAATTTGAAAACGCAAAATAGACCAATTTGGAGGCAAATATATTTTACATTGAAAGTTAATGCCAAGAAGCTCCTCCTTGAAATTCAATCATGACTTTTAACTTTAAGTTAACCGGAACGCTATAAATCTGTGCGGTAAATCCAACCCAGCAAAATGTTCGATGACAGATCATGAGTTGAATCATAGGTGCAAGTGACTTGTCATAGGTGCAAATTTAGGTGAATCACCGATGAAATTTACAAGGGAGTGACACCTGATTTCACCTGTTCATTGTCATGGCATTTTGCACCAGTTCATTGTCATGACATTTTGCACCAGTTCATTGTCACGGCATTTTGCACCAGTTCATTGTCACGGCATTTTGCACCAGTTCATTGTCATGACATTTTGCACCAGTTCATTGTCATGGCATTTTGCACCAGTTCATTGTCACGGCATCTTGCACCAGTTCATTGTCATAGCATCTTGCACCAGTTCATTGTCATGGCTTCTTGCACCAGTTCATTGTCATGGCTTCTTGCACCAGTTCATCGTCATGGCTTCTTGCACCAATGCTTTGGATCCGGATTTTTGCCAATCAGAAATAAAATTCGCAATACAATTATGTAATTTGTTGAATTAATAAGAATACAATGCGCAGATGATTTGTATCGCCCCAGCAAACCAAATGTCGGATGTCCGACACGTCTGAACAATTTCGGAAGCAACGTCGTTCAGATTTCGTTCGGATTTCTGAACGATTTTTCGGAGCGGAAATAGTTCAGATTTTGTACCGATATCGTTCCGATTGCGGAACGAATGTCGGAAAGAAATTTCCTTTCCGAATTTCCCAGGGATTTTCTTCAGATTTCCTTACGAAATCGGTTCGAAATCGATACGATGTCGCTCCGACATTTCGTTCCGAAATTATGTCAACCACTTCATACACCTTTCGTTAAGATATCGTTACGATTTCGGATCAGACATCGGACGTATCGTCCGAATTTTGTTCCGATTTCGTTATGATGTCGGTACGATTGGTTTGCTGGGGCCAGATGTTATTTTTCTTTATTTTGTATGTAATTTTCAAAATTATATATTATATTAATCTGCAATATCATATTTATCTCTTCCGATGGCTGCAAGATACTTCTTTCAACTTGGGGGTTCCGTTTTTCCAATATTCGATAAATTATGTGTCAATCTCTGAACCAAGCTCATCGTTTGGGAAATCTAGTATAAATTTGAATTCTGTTATTTTATTTCAAAAGAAAAAGCTTATCCTGTAATAGTTACCACGTTATGGTCTCTTTTATACTTATTTTACCGATCTCCTACTTTGCTTTTCTCACTTTGCATGCCATGCTTGTGATATCGCGATCTTTCCATTGGAGTTTTGTTCCCTCGGGTCGCATAACGTCAAATGGCTCGTATTCATATGCCGGTGGCATCTTTATCCATCCTGTTAACATGGCCCAACCAACCCAATAATTGCAGCTCGATATGTTTTACTATATCGGTGTTGGTCGGCTGGGGAAGCTCGTGGTTTATAGACCGGGTCTTTTTCATACTTCTTTTTAATATCCACAAAACGAAACAGGTTTCCAAACACAAAAAATATTTTTCTTTTGTTTTATATCAATTTACATTGTATTTTTAATTAAAATATATAAATTTTGCCACTATCGACCACTTTCATCTGACTTTTATTTTCATTTTAACAATTACTTTTGCAAGTACACAATTATTCGGGTATATGAGTATTTGATAATTTATTGTGCGGTTACTTATCAATTTATTTGAACTCATGATAATATTGTAACAAAGATCGGATCTTTCACGACTTCAATTGCACTCATGAAAATTCGATGAAAAAAATCGGATCTTTCATGACTTCGATTGCACTCATGAAAATTCGATGAAAAAGATCGGACCTTTCACGACTTCAATTGCACTCATGAAAATTCGATGAAAAAGATGGGATCTTTCACGACTCCTTTCGCACTCATGCAAAAGAACCAGTGAAATCATGATTTCACATGGAATCACTTCCATTTAATTTTGCTGGGAAACTATAAGAAAAGAATACTTATTTTCTGAGCATCAAAACGCTAAATTATGCATAAAAAGTGTTGTAGGCAGCACTGAAAAGACTTAAAAAAGCTCTTTATGCAATAGTAGTCAGGACACAAACCAATGAAAATGGATTGGTAACACACACATAAACGAATTTTAAGAAGACAATTTCCGCTTCCGTTCTGTTGAAATAAATTAGCTACATTGTTTGTTTTGTCTCTTTCTTTCTTACTCTCTTAAATGATGTATGGAAATAAAAAGCTCTGTTCCTTTACGTGCAAGAATCTTCAAGTTTTGCCACTTTTTACTCGAAAAGCGTTCCTTTACTTCTGACACCATACAATTCATATGTGAGCAGTTTACAACTTTTACTACTTTTGCCGGTTTTACCATTTTCAAAAGTAAAGGAACAGACCAAAAATATGGAATAGCCGGAAATTTGTAAAACTGAAATGGGTTTGTATTTGTGACTTTAAGTCAGTGTTTGCAAAAAAACAGGATTATGGAGTAAACATAATTGGTCTGTCCCCGTACCCGTAAACAAATTAAGGAATTAAGTAATTTTTGGAATCAACATGTTTGTGCATGTACGGTTTGTTATGTGTAAGTTGATCCACAATCGAAGCAAAGACATATAACTGTATTGTATTTCATTTATGTTTTTGATCGAAGTGTGTAAAGCAAAACGAATTTGACAAAAACAACGAATTCAAATTAATTTACCAACATGTGAATTTATGAAATAAAATATCGCATAATTTAATGATGTCCTATAATTTATATATAAATGTTCCAGTTAGTGCAATTGTTATAAATCAAATAAATGTATGTAGGTAAGTGTTTCTAGATACATCCATACATATGTGCATATTTGTATCATTAAGAAATTATTCCTAATGTCCTAATGTAATATAGAAAATATACAACTTCTTAATATTTTTGGCGGGAATTTGTGGAACTTTCGTGTGCTCCATAAAAATGCATTGACAAATGTGTGTATGCATTGATGTTAATATAGGCTGACTTCCAAAACGTCAGTTGATTTGTAGTCGTGCATGAAATTAAGAGTTCAAAAGGCTGATATTGGTCCAAACTTTACACATCGTAATCGGACAACTGCTACGAGTATCTGTCTCCCCCACAAAAGTTCAACAATTTAGCTAAAATGCATTTTAAGAGCTGTTCGAGAATCGTTTTGAAATTATTAACGAAGACAACCCTTGAGGTGCTTTTGACAACGATGTAAATTTGTTCGTATGTTAGTCCATGCTTCCTGACATAATGGCCCGAAAGCGTTAAAAATCTATGGTGACCAACTCATAGGGGTTGTGGGTGCGATAACTATCGATCAAACCCAATAGACTATGAGCCTACACCTTTTTCAGATGTAATTCGAAACATTTTAGTTGTAATTCATATCATTTCATTTGTAATTCGAATTATTCTATTTGTAATTCGAATTATTCTATTTGCAATTCGAATTTTTTTTTGTAATTCCAATTCTATTTGTAATTTGAATTATTCCATTTGTAATTCGAATTATTCCATTTGTAATCCGGATTATTCTCTTTGTAATTTTAATTATTCCATTTGTAATTACAATTATTCTATGTATTCGTAATTCGAGTTATTCCATTTGTAATTTGAATTATTCCATTTGTAATTCGAATTATTCTATTTGTAATTCGAATTATTCTATTTGTAATTCGCATTATTATATTTGTAATTTGAATTATTCCATTTGTAATTGGAATTATTTTATTTGAAATTTGAATTTTTCCATTTGTAATTCAAAACAAAAACAAATTACAAAATATTTTCAATCCCACGGCAGCGGGTTCTTACGTACCGGATTAACCCGAAACCAAAAGTGTTTCGGCCAGCGGCTGCCAACCCAGCATTATATGGTGCTACAACAACAACAACAACAAAATATTTTTTGTATTGATTTTATATCTGACTTTTTCGAATTGCAAATAAAATGATTCGAATTACAAATGGAATAATTAATATAATTCGAATTACAAAGGGAATAATTCAAATTACAAATGTAATAATTCAAGTTACAAATATAATAATTCGAATTACAAACGGAACAATTCGAATTACAAATGAAATCTTACGAATTACAAATAGAATTCTCGAATTACAATTAAAATAATTCGAATTATATCTGAAAAGGATGTATTACTTCAGGTACTTCATCCACAAATGTTCAAAGCTTTTGTGGTTAAGACCACTTAGCGGATAGGCTCTTCCCGAGGCATGGACCTCGAAAAGCCCAATATTTAAGGCCATCCCTTTTTACACCTCTCGCAAAAAGGCAGTTATGTCGAGGTTTTTTACAGCAGTAGTCTTTGTAATAAAACTTTTTCGACTGTTTATACCCTCAGCATTTATGTTAACGAGGGTATATACACTTTCATACGGACAAAATGTGCCTCATCGAAATAATGGTTTTAGACCCTAAGTATCTTTGGACGGCATGTGTTTCAGACAATTTGGAGTCGATCTAGCAATGCCCGTCCGTCTGTCTGTTGGCTTTCGTAATATTTTGTCCAAACTTAGTTTAAGTTCGAAGATGGGTTATATCGGTCCACTCCTTCCGGTACCTCCCCCACAAATGTTCGGAAAACTTGTACGTACGGTAACTCTTGAAGGGCTTATCCGATTTGGTCCCTACTTTACACATCGTGAAATGTCTACCAGATTTAGATGAGGTTCCAATATGGACTCAATCGGTCCACTCTTTCGGGTACCTCCCACATAAAATTTCGGATAAGTTCAGTTTAGGACCTGCTCTCGAATCGCTTTGATTTTTGTTGTAGCAACTTGCATTCACTGCCCCCCATACGAAGGTAGAAGTTTCATCAGGGGCAAGTCCATACTTCCTGAGAAAATAGCCTAAAAGTTGCAAAAACCACTATGACACCGTGAGTAGTGGTTGGAGCGCAAGATAAGACTCGAACGGATCTGCCGATTCGGTCCAAAATTTGGCCTTAGTAATATTTTGTCCAAACATAGTTTAAGTTCGAAGATAAGCCATATCGCCCCACTCCTTCAGGTACCTCCCCCACAAAAGTTCAAAAATGTTCGGAAAAATTGTTCGTAGGTAACTCTTGAAGGAAGTGGCCGAATTGGTCCATACTTTAAACATCCTAATATATCTACCCGATATAGATCAGGTTCAAAAATGGGCTATATTTGTCCACTCCATCCGGTACCTCCCACACAAAATTTCGAATAACTTCACTTGAAGACCTCCTATTGAATCACTTTGATTTTTGTTGAAGCAACTTGCATTCGCTGCCTCAATTACGATGGTATCCATTCTTTTAAGTATATACTCCACCAAACTTTTGATCTTTAATCCTAATCAACATTTTTGTCGCTTCATACGCCCAAAATACATACATTTTTTGGAAAAAATTGTTCCAATATACACAGGCTGAGGGTATTTTCTGTCGGCAAAGCCGACTGATACTTTTCTACTTGTTTTTTTTTTTTTAATAGGTATTTTTTTATTAACAGATTGTTTATTTTTTTATGATTTACAACTATAAGGTTCACCATTTTTACAGCAATATTCACGTCCCGCAGTTAGATTGGTATTAATCCAAACATCTTGACAATTTTTCGTAAATAAATAGGCACGCTGTTTGTGTATGTCATGATCCAAAGCAGCGCAGAGGATATTGGCGGAATTGGGCAAATGACGGACAATCTGTAAAGAAAACACAACAGAAAAAAGAAAATTTAGAAATATGTTAAAGCATGTTAAGCATTAATGGGTAAAATCAAATAAACAGATACGCAAATAAGAGTCTGAAAATATGTTCCTTAAAGAATGTTCTCTACCCAATTTATTTGAAATTTAAACGTGTATTAAATTACACGGTATTACTGTATCTTTTCGACTCCAAATCCCTGTAACTTATTATATACCGCACATCCTTTCCCTTCTCACCTGTTCCAAACATTTGGTTTGACACTGCTTCTGCCCGACACCATTACAGGCAAAGGTACGATCCACTGTATTCGATATTACAGCTTCACCCCGAGGAGGATTTGGGGAACCCTTTGTAAATTGGGAATTGAGAAAAATACCACATGTACATGGTACAATATCTGTTGTATTGGTGGTGGTGGTGGTTAAACGATTGGTCGATAAACGAAAACATTTTCTCTGTTTTGTTACAATTTTCGTGGGTACAGTTGTAGATTTTAAAATTCTTTCCTTTTCTGTTGTCAGTGATAATGTTGCATCTGTAGAGGATTCAACATTATCTTTTAGAAGTGGTAGTTGGGTGGTGGGGCTGTTGTTGGTGGTAGGGGTGACATCATCACTGGAAAATATATCTTGGTTGGTTGTTGATTTTTCAAACATTCCAATTGGTTTCTTTTGGTGCTTATTTTCAGTTAATACGGGCCTCTTATAGGATATTTTACTAATGGCCGCCTCTGCAATTAATAGGTAGATAAATACCAAACTGAAGGTAGTTTTCCATAATGAGAATTGGGATGATGGTCTGTGGTAAGCTGGAAAGAAAATATACTATGTTTTATATGTATATTTTAGATGACTATTTAATTATTTTCACTTACCCATTGTCGAATGTTAACTGTTACCTAATAGTGATGTTAAACTTGCTTTTATGTTCTACTCAATATTATTATTATTGAAAGTCGCCGCCGACCATCTCATTTGCTTAAGAGTTATAAAGAAATTTGCTGATTCCATGTAATTTTTACTATGAGTCGTCTGTGAGCATTTCGCTTTGTAAACAACTTTTTTGTGGC
Source organism: Musca autumnalis (assembly GCF_047663935.1). Lineage (NCBI taxonomy): Eukaryota > Metazoa > Arthropoda > Insecta > Diptera > Muscidae > Musca > Musca autumnalis. Next base: position 241,352,456 of record NW_027411866.1, on the reverse strand, counting down.
GCAGAACGTAGGTTGTAATGTGACCGACCGTTTATTCTTGAGTTTGGAGTTCAAGTTTAAAGTAAAAAATGTTAAATGAACCTTGACAAGGTCTACAGAAGACGCATTCTTATTCGAGGTAACTTGAACGCGATAAAAACGTTCAGATAGGAGATCGTAAAAAACCTGTGGCGTATTATTGGGGATTATTCTGAACGAAAATTCCCCGTGAATTTTGTCTTTTCCGCCGTTACAACTTAAGGGAGAAAGTGAAAAAATACACTGGAAATTTTCATTCAGAAAAACCCCAATTAAAACAAAGAAAAAAATGGAGAAAAAGTTCCAATGCACTGGTCTAAGTGTTACCCCGCAATAGTTTTTTTTAGAATAATAATAATAATAATAATGTTCTACAACCTCCCAGAAGGGACTTCTCCAATATAAGAGTCCACCCCGATTCATGTTAGCTCAATGATATAGGATCTACAGTTTATCGCCGAGTCCAAACGGCGTGTCTTACGACACAACTTGTGGAGAAGTTTTACATGGCTGAAATACTCAGGAAATGTCGCCAGAATTACTGAGGGGTATTTTGCCACCGTTGAAAATTTGATGTTGCCTGGTCTGGGAATCGAGCCGCAGACCTTCTGAGTGCAAGGCGGGTGTGCATACCAGTGCACAACGGTGGCACCCATGTTTTTTAGAATATAATACCCAATTCTGCGACTTGTTTGCCCGGACCTTTTAAAGAGAAAGTTCAGATTATCCTCTGGTTACTCACATGGTACTTTTTTACCAATTGTCGCTTCGGAGATCTACATAGTCCCTCATCTGAGGGAAGCAGAGATGACGGAGCTATCTATTGACGAGACTATCAATTAATTGTGATGTACTCACGTGGACATTTTGCAATCCACTCAGAATTGCAGTAACGTTAATGATCACTGCCGTATAAGATCTATGACAAAGAAAGTGGGAGTGGCTGCGAGATTCGGAAAAGACTTAAACAGTCTACGACCATCTCTGCCGGTCCCCTAGTATGATGAACACAAGACACAGCCTGTTTGGTGTCCATGAGATTACATTTTTATCTTACTTTTCTTCTATAGAACCCCTGGCGTTGATAAGATACCGCAGAAGGAGCGAGTCTTTGTAGGTCTACTTAAGTTCCATTAAGTTTATCATCCTTCCTTGTCTGCTCTATGCAATTCTCCTTCGCTTTTTTATACCCTCAGCATTTATGCTAACGAGGGTATATACACTTCCATACGGGCAAAATGTGCCTCATCGAAATAATGGTTTTAGACCCCAAGTATGTTTGGACGAAATGTGTTTCAGACAATTTGGAGTTGATTTAGCCACGTCGGCCTGTCTGGCTGGCTGAAGCGCACGATAACTCTCGAACGGTTCAACCGATTCTGTCCAAAATTTGGCTTTCGTAATATTTTGCCCAAACTTAGTTTAAGTTTGAAGATGGGTTATATCGGTCCACTCCTTCCGGTACCTCCCAAACAAAATTTCGGAAAAGTTCAGTTTAGGACCTGCTCTCGAATCGCTTTGATTTTTGTTGTAACAACTTGTATTCACTGTCCCCCATACGACGGCACAAGTTTCATCAGGGGCAGGTCCATACATCCTAAGAAAATAGCCTGAAAGGTTCAAAAAAACCTATGACACCGTGTGTAGTGGATGGAGCGGAGCGCAAGATAAATCTCGAACGTATCTGCCAATTCGGTCCAAAATTTGACCTTCGTAATATTTTGTCCAAACATAGTTTAAGTTCGAAGATAAACCATATCGATCTACTCCTGAAAGTACCTCCCTCACAAAAGTTGAAATATGTTCGGAAAAATTGTGCGCCATCCAATCCATACTCTGCACATCATAATTTATCTACCAGATATAGATCAGGTTCGAATATGGACTATATTTGTCTACTCCTTCTGGTACCTCGCACACATAATTTCTGATAAGTTCACTTTAAGACCTGCTCTCGAATCACTATGATTTTTGTTGAAGCGATTGCATTCGCTACCTCCATTACGACGGTAAAAGTTATTTCAGGGGCAAGTCTATATTTCTTGGGAAAACAGCCCGAAAGGTGTAAAAACCCCTATACCACGATAACTCCCGAACTGTTCTACCGATTTGGTCAAACATTTGGTCTTCGTCATGTTTTATCGAAACTTAGTTTCATGGGTTAATACCGGTCCACAATTTCCGGTACTTCTCCCCAATATTTAAAAAATGTCAATAAAATGCTAGGACGATATCACTTGAATGGGGCAATCAATTTGGTTCAAACTTTGGATCTTCTAATATTTTGTCAAAATTTAGTTTAACTCCTAAAATGGCCCATAGCAGACTTCCCTAAGGGTACCTCCCCCACAAAAGTTCAACATTTGTGTCTTAGTGAAGTTAATTCCTAATCCACATTTTTGTCGGCAAGTCCAAATGTTCAAAAGGGCCAGAAAATTCTGAAGAGACTAAATACATTCGATCGGTCCTTAGATGAAAGTTTCACTTCATATTGGCTGAGGCTATATCTCTGTCGGCAAAGCCGACTGACACTTTTTTACTTGTTCTCCCATCTCTTGCCAAGATGAATACATTGGTCCGCTGGTAATAACAATGTCAGCAGCGCATCCTACATCATAACCAACAATCCCACGGCGTAGGGTTTTTGGTACCGGTTTGACCCGAAACCATAGTGATTCGGCCAACGGCTGCCAACCCATTATCAAACATATGCTTCTACGTAGGTTTCTATGCTGCTACAATAACCTAGCCTTCACGTTTTACACGAAGAATGAAGACGCTCCTAGTATATTGTGTTGCGAGTGAAATATTTATACATTTTTAGAGGCCAGATAGTGTTCAAAAATACAGAAAAGCATATGAATTGGTATATTTTATTGAAGACATAGATAAATACACGTACGTGCGATTTTTTTTGAATTCCTCTCTTAATGTATAACAGTTTATATTTTCTGCCGATTTAATGCATTTTCGAGCGTTTTTTCTAATTCAGTAGAGATTTGTGGTGGTTTTTAACACAACTTTTTATTGCGATTTATACCTCGGAACAGTTGGCATCCCTGAATAGCCTATCTTCATGAGGGGATTTAAGCGCTTACCCGCATGGGTGCCATCGCCATGAAAATATCCTCCACAATAATTTAGACACGATTTCAACCGTCCAGGTACAACAGGAGAGGTTCATGGTCTAGAAATAGCATTCACACTGATGTACTTGCGCAGGATGTATAAATGAATACTCCCCCTGAGTTTTCTCACATTCTCCTTTTGAGTTGAAACGGGAGAGACACAAACTAGTGAGGAGTTTTCATTCAGAATAAGCCCCATGGCATGCAGACAAGCCTAAAGCTTCGCAGGACTTATGAATTCGTAAATCTTGAATATATATGTAAATAAAGCATGAAAAAATAAAACATGATGAATGACAAACTTGGAGACTACCCCGCATCATGCGGGGTGATTTTAGCACAGCTAAGATCAGAATATTGCAACCGCATCAGTTCATATTAGTCTCGAATTAACAGCATGATAAACAAAGCTGAAGTTATTCTGAACGAAAATTCCCCGTGAGATTTTTTGGTCACTTTCTCTCTTAAGTTGAAACGGCGGAAAAACAAAAACCTAAGGGGAATTTTCGTTCAGAACAACCCCCACCATGTCCTACATTTGACCGGGGACCACACGATACACTTAATATTTTCAATTGTTCAGGTAAATGCACATTATGGGTGCAGTCGTATTTTTGAGTATGGACACAAAATAATCAAAACAATATTTCTGAAAGTATGCAGCAACAAATATATTTGAGTTGCTACAACAGCAACAAATTACATTGTTTTTAGTACCCAGACAAAAAAAACTGTTCTTTACCAATAAAACAATCGTGAGAACTAATACGGCGAAGGTGATAGCATCGATAACATCTTATCAGTATTTAACCTAAATTAATGTGTTTGTAATTTTTAAAAAAGAAATACACCATATTATTTTCGTTTTATTATTTTTGTGAATAAAAACCTCATTTATTTTATTAAATTAATTATTAATTTGAAGTCACACATCGATTGTATAATTGGAAATAATATTTAGTTTTTTTAAAAATAACGTATAAATTTTCAAACAGAAATGCACTTCAATTAAAATACATTCATCATCATCTTCTTCTTCTTCGGCCTTCAACTATTTGTCAGTCAGAGATAGAGTGCGGCACACCTACTAAGTAGTACAACTACTGCGATTGTTGTTTTTGTTGCAAATTAAAAAGGAATTCTATAGAAAAAATTAAATTAAAAAATCTATTTATTTCTGACTTCTTTTGCCTTTGACTACAACCGGTCTACTCTTAATATAACCACGCTTGCGCTTCGAGTTCTTACGCGATACATAATTTGTGGGTGAGACAAGACGTTCGTCCGGCTTAAGGGCGGGACGATTGAATTCATGTGGTTTCTTGACGCGATAAATGCGTACCAACCAATGTTCGCTGGTATAGGCCTCCTCGAGATAAGTTAATTCGAAATCTTTATTACCAATGACGGCATTACGTGTTCTATCATAACCAGCCGGTCCTCTGTAGTCAAGTTTTAGTTCACCAAAACGATAATAGCTGAGTTTGTACATCAGACAATTGAGTAGGGCTGGGGCACCTTCACTATCCACTCTAAATTCTCCACGATCGGTAAAGTAATCGGATTCCTTAATGTCTTTGGGATGTTCACCCTCGGCAATACGTACCATCCAAAGGAATTTGTTGATGTCGTCACCAGAATAGCCAATGACACCACCAAAGATTACTAAAACGTAATCCACATCCAAAGATGTCATAATTTCGTAGGCATTTTCTTCGGTGGAGGACATTGCCTTGCCCACCAACGCAATGTGACTATTGTTCCACGTGTTATTATCCACCAGTGTTGTTCGATTTGCCATACCTGCTATCTGATAACCATAATCCCACCAGGACATAATGCGGGCATCATCTGCTGTGTTCTGCGATAGCCAATAATAAGCCTCACGGAAATCATCTAGTATATTACGGGATCCATCCTGGCTATTGTGGAAGGCCAAGACAATAGAGGGACTAGAATAGGCATTACTGGTTACCCATGTACAGTGAACAGCAAACATCATGAGAATCATTAAAATGGCCAGGATAACAATGCTGCGTAGATTGGAACCAACACCATTGGTACCCTCCTGTTGTTGGGGATCATGCTTGACACGATGCTTCAGCTTACCAGCCTTGTCATAAAGCAACTTCTTTTCCGAGGGGCTTTCATCAGTTTCTTCAGTATTTGTGACAGCACTTGCTGCTGCGGCGGGACTGGTGTTATCTTCACGCAGATAAACATCCAAAAGACCTGAGAATGCCACACCAGCCAACATACATACCACAGGAGTTAGAGTCAACATCAAACGTACCATAACACCGGCAAAGTAAACAGCACTGATGGCATACAGGACCACAAAGACACGTTCATCATTGATCTTCTTGACACAATACCAAACACCCACCGGGAAGGCACACACCAAGATGTGCAAATCAAAGAAGAATGAAAACCAGGTTGTGGGTTGATGTTCCGATACAGAGGCAATAATTGGAATGTGGATTTTAGCATAGCCGGTATCCCACAATGAATAGAAACGACCACTCCAGGGAGCAATGACACCCATAACTGTCAAGCTTACCACGCCGAGGAATACCACAGCAGCTGCACATAGGCCACCAACAATAAACAGCCTCTTGAATTCACTCTTAGACAACACCGTTTGTAAATGTTTCAGGGCAGCCACAGCCATCAGCAACAGGAATACACCCAAAGCAGCCATGTGTTCACTTGTGCGTATGGGTTGGAATCCAACAAATGGAATCTGCATAGATAATATCAATCCCAATATGTAGAAGGTACTGTAACTGGTCAGCAACCGCAATGAGTAACGGCCCATAATCAGCAACACAAACACATGCAGAGGTATTAAATTGATAATGAACACATAGCCACCCCAGGCTGATACCATGTAGAAGTAGGACAAGGCAGCGCCAGCAGACCAGAACACCGAACCTGTCTTCACAGCTCTCACCCACAAGAAGTATGTGAACTGCAATGCAAAGATGGCAATACCTTCGTTATCATATGAACCGGCTACCGAACGACTGATGTAGCCCGGAACAATGGCAATAAAACTGGCAGCAAAAAGACCAGCACCCGATGACCACAGCTCTTTGGTTAGCAAATACGTGGAGATTGCTGTGAGGCCACTGAAAACTGGAGCCAGGAACACACAAATATCACGTATATGCACTGGAATGTTAAGGGCGTGCAGCAAATAATGGATACTGCCCGATGTTATCATCAGACCTGGATAAACGGTACCACCCACAATTCTGCCCAGTGGATACCATGCCCGCTCATCGAACCAATTCAAGAATTTGTAGAAACCATGTTGCACCATATACGCCGTCGCCCGGTAGTTGAACCATGGATCGAATTCATGAATAATCGACTCGAAACGAATTACAGCAAATAGACGCGAGGAAAAGCCGGCTAACCAGGCAATCAATAGGACTGCAAAGGTTATTAAACTGCTATAACCTGCAGTTCTATTGAAGATTTTCGACGCAGGACGATTCATGTCGCTCCGCCACAGTTTAGACCACACGAAGAAGAAAAAACTATATCACTTTTGATTCTGACTCAAATATAATTATCGATAGAATCTTGCCTGTTTACTACAATGACACGTAATTCTTTCTTCTTCTTCTCCGGCTGGGTGGAAAAAATTTATCGAGTGGTACCGGCAAACAAAATGCTGCTTTGGTGAGGGGTGTTATCAATTCGTGCTGAATGTGACGTCAACTGTTTGACGTGGTAAATAAAATTGCCACAACTTTCACCAATTTTTTTAAAGAAAATGTAGATGGAGCGAATGCATATGGGAAAAGAAAATGTTTAATGTAGGGTTTGCATTGACTTGAAGAAAACAAAAGTTAAGCTTCAGACAGTATCAATTCTTCACCTTCCATACGTCAAATTATAAAGGAATTCCAGAGCCACTTTGCAGTTCCATTTATTCTAAATTAAAGCAACTGGTGTGTGCCTTCCATCTACCACAACATGACTAAAGCTTAATTTACATATAGCATGGTTTATAAAACATGCGTCATTTATGTTGACAATTTCGGTCAAATAAATAAAGTTTTTGAACAAAATGCTTTTTTTAAGCGCAAGTGTAAAGCGGACCAAAACGAGTGAGGTCCTTTACAATGAACAATTGTGTAAAAGAAGTCCCGGTCCACACTAGAGTGAATTTCATTAAAAATTTCATGAAATTAGGTGTTCTTAGGTTGAATTTCCCACTGCAGCAATTTCCTGATTTTACTCTTCTATGGAACTCGATCTATAGACGCATAATTTCATGTCAAAATTTCAATGAAATTACTCTAGTGTGGCCCAGGACGAACATTCAAAGTACTTTCTTCTGGCGGTGTAATCGTTGCTGTTGCATCACTGTTTTATTTTGGGGTTTATTCTGAATGAAAACTACCCTGTCTCTCTTCCGTTTTAATTTAACGGAGAGGGTGAGAAAACTCAAACTTTATGTTCAGTTCTAGGAATGTGGCGGCTTCGGTGGGATCATGGTGGAATAAGAAGGTATTCATCAAATCATACCAAACGTCAAATTTGTTCACAATAAAGCTGAAAACACATCCAACGTTTGGGTAAAGTTTTGTGTCGTTTTGGCGTTTTACACTGTTGGACATGATGCCGATAAATTCAAATACATTTGAAATATATGCCGGCAAACATATCAACGCTGGACTTTGGTGTCGGCGTCGCCCTGTTGTTGTTTTTTCTCAACGCCCAACACAAAACTTTACTCAAACGTTGGATGTGTTTTCAGCTTAACGCATTATACCAAGTTTAGACTTATGCTTGGTTTACATTTACGAAATCCACTCGATTTCAACTGTCAAATTCATAGGTTAAACGTCAAATGAAATCCAATGGATTTCAGATGAGATTTCATTTGACGTTTGAGCTATGGAAATGACAGTTGAAGTCGAGTGGATTTCGTAAATGTAAACTTATACTATGTTTACATTTACGAAATCCACTCGATTTCAACTGTCAATTCCATTGCTCAAACGTCAAATGAAATCCAATCGATTTCAGATGAGTTTTCATTTGACGTATACACAAAGGAATTGACAGATGAAATCGAGTGGATTTCGTAAATGTAAACATTGTACACCCCGGTGTTTACACTTATTTTTTGATGATTTCAAACATATCACAATAATCAAGGTAGATGCATATGCGCAGCTGATCGAACATGCATTTTCAAAACAAGCTGTTGTATATTGAATTAGTCATAAAAAATACGACAATATAGAACTTTACTGCTTTGTTTCGAAAATTATCTATAAATCGTACCATGGTATAAGTAAAGAGGTAGATTTAAATGAAAAAAATCTATATAACCCTTGTTTTTCCTGAATTCATAAAACTTCAAAATTAGTAAACAAAAAGGCAACAAGTGGGTTTGTTTACAAAATACTAATTTTGAGCATTTTATAAAAAAGCGAAAAATGAATGAAAGGCCGAGGTTTCTCCACATAATCGAGTTGTGGATATGATAAAATGTTTGTTTCAATAATAAGCGAAGGATTTCTGCCATACAAATGTTCTAAAAACAATTTTGAAAATCATTGAATTCGATTGTTTTTAAAATTGTTGGCATATTATTCAAACATCACACGCACATACAAGGATTGTGTATATTGTTTTGACGTTTTAGGAACAGTCGAAAGAAAAAAAATTAAATTTACAGGAAGCTTTAGCTAACCTTTATTATTAAACCATGAATCGTACTAATTGTGTATAATACTAACAAATGAAAAAAAAAATAGAAAAATGATTTGATGGTTGAGACATCATAATAATAAATTTTTATAGATAAAAGTTGTGTTCAAAATCTGCAAAATATTACTACTTGTAGTAGTTTTCCCGTTTAGTACTACAAGTGCGTTCCCGTACTCCGAAATCTAGCAAGACTGGCACTTCTCTTTAAACCAAAATAGCGCTGAATAATAAACACCCTCTTATTCTGTTTTCTGCTATACAAATTTGACATAGTGAAAACTAGAAGCATGTTTATTAACATCTGAATATGATAGCTGATACATAGATTTTGACATTTCTGCTGGAGTTTTTGCAATTTCCGTCATTTTTTCATTTCCGTATTTTTTTCAGGAAATTTTTTCACATTTGGCCTGTTTCCGTACTTTATAAAGTGGTAAAAGTTGTAAACGATTTTCATATAATTTTTTGTACGGGAACGCAATTTGTACAAATTTGTACAAGTCCAGTAACTTCTTGTAATCGGCTAAGGTCTTTTGCATTGTACTGTAGAGTAAACGAACAACATCCAGTAACAATTTGTAAAAATTTTGAGTAAACACACACATATTGTTTACACATTTTGATACTCAATTTTTTTGTCGTAGCAATTGACCATCTATCTTGTTTATTGTGATACGTAAAAAGTGTTGCAACTTTTGGTACTCTTTTTAGACAAAAACAGGGTTATATCATGGGTACTGTGATTTCGATTTTGATTTCGCTGAAATCACGAAATGAGATGATTTAATTTTTGTATGCGAAATCATGATAAATTTTGCTTGATTCCGCGCGAAATCACGAAACCCCTTCGAAATCACGAAACGACGCCGAATGTAAACCAAGCATTACTGTGAATAATATTATTATTATTTGATTTTATTCACAATAACTGCATTTTGGCTGCCAACGTGATGCAATGGCATGCACACCCGCCTTGCACGCTGAAGGTCGTGGTTCAATTCCCCGGTCAGGCAAACATCAACATTTTCAACGTTGGCAAAATACCCCTCAGTAATGTTGGCGACATTTCCTGAGTATTTCAGCCATATAAAATTTCTCTACAAGTGATGTCTTAGGACACGCCGTTCGGACTCGGCGATAAACTGTAGGTCCCATCGTTCATTTCTATCATAACATAACATAAAATAAAAGAATAAAGAAGGCCGAGTCAATTTCGAACTTTGTTGCCCTTTTCTTCTTTATTCTTTTATTTTTGCTTTGTCAGATATGAAGCAGGAAAGCAAGGCAACCAGGCGAGGCAGCTTATGTACCCAGGCCTTAACGGGCCATCCCCAACGTAGTTGAGCCAAAACTACTCCCGTTTGTCGTAGCAGCTGATTTTCCTCAGCGGCGATGGATGAGAGATGTACTCTGAGGACTTTATTCACACTGTAGTTGGCTTATGGCCTTAGCAACTGCGTCCATACAATTCATCTAGGGGTTTTCTCCTGTATTGTTGGACCTATCTCTCCAGATCGTAAAGATCCTTCTTGATTGGATCTCACGGTAACACTCGTGTAAGTACTGCAACAAAAGCATGTTATTGTTTAGTTGTACCGGAAGATTCATTGTCTCCTCATGTAGATGGACCACTGAAGACATAAGGAGGCATTCTGACAGGTTTGAATATTTTTCCATTGCGGTGCCCTTATATTCTGGAACCATACTGGCGCCGCATAGCTTACCACAGACCGACCTATCTCGATGTATTTGGCCAACAAGGTTTCTTTATCTGCACCCCGAGTACTGCCGGATAGGGACTTGAGAACCTTGTTGTTACATCTAAGCTTGTCGCAGTTAGCGCGGACGATATGAACATACTGTCGAATGTGACCAATAGAATTTTGGGGTAGTTTGTGGTCGGAATTTTGCTACCATGACATTCGACTCCGTCCTCACCTCTCATGTGGACAGAGTGGCCGTAAGTTTAGTGGTTTGCATATTCCTCGCGTGGAAAAGGTGGTAAGATCGGTCAAATGATATCACATAGATGGGGCAGAATACAGGGGTTTGCACTTATTGTTCCTCAGTTTCACGTACGACTGCGTCCACACATATAATTGATTATCCAACATTTCAGACTTGGCCCGAAGGTTGTCGGATCAATGTCCTCAAACAGCGTGAAATGCCTGACAGCATCAAAGGCTTTTCATAAATCAAGCGCCACCAGGGGCTGGATTCTTGTTCTATGATTGCTTACTTCTGATAAAAGAATAAAAAGAAAAGGGCAAACCAGTTCAAAATTTGCTCGGCCTCCTTTATTCTTTTATTTTTTTATGTCAGAAATGAAGCAGGAAAGCAAGACAATCAGGCAATGCAGCTTATGTACCCAGGCCTTTAGAGAATCGCACTACAGGCCTTCAGGTGAGAACACAATGAGAAATTCATGCGTATCCAAGCTTGAATTTGTATAAAGGAATAAAGAAGTACAAAATCCCATTTGAATTAGGTAGTACCTGCCCTTTATTCATTTACTTGAAATTGAGCGTGAAGCAAGCAACAAAAGTCATTGTGTTTCTACCTTTCAGTCCTCGCTCTTGTCGTGCTGTGCTACTAACACTACGTTTACACATGATGCCGTCGCCCGGTAGTTGAACCATGGATCGAATTCATGAATAATCGACTCGAAACGAATTACAGCAAATAGACGCGAGGAAAAGCCGGCTAACCAGGCAATCAATAGGACTGCAAAGGTTATTAAACTGCTATAACCTGCAGTTCTATTGAAGATTTTCGACGCAGGACGATTCATGTCGCTCCGCCACAGTTTAGACCACACGAAGAAGAAAAAACTATATCACTTTTGATTCTGACTCAAATATAATTATCGATAGAATCTTGCCTGTTTACTACAATGACACGTAATTCTTTCTTCTTCTTCTCCGGCTGGGTGGAAAAAATTTATCGAGTGGTACCGGCAAACAAAATGCTGCTTTGGTGAGGGGTGTTATCAATTCGTGCTGAATGTGACGTCAACTGTTTGACGTGGTAAATAAAATTGCCACAACTTTCACCAATTTTTTTAAAGAAAATGTAGATGGAGCGAATGCATATGGGAAAAGAAAATGTTTAATGTAGGGTTTGCATTGACTTGAAGAAAACAAAAGTTAAGCTTCAGACAGTATCAATTCTTCACCTTCCATACGTCAAATTATAAAGGAATTCCAGAGCCACTTTGCAGTTCCATTTATTCTAAATTAAAGCAACTGGTGTGTGCCTTCCATCTACCACAACATGACTAAAGCTTAATTTACATATAGCATGGTTTATAAAACATGCGTCATTTATGTTGACAATTTCGGTCAAATAAATAAAGTTTTTGAACAAAATGCTTGTTGCTGTTTCTTCAGTGTTTTATTTTGGAGATTATTCTGAATAAAAACTCTCCTGTCTCTCTTCCGTTTTAATTTAATGGAGAGGGTGAGAAATCTCACGGAGATTTTTCATTCAGAATAACGCCCTTTATGTTCAGTTCTAGGAATGTGAATCTTTTACCCTGCGTTTACAAATGACAAGACAGTTGACTTCATGTATTGGTTGTCAAAATCCCAAAACTTGCCTTTGTGACATATGCGTCCAGACAACTGCAAAAACAGTTGTAAAATTATGAATGAAAATCATCGAATTCCTTTTGTCATATGGGAGCAGGTTACAACTTTTACTACTTTTGCCGGTTTTACCATTTTCAAAAGTAAAGGAACTGACCAAAAGCCACTGGTCGTTTAAACGCCACAAAAAATGGTTGCAAAAATTGACGTAAAACTCTGTTTTTTTTTGCATTTTGTTAAAGTATTGCCTGTCTGTCATTTCACGCTTATAACGCTTCATTTGACCTACGCATTTCCACGCAATTGGCCTAAAACCCAAGCTATTCAAAAAAATCGACTTTTTTGTAATTCTTGCACGTAAAAGAACAGAGCTTTTATCTGGGTTAATAGAATCAGTCTGTTCCACAACTGCAAGAATCTACTAATTTTTACTATTTTTTCCGATAACATAAAGGAAAAAATGTTATCGTAGTAAAAAATAGTAGCTTCTTGCAGGTTCTGGAACAGAGCAAGTGTGTGAATGGTTTAATGAGAAAGGTTAGCCAAAGGTTTATGTCAATTTCAATTTTTTCATTCGAGTATGCCTAAAACTTCAAAACAATATAAACAAACTGTGTATGTATGTATATGCCAAACAATTTTAAAAACAATCGAATTCAATGATTTTTAAAATTGTTTTTAGACCATTTGTATGGAAGAAATTGGTGAGATTTGCAATGAAACAATCAGTTTATCATATTCACAAGCCGATTATGTGGAGAAAACTTAACTCTTCATTCATTTTTCGCGTTTTTTTATAAAATGCTCAAAAAATGCATTGTAAACAAAACCACTTGTTGCTTTTATTTTGAAGTTTTAGGAATTCAAGAAAAACAAGGGTTCTATAGATTTTTTTCATTTAAATCTACCTCTTTACTTATACCATGAGTGTGTGTACATGTTTATATTTTCTGGGGGTGTAAACATAATATAAGCTCTGTTCCAGAACTAAAAAGTTTTTACAATTTTTACCACTTTTACACATTTTGCGTTCCCGTACACAAAATTTATATGAAAATCGTTTACGACTTTTACAACTTTTACGATTCTTACCACTTTATAAAGTACGGGAACAGGCCATTAATGCCCAGCGTAAATGTCCTCTATGAGAGTTGGCAACACCAGTTTAATATCAGCCGTTTTGTGCAATAAAATGCGGACGTATTAATAAGGTAGTCGATAAAGATTTTAAACATCAATTCCCATACATTAGGCTTGTTCGCTAGCTTCGCTATAAAATATATTTGCAAGTTCTTGCAACTACTTGCAAGTACTTCACATTTCTCGTTTACTGAGCAAGTTTGTTATCGAGTAGCATTTTGTAAAAGTTTGTACAAACTTTTGAGTTATCGTACAGACCTATTGTAACGACGAGGTCACCTATGTTTACGCCTTGTTATTACTAATTGTCGTATTTACCGGTTCGATTAAGGCCTTTATCAACACAGCTTTATCTTTGGACAATAAAAAATATTTAAAATCACTTGATTAGTAAATCAATTGGGGAGATAAAACCAACAGCAACTTACTAGTCAATCGGCTACAAACTAGAGAACAACTGGGAAAATGGTGCAAGTGGAACATACAAAAGGTTTTGATGGTTTTGAAAAGTCCATCGAAGAGCTGAGTAAATGTGGCAAAAAGTTGTTTGTTTACTTTACCGGTGAAAAGGATGATAAAGGTGTTAGCTGGTGTCCAGACTGTAATGTGGGTAAGTAAAACAAGAAAATAATTATGGAAAATCCAACAACTAATGACGTCTACTCATTTCATTTCCTTAGCTGGACCAAAGGTAGAAGCTGCAGTTAAGGAGTTTGCTGGTGAAGATTCTGTTTTCTTAACTGTTGATGTGGGCAATAGACCTTTGTAAGTAAATCAAGATAAGCGAATGGGTGTTGCATTTAATAGAAAAGTAATAATTTTGTTAACTTTTTAGTTGGAAGGACATGAAAAATCCCTTCCGTGAAGATCCCCGCCTTAAATTAATGGTCATTCCAACATTAATACGCTGGAAAACGGTCATCCGTCTGGAAGGAGAACAATGTGAAAAACCAGATCTATTGGAAATGTTTTTTAATGAAGACTAAAGCATTAGTGCTGCATTTTTATTATGATCCATGATCCGCAATAATTGATTGGAGTCACATGCATAAACGGAAACGGAGTATATGTAGAATTAAGTCAAAATTTTGTAAATGAAACATGAATGCTGTAAAAAATTACTTTAAGAAATACAGTGTATTTGAAGCATCATTGCTTTTTTGAGAATTTAGCAAAATTGATAAGGACAACAACTAGTATTTCTAGTCTAACTAGAAGTTCTGGGAAGTGGTTCTTGAAAAATCCTAAAAAAAGAATTGAAGAAAATGTCTGTAAAGATGAAGCACTTACAGACATGTGTTTGTAAGCTTGTTTGCATATTGTCTTAGCAAAAAAAAAAAAAAAAGAACGATCGGCACTTTAAAATAATTGTTCCACAAACGTCCCATAAAGGATAAGGGACGATTCATATTAGCTCAATGATATGGGGCCTACTATTTATCGCGGAGTCCGAACGGTGTGTTTTAAGACACCACTTGATGAGGCACTCATGTAATGTCTTCAACATTCACGTATTTTGCCATCGTTAAAAATTAAATGTTGCCTTTTCCCGTCTTTCATTTTCTGGTAGTTGCTATTATAGCATATGATATGTGTGTATCTTTTCCTGCTTAATCCGGCTTTGTCTTTATCTCCATGTCGAGGAATGTGGCTGCTTCGATGGAATGGAACCACAAAGCTAATGAAGTTTGTTGAGTACGCTTGGTAGAGTTGTTGAAAAGGTGCAGTATCTCTTGTGGGTATGTTTGGTAGGTGAGATCGATCAATCTTTAACCTTCAGGACTTGAGAAGATGGATGGATGTTCAATAAATTGACGGCAGAATTGTGTAGCGCACTTTTTAGCATTTCATTATTAAATGTTATCAAAGCCAACTTTCTAAGGCTTCTCAACAACAAATTACAACCGATACGATCATCCATACTATGCTTTTCGAGAATACGAGCCTCCGACCTTGTTTGAAACCTTGGGTCATCAACTATATTGTTACGGAATTAGGCTTTAACTTAATCCCGTGTAGACTAGGGTTCGTTTTAGATTAAGATTCTGCAATGCCTTATTGACGTTATTCACTTTAGTTATTTACGCAGGACTATCTCCATACTAAGCACAAAGCTTATGTATCTCTAGTGAGCACACAGCTTTACTCTTTTCCGGTTACTCTTTACATACATTGTCGATTATAAGTTGCGGTATGAAATACTACTCCATCGCTCAGCCGCTCCTTTTTCGTATTTATATTTGTCCGCTGATATACAGAGTGTT
Organism: Musca autumnalis; assembly: GCF_047663935.1. Classification (NCBI taxonomy): domain Eukaryota; kingdom Metazoa; phylum Arthropoda; class Insecta; order Diptera; family Muscidae; genus Musca; species Musca autumnalis. Next base: position 241,336,583 of record NW_027411866.1, on the reverse strand, counting down.
TTGGTCTCCTCAACGTAGAATGTTGTTGTTGCAACAGTGTTTTTATTATGTTTGTATGTTTGTTCCTCTGTTCAATCTGGCTCTGGGTCTATCTCCAGTTCCAGAAAAATGGCTGCTTCGACGGGATGTAGCCACACATCAACTGGAGTTAGATGGGTAGGTTTGGCGGGGCAGTTGAAAAGGTGTTCTGTATCGTGCCGGCCTATGCCGCATACTGGCAGATGTATTGCACGGCGCGATCGATTTCCGCCCAATAAGAATTTAGGCGACTGCAATATCTCGAGCGCAGTTGAGCCAAAACTACTTTGGCTTGTCGTGGCAGCTAACCCACCTCAGCTGCGATAGATGGGGATGTACTCCGAGTACTTTATTCACACTAATTGCTTAAGGCCTTGGCAACTGTGTCCGTGTGAATGCTATTAAAACCTGCTTGATATGCTTGTTGATCTACGGGTTCTCTCCTGTATCGTTGGACCTCTCCCTCTAGAGCATGGATATCCTTCCTGCTCTGCCTGAATGTGACGGGCCTACCCACAAGATGGTGATTGGGATGGCTCACACGGTAACATCCAAGCAGGTACAGCAACGAAAGCATCTCATTGTGTTGCTTTACTGGAAGAATCTTTGCATCCTCATGTAGATGGTCCACTGAAGATTTTAGGAGGCACCCTGTTGCTGTTCTCAGGGCGGCATTCAGGCAAGTTTGAATCTTTTTCCAAGTCGTATCACATAATCTCGGGGATCAGACTGGGGCCGCATAGCTTACCACAGACCGACCTATCGCGTTATATGTGGTCAACAAGGTTTCTTTATCTGCACCCCAAGTTCTGCCGACTAGGGACATGAAGACCTTGTTCCTACTTTTTAGTTTGTCGAAGATAGCTGTTTGCGTCCGCGCACGACTTGAAAGTAGTGTCGAATGTGACCCCTAAAATTTTAGGGCAGTTTGTGGTCGGAATTCTGCTACCGTCGACCACGACATTCAACTCACGTCCAAACTGCTTTGTCCATGTGGTGAACAGAGTGGCTGTAGATTTTCTGGCGGAAATCTGCATATTCCTCGAATGGAAAAAGGTGGTAAGATCGGTTAAATATGAGTTCAGTCTCTCACAGATATCATCAGGATAGGTACCCGACGCCAGGATCGTGCAATCATCCGCATACGTTACGATCTCGATGCCGTCTGGAGGGGGCGGAATACAGGAGAGGTAGAGGATAAACAGTTCCGGAGATATCACCCCAACTTGGGGGACTCCCTGTTTCACTCTACGGGGTTTGGACTTCTTATTCCTGAATTCCACGTACGACTGGCGTCTACACATATTGTTGACTATCCAACGTTTCAAGCTTGGCCGGAGGGTTGTCTGCTCAATGTCCTCAAACAGCGTGGAGTGCCTGACTGTATCAAAGGCTTTTGATAAGTCAAGCTCCATCATCACTGTTCTATCGCACGGCCGTCTCTAGTTGAGTCCTTGACAGATATATGTGGTAATGGCGTGCATCGCTGTTGTCGTGCTGTGCTGCTTACAGAATCCATGCTGATGATCGCAACTTGATAGCTATTCCTTATACTGGGGAGGACTAAGGCCTCAAGGGTCTTTGCTACGGGGTTGAGAACTTTAGACTACTTTTGATACTCCGCTCCCGGCTCATCCAGCTGCTTCAGCATTACCATGGAGATTCCAGCAGTGCCCAACGCTTTGGATGATTTAGGGTTCCTGATGGCATTGGCAACATAATCCATTGTAAACTGTGGTGGTTCATCCTCGGCAGGAAGAGATCTGATGCGACGTAATACTCGTCTATTCGCCCTGTCACTCTCGAAGTGCTCGACAAACTGTCGATTGAAATTACTTGCGCATCTCTTCGGGTCTGTCAACGTAACGTCGCCAAACGTGATTGAATTCCTATCTTCCTTTCTTCCAGGGTTCGAGAATGACTTAACCGTTGCCCACAATTCACCTATACCGGCTCCAATGTTGCAGCTCTTCAGGTGATTTAACCATTTGTTCTGCTTATGCTCGCCGACCAGCCTGTTAACTTCCAGTGTCTGCTCCCTGACTCTGCGGTCATTGGGGTTGGCACGACGAAGCTCTAGCCGGATCACCGGTTGAGTACACTCGGTGATGTGCAATAGATGCCGCAAATGGCTGCACTTGAGATGCTCGGGTGTAAGGGTACGAGAGTACACTTCCAATGACCTCACCACCCACCAACCAAAATTCCACCCACTTCCTTAAGCTCTGCATGCACCCAAACACCCCCAGCACAAACTACCAATTGGTATTAATACAGTAGATCTACCCCCTCCTCCTCTATCATTAACATCGCCCTCTACACAAAATGCATGTAACTCACCCATATAAAACCGCACACTAACATATAACAAAACAAATAACACTGTGAACACAAATTTTGGGGCAGAGATAATTCCTTTTGGAGATGAAAGCCCTTGGTGAGTATATTAAGAGCCCCGAAGGACATATCCGCCGTGAGTGGAACTTCTGCGTTATGGTGTGATGAAGTTTTTGCTAGAGACCCTATAAGCCATCAGGTATTAGCGTTATATCTTTGTTCACTGTTGCTTTAGCTTATTTTTGAGATGACATGTCTTCAGTCAAATCGAATGAGGATTATTTTCGTAGAGCACTTCGACCTTCTAACTCGCTTCCTTCAATGTCCTTTTTCCCTTTATTTTATGAGCCGCTATAAAAGTACCACAAGATGACGTTTTCAGCTTCGAAATGTTCTGCAAAAATGTCGCTCAGAAAATTTTAGGTACGACTCTCATTGACAACTAATCGATGGCATTTGCATTCGCTGCCACATTATGAGTTTAAACATGATGCAAGCATCAGGGAGTGGGAACGACTCTAACTCCGACAGCAATAGCAAAAAAGAAACCGTTGCGAAAATCCCCACTAAAGAGCAAAGCTTTATCGGTACCTGCGAAGAAGATAAGATTATCCGAAGAATGGAACACTACGAAATCAACGAAGAAGAAAAAGAGTTCCCCACCTTCAAATGCGCCGATTAAACATCATCAAAAACTACGTAGAGCAGCAAAACAGTGAACTCGGGCATGAAGTAGGTGAGTCCGACCACTGAATCTTCATTATGAAATAAAAGCGCATACCTTTTGGCAGAGAAAGGACGAACTCTGTTACTGGTCCCTCCATGAGAACAATCAGAGAACCATTAAGGAAATGATAAACGACGAACTTTTGGACCACGTGGTCCGATTGCAATCATCAGCTGGAAGTTTGAGGGCTCGCTTGCGAATTATCATTATCGTAACTCCTTGGGAACGTGACAAATTTAAGCCGGTAAGGAAGAATGATATCACTAACAGGACCAAAGAGGCGGGTATTTAAAAGGGTATTTCAAACTCGAAACGGAAAGCATACTCGAAGTCATTGACAACCAACGCAAACCTTGGATGTAAAGCAATGGGAGGTCTTCCCCACGGAGGAGAAGGAGGATGGCACTGTTTTGTGTTTGGACTTGGCGATGTGACGGTCTGATTAAGACTTGGGGGTACGTAAGATAACCCGCAAAGGGAGGAACCGATTTGGACAAAACGTTGTACATCGTATTATTTCTTACAGCCTCGAATTATGTCCGAATATCGACTACATCGGACCACTCTTTCGGTTACCTCCCTCACAAAGTTTAGGAATAGTGGAGTTTTAGGACTCGTTTGGGATCGTTTTTAAATTTATGGTAATATGTTGTGTATGCTGTACAAGAAGACCCCAAAATGAATGGATGAATAATGAAATTATGGAACTTCGTGTGGAACGAAGCAAATATAGGAATGTTGACTATGAACGTTACTGGGAAATCTACAAGGAAATCCGCACCGCTACGCGTGCTGCAAAAAATGTTCTATTGAATGAAAAGTGTAGAGAAATTGAACATCTGCAAAATATTCACGATGATTACAATCTTCATAAAAAACTAAAAGAATCCGCAGGAGTGTATATGAGAGCATCACCATCAGTACTAATGGATGACAACAATCAACCAATCTTTGAGCCATTACACATAAAGAAACGATGGAAAAACTATATTGAACAATTATTCACTGACGACCAACGGTCAAGATATGATAACAACATAAATACATCTTTAACGGGAAACCCAATTACCAAATCCGAAGTAGAATATGCAATTCAATCACTAAAAGATAGGAAATCAACCGGACCCGACGAAATTCCTTCTGAAGTCTTAAAGTTAATAGATGGTGATAACATCTCACTAATTGTAAGACTTTTCAATCATGTGTATGATACTGGCCAATATCCAAACGAATGGCTGAAATCAACTTTTATTGCGATACCAAAGAAATCTAATGCAAAAAAGTGTTGTGACTACAGGCTTATTAGCCTTATGTGCCACATATTAAAAATTTTTTTGAGAATAATCCACAAACGAATTTACACGAAATGCGAAAGTGCTATGGGAGAGTCCCAGTTCGGCTTCAAGGAGGGTATGGGCACCAGAGAAGCCATATTATCCACCCAAGTACTGGTACAGAAATGCCGCGAAGTTCAAAAAGATGTTTATATATGTTTCATTGATTATGAAAAAGCATTCGATAACGTCCAACACGACAAATTGATAAATATACTAAGGGAAATTGGAATACAAGAAAAAGAAATTAGATGCATACGCAATTTATATTGGAACCAAACTGCAAGAATTGAAATGAATGGTGATCTGACTGACGAAATTCCCATATCAAAAGGAGTCAGGCAAGGATGCATACTATCGCCGCTTCTTTTTAATATATACTCCCAAAGGATATTTAATGAGTCAATTGAAGGAAAACGAATTGGAATAAGAGTTCAGGGTAAAATTATAAATAATATACGCTATGCTGATGATTCCACATCTGGGCTGCAACAACTCCTAGACAAACTCACGTACGTAAGCGAATCATATGGCCTCAAAATAAATATAAAGAAGACAAAATATATGATTGTAAGTCGAAAATATGTCAGTTGTGAAACGTCACTGAACATCAAAAACGAAAACATCGAACGCGTAAAATCTTTTACATACCTCGGCGTTTTAATTAACGACCAATGGAACACATCAAACGAAATTAAGCGTCGAGTGGAGATGGCCAGAAATGCCTTTTTTAAATACAAAAAAACACTTACAAACCATGAAATTGGTCTCAAAACGAAGGCAAGATTTGTCAAATGCTACATTTGGTCTATACTACTATATGCAGTAGAAACCTCGACCCTAAAAAGTGCAGATGAGAAAAAAATTGAAGCATTTGAAATGTGGGTATACCGAAGAATACTGAAGATACCCTATACATCGCATATTACGAATCAAGAAATTCTAAGACGAATGAACCTCGATAGACAACTTTTACGCACCACAAAATCAAGGAAAATCGCATATCTGGGGCACCTGATGAGGAACCATAAATATAAATTTATACAAGCCATTATAAAATGTAATATAGAAGGACACAGAACAAGAGGCAGAAGAGAGACGTACTGGTTAAGGAACATCCAAGAATGGACAGGATACTGGGATGAAACGAATCTAATACATGCTGCGAAGAATCAAGAGCTGTCAATAATTTCATAACATAAAACATTAAAATATATTAATTTGTAATACATATAGTATTGTATGATCGCTTATATCCGAATAACGGATCCGCAAATAAAGAAGAAGAGTTGTGTATGCGGCCCTAGTTAAGAGAAATCGGCTTAAAAACTCCTATAGACGTCAGAAGTATTATGATTTCTTCTTTTTCAGATCCGAGGTAATACCCTTAAGGCCTGGGTACATAAGCTGCCTCGCCTGCTTGCCTTGCTTGCTTCTGATAAGTCCCAATTTACATTAGGCGAGTTTACTTGCGGCAATTGTCAGTTTGTAGGTGAGAGGGGGTGCTGAGAGGCAAAGGGTTACCATATGCCTCACCTCTCTCTCCTACAAAATGACAATTGCCGCAAGTAAACTCGCCCAATGTAAATTGGGACTAAAAGAATAAAAAAAGAAAAGGGCAACCCAGTTCGAAATTTGCTCGGCCTTCTTTATTCTTTTATTTTTATTATGTCAAAAATGAAGCAGGAAAGCAAGACAATCAAGGCCTGCGTACATAAGCTGCCTTGCCTGCTTACCTTGCTTACTTCTCATAAAAGAATAAAAAAGAAAAGGGCAACCCAGTTCGAAATTTGCTCGGCCTTCTTTATTCTTTTATTTTTATTATGTCAGAAATTAAGCAGGAAAGCAAGGCAACCAGGCAAAGCAGCTTATGTACCCAGGCCTTCAGGCAAGGCTGCATATGTACCCAGGCCTTAAAGGCGAGGCAGCTTATGTACGCAGGCCTTTAGCCTTAAAAAGAAGCACAGCTAACTGATCGGCACAGCTGATTAATACCTTTTTATTTGTTTTTCTATAACTTATCAGGATGAACCACGAGGTTTCCGAGTGAAGTAGCTGTCAACCATGACTTTCACGTTAACACCCGAGCAAGTACTGCCACGAAAGCATGTCATTGTGTTGCTGTATTGGAAGAATATTTGTCCACTCAGGTAGATGGTCCACTAAAGACATGAGGAGGCATCCGATCGCTGTTGTCAGGGCGCCTTTGCACTTATATTCGCGCACCATACTGGCGCCGCATAGCTTACCACAAACCGACCTATTGCGTTATATGTGATCAACAAGGCTTCTTTACCTCCACTCCCAATTACTGCCGACTATGGACGTGATGATCTTGTTCCTACATCTATGTTTGTCGCATATAGCTGTGGCAAGCGCTGACGACATGAACATACTGTTGAATGTGATCCCTACAATTTTGGGGTGGAATTCTGCTACCATCGACCACTTCATTCAACTCTCTTCCCATCTGCGCCGTACATGTGGTGAGCAGAGTGGCCGTAGATTTAGTGGCGGATATTTGCATATTCCTCTTGTGAAAAATGATCGGTCAAGTAGGAGTTCAGTCTTTCACAAATGACCTCAGGGAAGGTACCTAACGCGAAGATCGTGGAATCGTCCGCCTACGTTACGAAATCAATGCCGTGTGGAGGGGGCGGAATACAGGGGCTTGGATTTCTTGTTGCTGAATTTTGCGTACGACTAGCGTCCACATGTATAATTTATTATCCAACGTTTCAATCTTAGCCAGAGTGATGTCTGTTCGATAAGTTAAGCGCCACTGTTATATCAAACGGCTTGCTCTGGTTGAGTCCCCAGTTAATATGTGTGGAGATTGCGTGCTGTGCTGCTTACGGAATCCATGTTGATGATTGGCAACTGGATGGCTATTTCTGACTCTGGGGAGAACTAAAGGCCTCGTCACATAAGAGGATTTCTGGCTTAATTCATTAAGTTGCATGTTCTTCCGGCTTTAAGTCAAAAGTCAAAGCATACGAAAATCGTGTTTGAGCACACATTCAGCCGCGTATAGTTGCCGCATCTCTACGCGGCTGAATTTAAGCCAGAAATCCTCTTATGTGACGAGGTCTTAAGGCCTGCGTACATAAGCTGCTCTGCCTGATTGCCTTGCTCTCCTTCTTCATTTTTGACATAATAAAAATAAAAGAATAAAGAAGGCCGAGGAAATTTCGAACTGGGTTGCCCTTTTCTTTTTTATTCTTTTATCAGAAGTAAGCAAGGTAAGCAGGCAAGGCAGCTTACCTTGCTTACTTCTGATAAAAGAATAAAAAAGAAAAGGGCAACCCAGTTCGAAATTTCCTCGGCCTTCTTTATTCTTTTATTTTTATTATGTCAAAAATGAAGCAGAAAAGCAAGGCAACCAGGCAAGGCAGCTTATGTACGCAGGCCTTTAAGGCTTCAACGGTATTTATAATAATTATTCCACTAGCAACCCAGGCGAGACAAGATTTCTCTCATATAAGTGCATGAGTGCACCCCGATTCATATTAGCTCAATGATACGGGACTTACTGCTTATTGACAAGTCTGAACGGCGTATCTTAAGACACCACTTGTAGAGAAATTTTACATGGATGAAATACTCAGGAAATGTCGCCAACATTACTGGGGGGTATTTTTTCCACCGTTGACATTTTTATGTTGCCTGGCCGGGGAATCGAGTCCACGACCTTCAATGTGCAAGGCGGGTGTCCATACCATTACACCACGATGGAACCCAAGGGTATTTGCTACGGGCGACAAAAGCGTAATCGGCCTGTACGATCAACCTATGCTGGCATCCAGACTTCGGGAACGATGGCTAGCGACATTTTGAGAACTTTAGTGAGATACTCGACTCCCGGCACATCCAGCTGTTTCAGAATTACCATGGAGATTCTATCAGCGCCCAACGCTTTGGGTGTCTTAGCGTGTCTGCTGACATTCGCAACATCATCCTCGACAGGAAGAGATCTGTTGCGGCATAGTACTTTTCTTTTCGCCCTGTCACTCCCGGATTGCTCCACAAAGTTTCGACTGAAATAACTTGCGCACCTCTTCGGATCAGTCATCGTAACGTAGCCAAACGTGACTATCGTCCTGTCTTCCTTCTTTCTATGGTTCGAGAGTGACATAATCATTGCCCACAATTCACTTATTCGGCTGCAATGTTGGAACTCTTCAGAGATGATTTATCCATTTGTTTCGCTTATGCTCACCGACCAACCTGTTAAATTCCAGTATCAGTTCCCTGACTCTGGGGTCACTGGGGTTGGCTCGACGAAGCTCATCACGCTCATTTGCCAATTCCTTCGCCTATGCCGGGAATTTCAGTCTCACTTTGGCTATTCGACCAGCAGGTATATTGCGAGCCATAATGGCTTTAATTTTGTATCTCGTATTTAGTCTTTATTGGGCGTATAAAACTGGCCACCTGAAATTTGTGAGTGTAGGTCCCCATAGAACGGTACCCCTGTATTTTCGGTATTTTGAAGGTTGTGGCTATTAGAATTTGGCAACCCTCAATACAACCTGTATGTTTCTATTAATTGTTTGATTCGAACATTGCTTTGGTCTATTAATGTCTATTCTCTACTTTGTAAATTAGTCTTTAAGTTGATCTTTCAATAAACGCACAAAATATCCAAAACAGGTTATGCGCCCAGTTACGGTCACAGTTGTTAAGCAAAAAGGAAATTAACAAAGAGGATAGTTTTGTGATTGGTAAAGACTAAAAGAACAATTAAAGTGTGAAAATGTCTTCTGGACTATATCAAATAGAAAAGCTGGATGACCAGAATTACGATTCGTGGGTAATTCAAATGAGAAGCGTGCTGGTTCACAGTGGATATTGGAAGGTGGTTAATGGTGTTGTAAAAGCTCCAACTGAGGAAGCCGAACGTGCCGAGTTCCTTGAAATAGACGAAAAGGCATTAGCCACAATATGCCTAGGGGTGAAACCGTCGCAGTTGAATTACGTGAAGAATTGCAAATCATCAGCTGATGCGTGGAAATGCCTAGAAGAAGTGTATAAACCGAGGGGTCCTATACGCAAAGTAACACTCTACAAGAAATTGTTAAATTTGAAAATGGTTGATTCGGCTTACCATCCACATAAATTCGTTCACGGAAATCGCCGAAAAGTTAGCAGAAATTGGCATTGTCATACAAGAGGAGCTGTTGTCTATCATATTGTTATCCAGTTTGCCACAGCAATTTGAAAATTTTGTCATTGCTATGGAAACTAGAGACTCGTTGCCTGCGTTAAGTTCTCTAAAGCAAAAACTTCTGGAAGAAGGGGAGAGACGCAAAAATGGAGTAGAAGGTAACGGTCAACAAGCATTCAATGTACGAGTCAGTTCTGAGAACAAATATGCAGCAAGGAAAAAGAACAAACCAAAATCGAAAGGCAAATGCTATGTGTGCGGAGAGTACGGTCATTATGCGAACAAGTGCGAAAAGAAAAAACAACAAACTTCGTTTAGGGGTAGTTTACACTATATGTAAATGTCATATGACACAAAATAAAATCATTCCATATCTACCCACGGAGGCAATGTGGAGACGTAGTTTTATTACATTATTGCTGGTGTGTACGCACAGAGTAAATTGCGTAAGGAAAATCTCCAATATTGAACATATTAGCGAATATATAACGATGGAAAAGTTCATGTCATATGACATTTACATATAGTGTAAACTACCCCTTACCATGCTTGTCCATGTCGATGCGCTGCAGCGAAGAAGATGGTATATCGACAGCGGCGCCACAGTGCACATGGCTAATGATCGTCAAATGTTTGTCAACTATGAAGAGAGAAAGGAACAGATTCAACTAGCAGGTGACAACAGCATTACGGCGATGGGGCGAGGGGATGTTAGACTGGCTACAGGAGAGTTTGATATTGTGTTGAGGGATGTTTTGTATGCGCCAGAACTACAGGCGAATTTCATCTCCGTCAACAAGGCTGTCGAACATAATTGTGTTGTAACATTCAACAAGTCCGGTGCTAGCATCAAGAACCAATACAATCAAACCGTGTTGAAGGCTGTTAGGCAGAACAATTTGTTTGCTGTTGTGTGTGAGAATGAGAATCTTTTTGCAATCAATACCGATTGGCACCACAGGTATGGCCACCTTAACAACCAAAGTTTACATAAACTATCCAGAGAGGGAATGGTTAAGGGGTTGAAAGTCAATCAAGGAGAGAATGTAAACAAATGCAAAACGTGTATGTTGAGCAAGATTCATACTTTGCCGTTTCCAAAGGAGTCGGAGTCGAGATCGACAGAATTGTTGCAGTTGGTACACACCGACGTCTGCGGACCTATGAACGTCAAGTCGCTTGGAGGTTCTGTTTACTTCGCTACGTTTATTGACGACAAGTCTAGGTACATGCATGTTTATTTTCTAAAAACAAAAGCAGAAGTCTTCGAAAAATTTAAGCAATATCAGGCTCAAATAGAAAGACAAACAGGGAAGAAAATAAGAGCATTGCGAAGCGACAATGGCGGTGAGTACATCAGCAAGAACTTTGATATGTATTTGGAAGGGCAAGGGATTGTGCGGCAATTGACGGTGCCATACACACCGCAACAGAATGGTGTAGCCGAGAGAGCGAACCGAACGTTGGTAGAGATGGCGCGTTCAATGATGGTGCATGCTAATGTTTGTAAGTCGTTGTGGGCAGAGGCAATCAGCACTGCAGCATACCTACGTAACAGAAGCCCGACGAACATTTTAGGTAGCAAGACGCCGTATGAAAAGTTTCATGGTAAAATTCCCTACGTTGGTCATTTAAAGACTTTTGGTTCGTTGGCGGTAAGTTTGAAAAACACCCTAAAAATAAGTTTGATGCTCGGGGAGAGGAATATACGATGGTTGGATATTCTCTGGTATCGAAGGCGTACCGTCTTTACGACAAAAGAAAACGAAGCATTATTGAAAGACGTGACGTCATGTTTGATGAATCAAAGTTGGTAGGCCACACGCACAACGAAACAGAAGATAAACAAATAAATGATTTTTTTGATATTTGCTTCGAGAGAGACTTGAAAGAGAGCAATGAAAATGGCAAAGGCATATCAACATCGACGAATAACAGCAATGGGGTGGTTGGTGTTTGCGACAATAATGATGATGCTGTTATTGACGATTGTGCGAAAGGTAATAATGAAGATGGTAATGATGATTTTAATACTGCTGATGAAGACTCCGATGAAGAAAGAAATGCTCAGCCAAAATTTTTAAGGAGTGGAAAGGTTTATAATCAGATTTGCACATTGTGCGACGAAATGGTTCCTGAAAATGTAAATGATGCAATGTCTTGTAAAAACAAAAATAAATGGAAAGATGCTATGAGGACAGAGATAAATGCTCTAGAAAAAAATCAGACTTGGGAGTTAGTCGATTTGCCAAAGGGACAAAAAGCAATTGGTTCGAAGTGGGTTTTTGCTCTCAAGCGCAATAAAGAAGGCCAAGTCGAAAGGTTTAAAGCACGTCTAGTAGCAAAAGGGTGTAGCCAAGAATATGGTGTAAACTATAGAGATACTTTTTCACCCGTAGTGCGACACGCTACTATTCGTACTATATTGGCAATATCTGTTCAAGAAGAAATGCATTTGCATCAGGTTGATATTAACACTGCATATCTTAACAGTGCGCTTGACGACATCGTTTATATGAAGCAACCCGAATGCTTTGTCAATCCCAGTGAACCCAACTAGGTTTTAAGGCTTAAGAAAGCCATTTATGGACTTAAGCAATCTGGCAGGAACTGGAATGTAAAATTGGACAGCGTTATAAAAGGACTTGGATTATACCCGTCTGAAAATGAACCGTGCCTGTATAAAGGAAATTTTAATGGTAAAAGGATGTTGGTCGCAGTTTATGTAGACGATCTCATAATAGCCTGCAAGAGCAAGGAGGAGATTGCGGAATTCAAAAGAAGATTGGCATATAATTTTGAATTGACGGATAAAGGTGTTTTGAACTATTTTTTGGGAATAGCTATAACTCGAGAAGGAGAGACTGGTTCCATAAAAATAAGTCAGGAGAAATATATTAAAAATTTACTGAAGCAGCATAATATGGAAAATTGTAAAGCTGTTGGCACACCTCTTGATCCGGGTTACAATGGAAAATGCAACAATGACTGTGAGAAGGTAGATGTGGAAAAGTACCAGTCAGTCATCGGTGCCTTATCATTCCTCGCTGTGACAACCAGACCAGATATACAGCATTCAGTTTCAAAGTTAGCGCAACATAACAAAGAACCACACGCAGAGCATATGGTTGCTGTGAAACATATTCTTCGTTATTTGCGAGGTACTGCTGATATGGGGTTGAAATTCGAAAAAAGTAGTAACACCGTTTGTGGTTATGTCGATTCCGATTGGGGAGGTGACTCAATAGATCGAAAGTCGTATACTGGATACGTATTTTTTGTTGGCAATTCAATTGTTTCCTGGGTATCGAAGAAGCAACAGACCGTGGCACTTAGTTCAACCGAAGCAGAATATATGGCTATGTCCAACGCTTGTAAGGAAGCCGTATATCTAAGAAAACTTTTATTGGAACTCGATTATTATGATGGTGCTCCGCTACAATTAAATGTCGACAATCAAGGTGCAATTAAATTGGCGATGAATCCTGTATACCATAGTCGAACCAAACATATCGACATCAGATTTCATCACGTACGAGAGGTTATCCGTAGCAGAGAAGTTGAATTGAAGTATTGCCCTACCAATGAGATGATTGCTGACATCATGACGAAGAATTTATCTAAGGCGAAGCACATCAATTTTATGAATTTAATGAAAATGGAATAATATGTTATTGAATATTAATTTTTTGTTTTTGTAAGGAAACATCCAGTTTGAGGAGGAGTATTAGAATTTGGCAACCCTCAATACAACCTGTATGTTTCTATTAATTGTTTGATTCGAACATTGCTTTGGTCTATTAATGTCTATTCTCTACTTTGTAAATTAGTCTTTAAGTTGATCTTTCAATAAACGCACAAAATATCCAAAACAGTGGCTTCAATATCACACCGAAAAAGCGTTATTTTGTCTTCGTTGTGGGTATAAAACTTTCCGCTTGAAATTTGTCGGTACGGGCCCACGTCTTTATATAGCCCCCCATAGAACGGTACCTCCCGATTTTCGGTATTTTGACGATTGTATCACACCGAAATGGCTGAAATTTGGTATTTAGGTTCGTTGGGGGTATACAACTTTTCACCTAAAATTTGAGTCCACGTCTTCATATAGCCCGCATAAAACGGCATCTCCCGACTTTAGGTATTTTGAAGTTTGTGAACTCAATATCCCACCAAAATGGTTGAAATTCGGTATTTAGTTTTCGCTGGGGGTATTAAACTTTCCACCTTGTTGATATAGGTCCACGTCTTCATATAGCCCCCATAGAACAGTACATCCCGATTTGCGGTATTTAGAAGTTTTTGGCCTCAATATCGAACCGAAATGTCTGAAATTTCGTGTTCGTTGGGTGAATGAACTTCTCCACCTGAATTTTGTCGATATAGGTCCAGGTCTTTGAAGGTTGTGGCTTCAATATCCCACCGAAATAGCTGACGTTTTGTATTTAGTCTTCGTTGGGGCATAAAACTTTGCACTTGAAATTTGTCGGTATAGGTCCACGTCTTCATATAGCCCCAATAGAACGGTGCACCGCGGTGCCTCCAGATTTGCAGTATTTTCATGTTTTTGGCATCAATATTCCACCGAAATGTCTGAAATTTGGTATTTCGTGTTCGTTGGGGGAATGAACCTCTCCACCTAAATTTTCTCGGATTAGAAGGGTACCTTCCGATTTTCGATATTTTGTAGGTTGTGCCCTTAATATCTCACCGAAATAGCTAAAATTTTGTATTTAGTCTTCTTTGGGGCATAAAATTTACAGTTGAAATTTGTCAGTATAGGTCCACGCCTTCATATAGCCCTCATAGAACGGTACCTCTCGATTTTCGATATTTTCAAGGTTTTAGCTTCAATATCCTACCAAAATGATCGAAATTTGGTATTGGTTGGGGCATAAAACTTTCCACTTGAAATTTGTCGGTATAGGTCCACGTCTTCATATAGCCCCCATAGAACGGTAACTTCCAATTTTTGATATTTTCAAGATTTTAGCCTCAATATCACACCGAAATGACTGAGTTCATTGGGGGTATACACCTTTCTACCTAAAATTTATCGGTATAGGTTCACGTCTTTATATAACCCCCATAGAACGGTACATCCCGATATTCGGTATTTTGAAGTTTGTTCCCTCAACATCCTACCGAAATAGCTGAAATTTCGTGTTTAGTGTTCGTTTTTCGTAGGTCCGTCCACGTTTTTATATACCCGCATGGTAAGGTACCACCGATTTTCCATTTTTTTAATGTTTTAGCCTCATTATCATACCGTAACGGATAACGAAGACTAAGTTAGGGGTATAAAACATTCCTACAGAGAATTGTCGGTATAGATCCACAATTTATTATAGCCTCCATGTTACGGTACCGACCGATTTTTTGGTATTTCGTGCGTTCTTTGTCACATTTTCGGATACAAAGTTTTGGTTGGGCCACTTTGGCGAAGGAGCCTAGTACTTTCATAAACAAAAGGAAACTAATTATTCAATTTTGTTTCGATAAAATTTGTGGTGAAGGATGTGTTAAGGCCAACCTCGCACTTACCTACCACATTCTTTCTCGCGTTTAATATGCAATTTTTTATCTCTAAACATACGGTCACATTGTTTATCATTCACATGAGTGTTTCTTACGTTCTCCAACGAAAAAAATGTATATATGTATTTTTACCTAATACCGCCCACTGTGCTTCCAAAAATTTTTTTCTTCGATAACACAGATATTTACACATGAACTTGACATATAGATTTATCATACAAATATAAAGGGGTTGAGATAAAGAAGGGATGATAAGGGCATTTGCGACAATTTAAACGGGTTTTGGGTTTCATTACTTTTCACACATAGACTGGCCCTTACAAACACACACACATCACTTGGGTTGCGATGCGAGAAACGGAAGTAGATTTTGGCACACGATAATTTCCGCAATAACTCTTCTTCTTATTTGATTTCAGTGTTTTTTTTTTCACTTTTGTTTACAGCTCTCATTGCTCTCTTACAACGGTATTGCACACAGAGAAAAACTGTGAGTGGTGAGTAGAGAATCTCTCTTGTTAATAACGTTCTCTGTGTTCTGGAGAAAACTCACTCAAATCACTACCTCTTAATTGAGTGCAATAACGCTGCTTGCGTCGCAGCAGCAGCGGTCCTTCTAATCAGAATAAACAAATCGAATGCCAACGCCAACGAGAGCCAGAGCCAATGGACAATTTAGCGTACTTTTGAACGTCGGGGAAAATTGACGTGAAAAGACCAAATGCGGTGTGCGTTTCGAATTTTTTTGCGGCGAAAACAAAAAATAAAACTCTAAAGAAAAATTCGCGCGTGAGTGAGTGTGTTCAAGTGAAATGCAAAGAGGAAAAGAGTTTAGAAAAAAAAATACACAAATAAAAGAAATTATTATAACAACGTTTAACACAAGTGTTTTAAATTGAAGTAATATTTGCACAACAGTAACAGCAACAACAACAAAATACATATTGGATACCTTTACAACAGATGCTAAATGTGGAAGAGCAACAAAAAAATGTATGTTGAATAAGTATTGAATTTCTACTGTTATTATTTAAATATAACAACAAAAAATTAAAGCAGGCAAACAAAAAAGTTCAGACACAGCAGCAGTTGGGAAACAAATTTCCCTGTTGGTCGGTCTTCTTCGGGGGGTGAAACAATGGTGTTACACAGATGTGGTTTGTTGGCATGCTTTGTGTTTGTGTGTGTGTGCGTTTGTTTTTCGTTCGACACAAAAGGGTAACTGTTGCGTCCATGTGTTAGTTACCATGATTTACATTTGAAAAATTGTGTATGAAGATGAATAAAAAATATATATTTTATTTAAAATTTAATATTTTTCAATTAAAATTTTAAACAAAAAGTGAAGTGAAGTGAATAATATTCGATTGCAATTTTTATTAACCATTTTTTGTTATCAAACAGAAAGTGTGCTATTCGAAGGTGAAAAAATAAAATGATAATAAAATCTCCACATTCCTCAGCAGAATTATTGGATAACTGCTCAACATTGATAAAATTGTATACTTGAAATGAGTGTTAAATGAATTTATGAAGTTATTATTTATTATTAATTTATTATACAATAAAATATAAATAACTATGTTGTAAAATTGTGTTTAAAAATAACCAAGTGAACAAATCTCTTTGATTGTGACTGTGCGATGATGCCCCGCACAAAGTCACCGGTTTTGTATGGTATTTAAAATTGAAGAATTTAAATAAAATAAATAAAAATGCCTAAAAAGCGGCAGGCAAAAGATTAGAAGTAGAATATACCTATTAACCCTTTCAATCCCTTTGTCGAATATATTCGACATTTAGCAATGTTTTTACATGGGCAGAAATTATTTTGACACTGAAAGGGTTAAGTAAAACAAGTAAAAAGGGCACCAGTGGTTTAGAAATCAATTTTCCTGGCTAAACCCTCAATTTTTTGTGTTACCGATTGTATGTGCCCCTAAAGACGGCAATTTTCCCAATTTTGGAAAATACGTAATTTCTGAAAATTTCTCGGAAGCTATAACAGATATTGTGTTAATTTTTGTTTGTTATATAGATAGAATAAAAATAAATTATTAATTAAAATAATAAATTACCGTAGCGTTTACACAAAGTGCTATATTTTATTCTTCCACAGGTACTAAATTTTAGTGAAAATCATCCTTAGTAGACTAGAACATTTAGGGAACAGCATGGAAAAACGTTTCGTTTTCGAAGAATGATACCTGAGAGTATCCTCGTTAGACACTTTTAAATTTATTGAAATTACATAAACCTGCACCATTTGGCTCAAAAGCTCTAAAAACCCTGTCGGCCGACAGTTTTTGATCGGAAATCGTCGTCAATACAATTTGGAAAATCGTCAACGTAGTCCAAAACTAGGTTTGGTTACCGCCATTGAACAGTACACATTGAAACTGACTACATAAGATATACAAGTCACAGCAGTAAAGCTAACATAATCTCACTTAAATACCGCTATAAGAAGTAAAAAAATGTCAGTCGGCTTTGCCGACAGATATATACCCTCAGCCAATGTGAAGTGAAACTTTAACCTACGGACAAATCGAATGTATTTAAGGTCTCTTCTGAATTTTGTGGCCCTTTTTGGACATTTGAACTTGCCGACAAAAATCTGGATTAGGAATGAACTGCACTAAGACACAAATGCTGAACTTTTGTGGGTGAGGTAACCTAAGGGAGGTCCGGTATGGTCCATTTTAGAAATTAAACTAAATTTTGACAACATATAAGGAGATCCAAAGTTTGGAAAAAAATGGTTGCCCCATTCAAGTGATATCGTCGTAGCATTTTGGTCATAGCGCCATGAAACTAAGTTTGGATATAATATGACGAAGACCCAATGTTGGACCAAATCGGTTGAACAGCTCGAGAGTTATCGTGCTCACCGACCGCCACATATAGTGACATAGGGGTTTTTACACCTTCGGGCTGTTTTCCCAAGAAATATGAAACTTTTATCGTCGTAATGGAGGTAACGAATGCAAATCGCTTCAATAAAAATCAAAGTGATTCGAGAACAGGTCTTAAAGTGAACTTATCCGAAATTTTGTGTGCGAGGTACCAGAAGGAGTAAACAACTATAGTCCATATTCGAACCTGATATATATCTGGTAGATATATTAGGATGTGCAAAGTATGGATTACATCGGTCACTCCCTTCAAGAGTTATCGTGCGCAAAGTTTTTCCGAACATTTTTAAACTTTTGTGGGGGCGGTACCTGAAGGAGTGGATCGATATGGCTTGTCTTCGAATTTAAACTATATATTACGAAGGCAAAATTTTGGACCGAATCGGCAGATCCCTTCGAGAGTTATCTTGAGCTCCAACCACTACACACGGTGCCATAGGGAAAGTATGGACTTGCCCCTGATGAAATTTGTACCATCGTATGGAGGACAGTGAATACAAGTTGTTGCAACAAAAGTCGAAGCGATTCGAGAGCAGGTCCTAATCTGAACTTATCCGAAATTTTGTGTGGGAGGTACCCGAAGGAGTGGACCGATTGAGTCCATATTCGAACCTCATCTAAGTGTGGTAGAAATTTCACGGCGTGGAAAGTATTGATCAAATCGGTTACTTCCTTCAAGAGTTATCGTGCGCACAAATTTTCCGAACATTTTCGAACTTTTGTGGGGGAGGTGCCGGAAGGAGTGGACCGATATAGCCCATCTTCGAACTTAAACTAAGTTTGGGCAAAATCGACTCCAAATTGTCTGAAACACATTTCGTCCAAACATACTTGGGGTCTAAAACCATTATTTCGATGAGGCACATTTTGCCCGTAAGAAAGTGTATATACCCTCGTTAGCATAAATGGTGAGAGTATAAAAAACAGCAAGGAAAGTATTAATGTCGGGCGGAGCCGTCTATATGATACCCTACACGACCACGATTTCAATCACGGTGCTTTAAGCCAACCTTAAATGACAGGAGCTTACACCTGGAAAGTTTTTGCCGATTCTTAAAGAGCAATGTTCATGAGAAAATAAAAAACACAAAAAAAACGAGAAAAAATTGTTGGAGGGATTTTTAAATAAATCGTGGCCAAAGTTCAAATTTTTAGGTTTATTTTAGATTTTCATGATTTACTTGAAAACGGTAAGTCTTATCGAAATGGGACTAGAAAAAATCTTATAGTTGTGAAAATTCTCTACAAGATTAGCTTTCGTAATTTTTTCTTAGGTTGTACCATTTTTGAGATATATATAATTTTAAGTTGGGAAATTGCAGTCATGACATTGTTTTATAAGGAGACGATACAGCCAGTGCATTGTCCCAATTTGAACTTCTATATCTCCAAAATGGTAAAACCTACGAAAATATCATAAAGGACAATCTGGTAGAGAATTTTCACTGTTATTGCTACATTTTCTTTAATTCCGTTTTGATAGGGCTTGCGGTTTCACTGCAAAATCGTGAAACCTTAAAAAACCCTACAAATGTGAACTTTGACCGCGATTTATTTATAAAGCCCTCCTTCGATTTTTGGTTTTTTGTTTCTTGTATATATAAACATTGTAGTTCCCGAATCCGCAAACTTTTCCGGGTGTAAACTCCTTTCAAGAGTACCATGCAATATAATTTACCGAAACTTTTTCTAGGCAGAATTGCGTTACAAATTCCAAATTTCTTAAAATATCTGTATAATTTTGTGTTTGGTGCGTCAAATACACAAAATCGGCTAAAAATATATGTGAAAAATTAACAGAATTTGTGTTTGGTACACCAAATACCTCAATTTGGCCGAACATATATATGAGAGCTATATCCAAATCTGAACCCATTTCAGTATAATTTGGCACATTTATTTCTAGTTTGAATTCGGTGAAATTTTCCAAATTTGGGTATTTGTTGCACCAAATACATGAAATCGGGATATCATATATAAGAGCTATGTCCAAATCTGAACCTATTTTCACCAAATGCAATAGCGTTCTTCCTATGGCTAAAGTACCAATCTTCCCCAATCATGGACTACAAAAATAGACCGACCAAACACAATGCATAAGTCGACTCAGAAAATGATTCTATGTATATCCCCAAGAGGAACTATTGGCCTATCTCGTTTCCTTTTGCATGTTACATACAAATGCACAAAGATATAAAATCCCTTAACACAATATGGTGTAGGGTATAATGAAGGGACCCAAAGACACCAAAGGTATGTATTTTCGTCTTCGATGAACTCCAACAAAACTGAATTGGTGTATCAGAACCCCTGAATAATTTTCATGTAACAACGAAGATATTCCTTGTGGTCCTGGTTAAAGGTTGCGTTTGCAAGTCCATGATTTCTGACATAATGGTCACTAGGCTCTACAAATTCTTACGGTAGCCAACTAAAATGACTGGTTGGCACGATGCTTTAAAAATTAAACGCTTTTGTTATGATTATGGAAATCTAGGAAAATGCTATTTATTTTAGATATTAGGGATCTTTTCGTTGTACTTTAAGGTCAACCACTCCTTTTATTCCTTTTTTGTAGAGCCATAAACTGAGTGTATTTTCCTGGCGACAAAGTCGACTGCATGGTACAAATACACAGGTAGCCGCATCGGCAGTTGTTGGTAACATAAGATGTCAAAATTTGACATCAATTCAATGCAATTGACACATTATGTTACCATCAGCTGGCTTGATAATGCTACCTGTATTATTGTACCATGGTCGACTGATTATTGGTATGCACCATGTCTTCAAAAATCGAATAAAAATTATTTTTTATGAACTCATACTATAAAATATATATAAAATATACAGACAACCAAAAAAAAAAAAAATAATATGTGTGAAAAGTGAAAATCTTTTCATATCCCATAAATTATTAAAATTTGAACTAATTATGAGAGAAAATATAACGAAAACACACACATACTCCTCCACATTCCTTTTTCTTATAATTTATGAATTTAGTGACAATGTCCAAGGTCAAATATACATACATACACTTTTATTGAAATTGGAAAGAAACGTGCTAAACAAATTACATTTTCTTTGGGGAATGCCAATAAATTAAATTATATTCGGTCTAAATAGTATAAAAACATATATAAAACCGATTTTATATTATACAAATCCGTTAGTGTTGATTCAATAAAATTGATTATTAATTTTTATTCTTAAAAAGTATGTTAAAAATTATGAAAAGTCCCTATTCTTATTCTCTATCAAGATGAACAAATTGTTAAAAATATTTTACAAATTATTAAAAGGTTATATTTTTTAAAAAACCTTTTGCTTATATCGATATTCAATGTACGTAGACAAAATCACTGTTCCAGAACCTGCAAGAATTTACAACTTTTTACTACGATAAAAATGTTTCCCTTATGATATGAAAAAAGTAGAAATTAGTAGATTTTTGCAGTTCTGGAAGAGTCCAAGAGTTTTCTCATGTAATTCTTGAGGAAATGTTTTTTTACTTTACTTTTTTTGAAAAAATCGTTTTTAAAACATATTTGACCTAGCTCTAGATAACAAGTTTAGCCTGTCAAATTTTAAATAACTTATCAAACAAATTGACAGTTCTATACAATTACTAGAGCCAAAAACAGGTGTTAATAAAAACTACGTAGGTATTGTACGTATATTTCAATTCAGCAAGTGGCTAAAGATGAGTTTATCTTGCCGCTTATCGCCAACCAAGGCACAGTCGTCTATATATTTCAAATTGAAAACATAAAACCTTAACATAGAAGATAAGACCTTTTGTGTACTAAACCTTCATCTCGAATATGATTGATTGATTTCTATTAAAACTAAAAAAATGGAACAGTTGTTTTCGGATAGATTTAACATCCAGTAATTAGCAAAGTATAATCTTTAAAAATTGTCAGTAAAATCTCGATTACATTAAAAGTCATAAATATTTTGGCGTCTTTAGCTATATATTTTATATTTGACCACAGTCGACACTCTGGTACTGATTTAAAGTTCTTTTACACGGTGCTCTTGAAACAATTTTAAATGGAAGGTGCTTACACCTTGGAAGTTTTTGCGGATTCTGAAACTACAATGTTCATAGATGAGAAAAATCAAAAAACTAAAAAAATCGCCGGAGCGCTTTTTAAATAAATCGCGATTTAAGTTGACATTTTTAGGGGTTGTTTAGGTTTTCACGATTTTGCTTAGAAATCGCGATTCCTATCAAAATGGGACTAGAGAAAATGTTGTAGCTATAAAAATTCTCTATAAGATCGACCTTTATGGTATTTTCGTAGTTTTTACCATTTTTGAGATACAGAACATACAAATTGGGACAATGCACTGACTGTATCGCCCCCTTATAAAATAATGTCAAGAAGGGTGCGCCTTAACTAACTTTTGATGAAAACCGCTTACACAGGGAAAGTTTTTGTGAATTCTGAAACAGCAGTGTTCATAGATGAGAAAAATCCAAAAACAAGAAAAAATCGCTGTAGGGATTTTTAAATAAATCGCGGTCAAAATTCACATTTTTAGGTGTTTTTTTAGGTTTTCACGATTTTGCTTGGAAACCGCAAGTCTAATCTAAATGGAGCTAAAGAGAATATTGTAGCTGCGAAAATTCTCTAGAGTATCGACGTTTATTATTTGTTCCCAGCCTGTACCATTTTTGAGATAAAGAAGCTCAGTTTACATTTTTAGTTTTTTTTGTTTGTTAGGGATTCGCGATTTCGCTTGAATACGGTAAGTATTATCGATATGGGCCCTGAGAAAATCTTAAAGCTGTGAAAATTCTCTACAAGACTGGCTTAAGTAACTAATCCTAGGTTGTAACATGTTTTAGATATATAAGTTTAAGTTTGGAATTTGCAGTCATGACATTGTTTTATTAGGGGGCGATACAGAATTGAATTGAATTTGAATTGACCCTATTTGAAGTTCTATATCTCAAAAAAGGTAAAACCGACCAGAATACCATAAAGGCCAGTCTTGTAGAGAATTTTCATAGCTACAAAATTTTCTTCAGTCCCATTTTGATAGGACTTGCGGTTTCTAAGGAAAATCGGGAAAACCTAAACAGTCCTAAAAATGTCAACTGAAATCGCGATTTATTTAAAAAGCGCTCCGGCGATTTTTTTTGTTTTTTGATTTTTCTCATCAATAAACATTGTAGTTTTAGAATCTGCAAAAACTTCCGAGGTGTAAGCACCTTCCATTTAAAATGGTTTCCAGAGCACCGTGTTTAGTTTTATTACAACAAATCGAAACAGATATATTTGTCTTAAAAAACAAGTAAGAAAGTATCAGTGCTGACGGAGCCGCTGACCAAAAAAAAAAAAAAAAAAACCAAACACAAAAATTATGCCGTATATAAAACATATCGGTTTTGAATCAAGAGTTTGTTTTAAAATCCGTAGATATCGTAATGTTAGGCTATACCAAATCACTGACATATACCAACATTTTTAGTAACCAAACTTCTCCACAAAGGGCTCGAAATATTAAATTAGTTTTAGCGTTATCTTGCACAATAGCCAATTTAGTAGGTGCTGGCAGGTTGTTGGAGATTTTGGGCAATTACCTCAAAAAGTATTGACTTCCTCCAGAAAAAATTTTACCGTTGTAAATGAGGCCGCTAGAACAACCTACTGAAAAAAGAATCAGAACTATTCGAGAGGTGATCTTAAACATCACTTTTTGCTAGAGAGGTACCTGAAGGAGTGGACCGATATAGTTCATATTCCAACCTGATACATGACTGGATGAAATAATACGATGTGCAAAATCTGCACCAATCAGAAACTCCCTGCGAGAATTATCTTGCTGATTTGCGATTTTGGTTGGTGCTGCCAGGATTTCTTGGAACTTTTATGCCAATATTTCAGGAAGTATGTACTTGCGCAAGAAAAAAAAATTGTACCGTCGTAAAAGAAGTCGCAAGTACAACCTACCGAAAGAAATTTCAGAACGATCCGAGAAGAGCTCTTAAACTTCACTTTATCCGATAAGGAGTGGACCGATATAGTTGATATTCGAACCCGATATATATCTGGAAGGAATAATACGATGTGCGAAGTTTGGACCAAATCAATGCTAAGTTTGGACAAAATTTTGCCATTCCCAAAATTTGCTTCGAATCCAGCCAGACAGCCGGACAGACGGACCGACAGACAGACAGACAGTCGGACGAGCATGGCTAAATCGACTCCAAATTGTCTGAAACGAATTTCGTCCAAACATACTTGGGGTCTAAAACCGTTATTTCGATGAGGCACATTTTTATACCCTACACCACTATGTGGGGAGGGTATTATAAGTTGGTTTTGTCCAAAAAGTTTGTAACGCATCAAAATAATGGTCGTAGACCCATACTTATATATACCAAAATGAATGTATCGACAAGCTGAGTCGATCTGGCTATGTGTGTCCGTCCGTCTGTCCATCTAAACCTTGTAATCACGCTTCAGGTCGCAATTTTGATCGGATCGTCACCAAATTTTGGTTGTTGATGAGGGTCTGGAGAAAAAGTCAACGTTTTATTTCAAAACGCATATCTCCGCATCTATAAGGGGCATATGAAAAGCAAAACCTGCTAATGAAAGTAGAAAATAGGTGGTCAAACAACGAAGATATCGCAATAGTCGCTAATACAACTCAACTTTTCATTTTTGCGATTTTAATTATAATGACGAATATCACAGCTTTGGATGGGGAGCTTCCAAAAGCAAAGCCTGACTATGAAAGTAGAATATCCCACCTTTACAATGATGCAAAGTAGGTTGGCGTAGGTGGCCAAATAACGGAGATATAGCAATAGTCGGTAATACATCCCATTTTTTAATTTTTTCGAAATCGCGCTACAGGTCCGCAGTTTTGAGCGGATCGGATATCGTCGAGATATGGCAAAAGTCAGTAATATATACAATTTTTTTTTTTGTAATCACGCTACAGGTTGGAATTTTGATCGGATAATCACGAAATTTTGGGGGTAGATAGGAGAAAGAAGCCTATAGAATTTGGTGCCAGTCGGATGATATTTAGGGGTCGAAATGGGGAAAAACTCATGTGGAGACAAATTCAAAGTTGTATTTTTTGTGAATATATCGGCTTCTGGTAGGGATATTCCAACGGCAAAGGCTGTCAATGGAAGAAAAAATATTACCTTTATATTGCACAGTGGATGCACTTGTATGGAGAATGTGGCCAAAAATATTTAGAGTGTAAAAATCAAGTCAATACGCCGGTTACAGCTTTGTGCTGCTGCGAAGAGTGTTTTAAGAAACCAGGAGCGTAACATTCTCCCCCCTTTCCCTTCTGGAGGGGGTATATGGTAAGAATTGTTTAATGATGTTAATACAAAATAACATGTACAAAGGTCCCGATTATCTTATGATGCAAAATAGGCTTGGGGAAACAAAACAATCTCCAAAACAACATAAAATCCAACCAATTTAGCGGATTAAAAAATCTAAATTTTTGTCTGAAAATTGGTAAAATTTTTATTATAGATCTTATAGCGCTCATCCTGAAAGGCACCTACCGCCAACGTAAGACACATTTGGAAGAAGATTTCTTCATCTTGCCACTGATGCCAATTATGTTAATGTACGTGGTCAGATAACAGAGTTATACGCTAATATATCCATAGAAACCCTATTCTAGGGCAGATTTAGTCAGCGACCTACCATTTATAGTCTGGCACTAGATGGCAGCTGATTTTAATACTGAATAATCTCAAACCCATGACCTACTTTGGAAAATTATTCCCGAGGTGGGCACTGGTGGGCATCATGACTAAAACCTTAGGTCAAATTCAAGTTTATGATCGAATTGGCATTACAAAATACACTAAGAAAATATGCAGTAAAATATAATTCCACAACACGCTAAACACTATTTTTTAATGAAAATTAAGCTATTACCCCCTCTTTCAAAATCCACTATAATATTTTGCTATACGTATTACTTTCGCGATATTTTGAATATATTTACTTGCACTTAAAATATAGGTTGTACTAACAACAAAAAATATAAGTCAAATGTTCCGATTTTTGAAGCTATTGAAGATCGCGTTCGAATGAAACAAAAACTAATACATTTTTAAAAAGGTCCATGTCATAGCTATCAGAGTTGCCAGATGTTGTACCAAAATTTTGACATTTATTTTTTTATTTTTGGCCAATGGGTGGATCCACTGTGTATTGGTGTAAAGTAGGTTGGCGAAAGTGGTCAAACAAGGGGATACCACAATAGTCGGTAATGCATCCAATTCTTCAATTTTTTGCAATCACGCTACAGGTCGTAATTTTAATCGGATGGTCACGAAATTTTGGTTGCTTATGAGGTTCCCAGAGGGAAAGAGACATATTATGTTTGGTGGTAGCCGGATTATATTCCCTAAAAGAAATGTTTACCAGGAAATGCTTATGCACAGGGGTAGTGGTGTAGGGTATTACATGGTCGGCCCCGTCCCGATTATAGCGTTTGCTCACTTGTTGGTCGTATGAACTCAGCCTAAAAGCTGAGGGTATAAAAAAATACGCCATGAAAATAAAATTCCACAAATTAGAGAGTGCTGAGCGTCTTTTTGTGTTAACACAATTCGAACCAGTTTAGAGCTCAGTAGGTATTCTTTAATATTATTTACTTTTGTTGAAATGTCCCTAAACATTTGTCATTAGAATTAAAATCCAATAAATTGAAAAATGGGATGGCTTAGTCACTATTAATTAGCATTGTTTGATTAGCTACGCCAACCTACTTTGCATCATTTTCTACTTTCATAGTCAGGCTTTTCTTTTGGAATATCCCAAATAGAAACGAATATAGATAAAAACGACTATCACCAGAATATATAAGCGTTTTCCTCTCTGGAACCCCTTCTCTGCCAAAAATTTCGTGACTATCCGACCAAAATTGGGACCTATAGAAAAGATATATAAATATTGAATCTAACTATTTCACAGACAGACCCAACATAAATATGTTAAAAGTCGTTAATTTCGGCCGGGCCGAACTTTTTATACCCTCCACCATTTCCTTTCCGAGAACGGATACCCCAAATGCCTAAATTATATAATCTAAAAAATGTGTTCAACCAGGTGTAAGGCACCACCTGTGGGACTATATGATTGATAATTTTTTGTGGTGGAAAAGTTTTGTAACTGCAAATAACGGGTAGTTCCGTCAAATAATGTAGCTAAGACCCTCAAATACCGAAAATCGGGAGGTACCGTTATATAGGGGCTATACCGAAACATGGACCAAAGTTAAAGATTTTAAGTGAGAAAGTATCGTGACCACTGAGAACCTCAAATGTCAAATTGCAGCTAGATAAAAATAATAGCTAAAACCCTCAAAATACCGAAAATCGGGAGTCACCGTTATATGGAGGCTATACCTAAACATGGACCTATGTTGACGATTTTTAGTGAGGAAGCATCGTGACCCTAAGAACCTCAAATGTTAAATTACAGGTGGTTCGGTTAAGAATTCTAAATAAATTTCTCAAAATACCGAAAATCGGGAGGTACTGTTATATGGGGACTATATCTAAACATGGACATATGTTGACAATTTTTGGTGAGGAAGTGCTGTGATCCCTAAGAAGCTCAGATGTCAAATTACAGCTAGTTTGGATAAAAATAGTAGCTAAATCTCTCAAAATTTCGAAAATCGGAAAGTACCCATTTTTTGGTATAGCCCCCATTGGCTATACAAAAAAATGGGCCGATATAGCTAATCTTCGTACTTGATGTCTATGATGCTGTCTATGGAACAAATAAAATCGCGTGCAAAAATCCAGTCCACTAGCTCGATTTTTGCGGACGCTAAATTGATTACAACAGACTGATATTCCTAGATCGACTCAGAATTTCATCCAGATCAATAATCTATATATTATTTCAATGTTTTACAAAAGGAAATAATATTAGTAGCCTACCGAAGTCCCATACATCCAACCATTATTCTACGTTTTACGGGTGGCTAAGTCCGATCGTCAGGCATATTATTAGGTTATTTTTTGGTGGCAGACGAAGGCTGAACTTGGTAACTAGAATTTATACGGAATTAATTCGATAAATCCAACTGTGAAGTCTCTCAAGTTTTAGATGAAATGAAAGTCCGTTGATGTCCGATGGTATGACGTCTTGGACGTCCTCACGCCAACCTTATGGATGCGTCTAGGTGGTAGTTTTTATCACAGCCGTATGGTTAGGGTGACTCAACTCGGATAGGTCTCTTCGTGGAGATGATCCATATATGTAATTTGGACTTACCCTCTGGCAACTTGGAGATCATTAATTTGGGATTCCCCATTCTGTATCGCTTAGGAGGGAAGTCCAGAACGGGCGGCATAATTAAAGGCAGAGCAACCAATGGATAAGATAGGGCTTTATAATTTGATATATAAGTTTCTATTACTCCTAGGATGTTTGGTATTGAAAATGGGCTATATCGGTCCACGTTTTGATATAGCCCATATAGAACGGTACCTCCCGATTTTCGGTATTTTGAAGGTTGAGGCCTAAATATCCCACAGAAATGGCTGAAATTTGGTATTCAGGCTGCGTTGGGGTTATAAAATTTTCCACTTCATACAGCCCCCATTGAACGGTACCTCCGCATTTTCGGTATTTTGAAGGTTGAGGTCTAAATATTTACTTAGTTATATATCTGGCCCATTACAGAACATTTGTTCCATAGGCCGAACTAAGAAAAGATCTCCCATTCTTTCTATTTGTTGCTTCGCACTCTGGAAAACCGCGCCTTTTCATCTCTTCATCCACTTGTTTGCGCCATCTATTCCTGGGGCTGCCAATTCTGCGTGCAGCATCAAGCGGTTGGTATTTATACTCCTTTTTAACGGGTTCATCATCGCTCATTCTTATGATATGATCTAGCCAACCCAATCGTTGCATCTCAATACGTTTAACTATATTGATGTTGTTGTATAGCAGATACAGCTCGTGATTCATACGACGTCGATATTCACCGTCAACGCAGATTGGTCCGTAGATCTTTCGAAAAATTTTTCTCTCAAACACGCCAAGCACTGCCTTATCTTGCTTGCGCAAGTACTCAGGCTTCGGAACCATACATCAGCACGGGTAGTATCAGTGTTTTGTAGAGCGTTATTTTTGTTTGACGACTTGTGGCTTTGTTTTTGAAGTGCTTACTTAAGCCAAAGTAGCATCTGTTTGCCAATACAATTCTTTTTTTATTTCACAACGTATGCCGTTTGCTGTGTTTACGAAGGTGCTAAGGTAAACAAACAAGGAACCAACTTCCACAGTTGGTCCGAGCTCAATGGACGCATTGCGCGTCGACACCATCAACTTGGTCTTCTCACCGTTTACCGCCAGACCCACTTAGCAGATTCTCCTTCAACCTTCATAAAGGTATCAGATACTTCTTTTAATGATCGTCAACATCATGGGACGATCAGTAAAAGAAGTATATGATACCTTTATAAAGGTCGAAGGAGAATCTGCTAAGTGGGCCTGGCGGGGTCTATGTCATCAGCATAAGCAAGTAAAATGTGGCTATTGGTGTAGATTGTGCCACTTCTTTTGACGTTTGCATCTCGTGTAACCTTTTCCAGCAGGATGTTGAAGAGATCACACGAAAGGCCGTCGCCTTGTCTGAAACCTCTTTTGGTACAAAACTCTTCGGAGAGGTTCTTTCCTATTTTAACTGAGGATCTCGTGTCAGTTAAAGTCATTTTACAAAGCCGGATGAACTTTGCGGGCATATCAAAGTCAGACATGGCTTGGAATACCTTTGAACGCAGCGGGCTGTCGAAGGCTGCTTTATAATCGACTAAAAGTGGTAGGTGTCGATCTGCATCTCTTGGGTCTTCTCCAGGATTTGCCGCAAGGTAAATATCTGGTCAATGGTGGACTTGCCAGGTCTAAAGCCGCATTAGTATGGTCCAATTATCTCGTTGACCAAGGCTTTAGTCGTTCGCACAATATCCCTGACACGATCTTGTAGGCAATAGGGAGTAGACTTATGCCCCTATAGTTAGATCATACCAAAGAAAGGAGATACCTTTCTTGTGGACGGGGCACAGGATACTCGGGTTTTAATCGTCGAGTACTCGTTCTTCCTGCCAGATGGTGCTAACTAGCTGATGAATACACCTTGTCAGCGTGTCGCCTCCGGTTTTGAACAGCTCGGCTGGTAAGCCATTGACTCCTGCTGTCTTATTATTCTTCAGCCGATTTATTGCTGTCTTTACCTCATCTTGGCTGGGCGGTATACATTCAATACCATCTTCTGGGATTAGGACTGTGGTATCTTCGTCGTCTTCGCTGCTATTAGACACCAACAGTTTGGAAAATTTTTCTTTCCATATCCTGAGCACACTATCTGTATCAGTTACAAAATTACCTTGCTGTCTCTACAGGAGAATGTGCCTGTACCAAAGCCATCAGTTTGATGCTTGACTCTTTGGTAGAATTTTCGGACTTCATTCTGGTTCCTGTACATCTCGATTTTTTCACACTCCCGCTTTTCCATCTCTCTCTTTTTCCTGCGTAAAAGACGTTTCTCCTCTCTCCTTTTCTCCCGATATCTCTCTCGTGCGCAACGCGTTGCTACGGATTGTAAAGTAGCCCTATATTCTGCATTTTTCTCTTCGGTAGCAGGACGACACTCCCGATCATACCACGGATTCCTTGGTGGATGTCTCTGGTATCCAAGTATGGATTTTGAGGCGGTTTGCATAGAGTGGGCAATACTTTGCCATTGCGCTGATATGTTATCGGGATGAGCAGTGCTTCGATTAAGCAATTGGGCTAGTTGAGTGGAATATGCTGTGGCTATCTGTTGTGATTGCAGCTTACCGATGTCTAACTTTCGTGTTGTGTCTGTTCGTACTTTGTTTGCTACGTTTAACCGGGTGCGTACCTTTGCTGCAACAATGTAGTGGTCCTCGGAAAGAACGCACATCCAACACGCTCGATGAATGTCTTCTATCTATCACAACGTGATCAATTTGATTTCTTGTTTTCTGATCTGGAGACAGCCATGTGCCCTTATGGATGTCGAGATGTGTAAATCTGGTGCTGCGAAGTCTATCAGCCTCATACCATTGTCAGATGTTTCACTGTGGAGACTGAATTTTCCGACTGTTGGGCCAAAGATATTTTCCTTTCCAATTTTGGCATTAAAATCGCCTAGAATAATTTTAATGTCATGGGCAGGACAACTGTCATATGTTTCTTCTAAGCGCTCATAAAATATATCTTTGGTCAATTCGTCCTTGAGCATGAGCGCAAATAAAGATGATGTTGAAGAATTTTGCTTTTAATCGAATTGCAGCGAGTCTTTCATTCACTGGTGTGAAGCTGGAGACCATTTGTTTTAACCTCCGACCAACTACAAATCCGCAACCGCTTTATGCCATGTCAGCTATAATAGAGTGCGTCACCTTTAGGTGTTGTTGGGACGCCTTTCCCATTCCATCGTATTTCCTGTATGGCAGTAATGTCGGCCTTGTACTTTTCAAATACATCTGCCAATGCGTAAACTGCACCTTCCCTATAAAGAGTGCGAACATTCCAGGTGCAGATTCGCGATACGTTTGCGGGGGTCGTCAACTTTTGAGGAATTTGTTTTTATTTTCCTTTGTTTTTTCATAGTAGACTGCTTTTTTTTTAGGGGAGGGTTACTAACCCTTTGCCCAAACCCAAGCTTTTAACGTTCTTATGGGCGAACGTGCGGCATATTTTAGCTCACTACCTTTAACGGGTGTTAAAGGCAGCTACCCCAGGTGAAACCACGGGGAGCTCAGTGTCCACTTGAGATGAAAGAGGGACCAAGATAAATCCTGGACTTTGCCATGTTAAAGCCGGTCAGGACCGTTCCTTACTATCTTTCATCCCCTACGTCACCCGTAGAGAATTTACTGCTACCACGTTTTCTTTGGTCCTTTTTCGATAGGGCAAGCGGTTTCCACCGTGATTTTTTTAAAAATCCCTCCCAAGATTTTTTTTTGATTTTTCTCATCTTTGAATTTTGCTGTCTCAAAATCCGCAAAAACTTCCTGGGTGTAAGCACCTTTCATTTAAACCTAATTCAGGCGCACTGTGTAAAATAAGCCATTAGTTAATATTTTTTTTAACTCAATGGAAATTGACTAAAATTCTTAATATGTTGTTTTTTATATTTACAGATTACGCCAACAGATTGGAAACAAATATATCAACAAATTCTAAAGGAGAATATTATCAATACTCATCTAAAGAAAAATCTATAACAAGAAATAATAAAAAACCAACAACAACAACAAATTAATAAAAAATAAAAAAATCTATGTCTCAGAGTGTTTTTATCGAAAAAATAGTGACACGAAAATCATAAAAAAAAATTTAAAAAAAAATATCGAAGGAAAAAATCCCAAAAAAGAAAATCAAAACAGCAGCAGTCATAATAATAATTTAAAATAAAAAAGTCAAACAACCCACAGAAATCCATAAATATAAATAAATAAAATACAAAAGTGTTCGACATTTTGGAGGAGGAAAACACATTTTATTTTCAAGACTACCATTTTGATACCACTCGAAATCATAATCATCAAGTGTGGCAACGAGATTAGCTGGCAGTCGACAGCACATAAAGAAATCACATAAATTTGGATTATACAGCAAAAAGGGATCTACACAACGCCCCCCTACCCTAAATCAAAACACCATCAATATTTGAGAAAGAACAACAAATAGAAAAAAGTGTTTCGAGTTTTATAAAACGGTTTTTCGTGTGTGTTGCTTATTGCGGAAATTAACAAACAAAAAATAAAAACCGAAACGAAACGTAATTGACAACAAATTCATGTTGAATAAAAAAATCATTGTTAAGTTTTGTGTTGTTATTGCGATCATTGTTATTATTATTTTCAATTTTGTTCATCGCGGTCTCTCTCCAAATGGAAATAATTATCACATCAAGTCTTTTTGTGTTATTTACGCTTGGTTGAATTTTCATGTACATCGTTTGATCGTCGTCGTGACCACCACTTCTACGTCATAGAAAATTTTGCGGTTAAATCGATATCGTCGTCGACTTTTTTGTTCAAGTGAAAAAAGTACGCACAAACGAGTCATTTTATTTTATTATACAAAAAACGCCGGGTTTTGATTAACTGTCGCGCTTTATTTATTCGTTCGACACGTGTTTTTTCCGGTCATTGTCATAACGTTTTTCGCACATTAATTTTTACGCCATAAGTTAAAAAGTCTGTCATTTTGCTCAAATCTATATCTTGGATCTAATAAAAAATAGGTAAGTGGGACATCTATATTATTATATAAAAGAGCTTAGTGATAAATGAGTGAGTGAGTGACAGATCATCGCCCAGACGAAACGGCTAAAGCCGTTGAAATTTTGAGTGTGGGTTGCTGTTGCTGAAATTTGGAAATAAGAGAGTAGGATTAAGATATGGAGGTCGTGTTGGAAATTCGTACTAAAATCCTGAAATATGAAACTAAGATTAATGTTGGAGTATACGATTGAGGTAGTTTTGGAAATTCGTAATAATGGATACGGAAAGTACTAAATGACACAAAGTTTGGTACAATTTGAATTTGGATGAACGGATAGAGCATTGATGGCCAAAAACACACAATGGCAGATTATACATTGCGCTTGTGAGTATAAACAAGTAAAAAAGTATCGGTCGGCTTTGCCGACAGAGATATACCCTCAGCCTGTGTGGATTGAAATACTTTTTTTTCCAAAAAAGAAATGTATGGGCGTATGAACCGACAGAAATATGGATTGGATAAAAGCTCAAAAATTTGCGGGGGATATCGATAGATAGGGCTTTTGTACCATACTAGCCTACGAAAAGCATAATATCGGGCGACTAGTGAAACCTTCAGTAAAAATGTCCAAAGGATCCTCAAACAGACCCTCAACTACAAAAATGTGTTGAACATTTGTATGAGTGGTACCCAGAGTATTGGACCGATATGGACCGAATTTGAACATAAAGTAAGCTTGGACAAAAAATTTCGAGATCGAAAATTTGGACCAAATCGGTTGCTACGTTTGTTAGATATTGCGCTTATCATTTTAGCAAATATTTTCAAACATTTGTGGGAGAGGTACCGGAAGCAGTGGACCTATAAGCACTAATATTCGAAGAAATATTACGATATCCAAAGTGTGGGCGAACGCAGTATTCAGTTCGAGCTCTACAGCCACTACATATGGTGCCTTAGGGGTTTTTTTTTACAACTTTCGGGCTTTTTTCTCAAAAAGTACGGGCTTGCCCTTGAAAAAGCTTTTACTGTCGTATTTGAGGCAGCGAATGCAAGTTGCTTCAGCAAAAATCAAAATGATCCGAGAGCAGGTCTTAAAGTGAATTTATCCAAAAATATGTGTGGGAGATACCCGAAGTACTGGACAAAACAAATATAGTCCATATTCGAACCTGATCTATATCTGGTAAATATATTAGGATGTGTAAAGTATGGACCAAATCGCTCACTCCCATCCAGAGTTATCGTGCGCACAAATTTTCCGAACATTTTTGAACTTTTTTGGGGGAGGTACCTGAAGGTGTGGACCCATAAGGCTTATCTTCGAACTTAAACTAACTTTGCACAAAATATTACGAAGGCCACATTTTGTACCGACACAGTAGATCCGTTCGAGAGTTATCTTGCGCTCCAACCACTACACACGGTGTCATAGGGGGTTTTCGCACCTTTAAGGCTTGTTTCTCAGGAAGTGTGGACTTGCCCCTGATGAAACTTGTACCGTCGTATAGGGGGAAGTGAATACAAATTGTTGCAACAAAAATCAAAGCGATTCGAGAGCAGGTCCTAAACTGAACTTTTCCGAAATTTTGTGTGGGAGGTACCCGAAGGGATGGACCGATTGAGTCCATATTTGAACCTCATATTACTCTGGTAGAAAGTTTACGCTATACAAAGTATGGACCAAATCGGTCACTCCCTTCAAGAGTTATCGTGCGCACAAACTTTCCGAACATTTTCGAACTTTTTGGACCGATGTAGCTCATCTTCGAACTTAACCTAAGTTTGGGCAAAATATTACGAAAGCCAGAATTTGAACCGAATCGATTCATCCGTTCGAGAGTTATCGTGCGCTCCAGCCAGCAGGACAGATAGACGGACGGACACGGCTAGATCGACTCCAAATTGTCTGAAACACATTTCGTCCAAACATACTTGGGGTCTAAAACCATTATTTCGATGAGGCACATTTTCATCGTATCAAAGTTTATATACCCTCTTTAGCCTAAAGGCTGAGAGTATAAAAATCCAAACGACCAACATTAGTATTACACTAACAAACCAACGTTCTTCTCATCGACTGATTTGCAAAATGTAAACAACACGCCAGCCTAAGGAAGCCACACGAAGATGTTTTCTAATGTACGTGTACATCACAGCCGACCAAGAAGAGGGAACACAAAATTCTCAATATTTGCAACTTTTGACAGTGTGTTAGTAACGTTGTATCCACGCATGCTGCAAAACAAAAACAAATCAAAACATTTGTGTGCTCTTTCGTTGCGTTCGGGTCGTGTGTGTGTGAATTGCCGAAAAACTTCGTAACTTTGACAATATCAAAGCACGACATTGGTGAAGTTGAATCATGGGCGCTAGTGATCTGGCATGTCATCTTTTTGTCATTTTCACTCATGAATTTTATATGAGCATGACTCCCAAAAGATGACGTTCTTTTTTGGATCCTAAGCATGTCGTTTAAACCAATGCATTGACATGTCATTTTCACCAATGCATTGACATGTCATTTTCACCAATGCTTTGGCATGCCATTTTAACCAATGCTTTGACATGTCTTTTTCACCAACCCCTTGGCATGACATTTTCATGTCTTGTTTGGAAAATGGAAATGCTCTATTGAAATACTGACAAACAAAACTCTTTATTAATTCAATTATTTATTTATTAATTCAATAATTCACGAAATAACTACAATTAATTGATCAGCAAAAAGTTTACATCCAAAATTGCAATGTAATCACCACCGCTGCAACGCAAAAGATTACTTCCTCCGTTCTCCGCAACTGATATTCTTTCATCTTACAAAAGGCTTTTTCTATTATCTTCCCATCACCAGTTCAGATTTCGACATGGACTCCAACTGCACTCCTTTAAGTATTTTTATTTCGTAAATTTTATTTTATAATACTCTTTTGTTTAGTGACGAAAATATGTAGGGATCTACATCCCGGCGTGCTTTAGGGATCTCTAAGAACAAAATGGAACGAACGGAGACTTTTTCTGGAAAATACCATTTATGCTTACTTAATTTATTATACCCTCAGCCTTTAGGCTAAATAGGGTATTTACACTTTGATACGACAAAAAATGTGCCTCATCGAAATAATGGTTTTAGACCCCAAGTATGTTTGTACGATATCCGTTTCAGACAATTTTGAGTAGATCTAGCAATGTCCGTCCGTCTGTCTGTCTGTCGGTCTGTCTGTCTGGCTGGTGCGCACGACAACTCTCGAACGGATCAATCGATTCGTTTCAAATTTTGGGTATCGAAATATTTTGTCCAGATTCGATTTAAGTTCGAAGATGGGCCATATAGGTCCACTCCTTCAGGTACCTCCCCCACAAATGTTCAAAAATTGTCGCAAAACTTGTGCGCACGATAACTCTTGTGGGGAATAACCGATTTGGTCCATACTTTACACATCGTGTAATTTCTACCAAACTTAGATGAGGTTCCAATATGGACTCAATCGGTCCACTCCTTCGGGTACCTCCCACACAAAATTTCGGAAAAGTGCAGTTTAGGACCTGGTCTCGAATCGCTTTGATTTTTGTTTACGCAAGTTGTATTCGCTGTCCTCTATAAGACGCTGTAAGTTTAATTAGGGGCAAGTCCATACTTCCTGAGAAAATAGCCTGAAAGTTACAAAAAACCCTATGACACCGTGTGTAGTGGTTGGAGCGCAAGATAACTGTCGAACGGATCTGCCGATTCGGTCCAAAATTTGGCTTTCGTAATATTTTGTCCAAAACTTAGTTCAAGATAAAAGATGGATTATATCGGTCCACACCTTCCGGTACCTCCCCCACAAAAGTTCGAAAATGTTCGGAAAAGTCTTGAAGGGAGTAACCGATTTGGTCCATACTTTGCACATTATGGAATTTCTACCAGACTTAGATGAGGTTCCAATATGGACTCAATCGGTAAACTCCTTCGAGTACCTCCCACACAAATTTTCGGAAAAGTTCAGTTTAGGACCTGCTCTCGAATCGCCTTGGTTTTTGTTGTAACATCTTGTATTCACTGTCCCCTATACGAAGGTACAAGTTTCCTCAGGGGCAAGTCCATACTTCCTGAAAAAATAGCCTGAAAGTTGAAAAACAAACCCTATGACACCATGTTTATGGGTGGAAGCGCAAAATAATTCTCGAACGGATATGCCGATTCCGGCCAAAATTTGGACTTCCTAATATTATTTTCAAACTTAGTTTAAGTTCGTAGATA
The DNA here is from genome assembly GCF_047663935.1 of Musca autumnalis. Taxonomy (NCBI): domain Eukaryota; kingdom Metazoa; phylum Arthropoda; class Insecta; order Diptera; family Muscidae; genus Musca; species Musca autumnalis. The sequence continues at coordinate 241,299,014 of NW_027411866.1, read as the reverse complement.
AGCAATATCGGTCCTCCTTCCTCCTCCAGGTACCTACCCCACAGATGTTCAAAAATATTCAGAAAATTTGTGCGCACGATAACTCTTGATGGGAGTGACCGATTTGGTCCATACTTTACACATTCACATAATATCTACCAGATATAGATCAGGTTCGAATATGGACTATATTTGTCCACCCCATCCCGTACCTCCCTCACAAAATTTTCGATAAGTTCACTTTAAGACCTGCTATTGAATCACTTTGATTTTTGTTGAAGCAACTTACATTCGCTGCCTCAATTACGATGGTAAAAGTTGTTTCAGGGGCAAGTCCATACTTCTTGAGAAAACAGTCCCTATGGCATCCCCATGGTCTATGTCGGTCCATTCCTTTAAGTACCTTTTCCGCAAAATTTTTTAACTTTAATCTTAATCAACATTTTTGTCGGTTCATACGACCAACATTTTGAAACCCCCTAAATACATAATTTTTTTGTGAAAAAAGTGTTTCAATTTGCACAGGCTGAGGGTATATCTCTGTCAGCAAAGCCGACTGATACTTTTTTACTTGTTTTTAATTGTTTCTTTCCCAAAGTCGTTTCTTCCTTATTTTCAGATTCGTGCTGGGGTACTAAATGGTTCTAAGTTTGGTACAATTTGGTATTGGATGAGCGCATACAGCTGAAATCCAGCGATTTGGAAATAAGATTACTGTTATTATTTTCTAATAATGGCAATGTAGAGTTGAGATACGAAAATTACGAAATTGTACTCAATTTGCTGTTGGGAGTAGGGACAGAGCTGGAATCTTTATTTTTTGGAGTTAGGGTGAGTATTAGTGTGTAGGAGGTACCGTTCTATGGGGGCTACATGAATATATATCGAAACATTTCGGGTGGAAAGTTTTATACCCTCAACGAAGACTAAGTACCAACTTGCAGCCATTTCGGTGTTATAATGAGGCTAAAATTTTGAACATACCGAAAATTCGGATATACCGTTCTATGGGGGACATCAAAACGTGGACGTATACCGGCAAATTTCTGAGGGACATTTTTGTATCCCAGAAAAAGACTAAATACCAAATTTCCGTCATTTCGATGGAATATTGGGCCACAACCTCCAAAATACCGAAAATCAGGAGGTACCTTTCTATGGGGGCTATATGAAGACGTGGACCTATACCGACAAATTTCCGCTGGAAAGTTGTATACCCCCAACGAAGACTAAATACCAAATTTCAGTTATTTCGGTGGAATATTGAGGCTACAACCTTCAAAATACCGTAAAAAGGGAATTACCGTTCTATGGGGGCTATACTAAGGAGTGGACCAGTACCGACAAGTTTCTGGGGGAAAGTTTTATACCCCAACGAATACTAAATAAATATGAGCCATATCTGAGGAATATTGAGGGCACAACCTTCAAAACACCGAAAATCGGGGGGTTAGTTCTTTGGGGGCTATATAAAAACGTGGACCTATACCAACAACTTTCATGTGGAACGTTTAGTAACCCAAATTAAGACGAAATACCAAATTTCAGCCATTTTGTTGGATTAATGTGGCCACAAGCTTCAAAATACCGAAAATCGGGAGGAACCGTTCTATGGGGGCTATATGAAGGCGTGGACCTATACCATAAATTTCTGGGGGAAAGTTTTATACCCCCAACGAAGACTAAATTTTAGCCATTTCGGTGTGATAATAAGGATAAAACCTATAAAATACCGAAAATCGGGATATATCGTCCTATGGAGGCTCTATAAAAAAGTGGACCCATATAAACATTTTATGATAGTAATTCCCCTTAGCGTCTGGAAAAACAAAATACCAAGTTACAACCGATTCTGTGGTCAAATGAGACTAATACATTCATAAATATCTTAATGTGACGCGTACTATACATATATATGGGGCGTTATATGGGGGCTATACCAAAACGTGGACCTATATAAACAAACTTTGGTAGAAATGTGTTTTAGCCTCTGGAGACACAAAATACCAAATTACAACCAATTCGGTGGTAAGTTGGAACAAAAAAAAATTCCTTAAAACAATGACGCGTCACGCGTCACTTTGTATAGGGGCTATACCAAAAGGCATACGTACATATAATAGATTCTACCAAAATTTCATCCACAGACGGACGGACATTGATATATCGACGTAGAATTACACGCTGGCCACGAATATATATAGTTTGTGGGGTCTACAATGATTATTTCGAGTAGTTACAAACGGAATGACAAACTTAATATACCCCCATCTTATGATGGAGGGTATAAAAATGGGACAGGTGTTAATAATGGGGTTTATAGTCTGAGAAGCGGAACCATCGAAGCCGTACAAAGGCAGATCCTCATGTTGCGTTTATGTTACCGATTTTTTCGGAAACTCAAAAAATGAGGTAGAGAATCGCGCTACAGATTTCAGAACCTTCACTAAGGTTTCAAATTTCATGGTTTGTTTTGCGATGTTCATGTCATCTGAATAATTCGCGGGAACCTGTTTCCAGAAAATTATGGATGTAGAGCTGTCGTTTAAGTGGACAGTAAAAAGAGGAGATTAATTAGCTAAATATTAAACAGTGACCCGTCTATCAGATTGTTTCGTATTCTGTTGTTAAATCGATACTGCGGTTTTCTGCATTTCTTTGAAACCATTGTCGATATAATGGGTTACGGCCAGTACTTTGTCGGAGCAACTTCGTCCTTGCGAAAACTTGTTCATTGGGGATCATTGGGGTTGTCAGTTTTGAATGACAGCATTGCTCAAATAATCGGTTGCTTGCTAGTGTGGTCTTTCATTTTTGTCATTCATCATGAAACCAAAAAATATTTTGTGGTTGTTGAACGGTTGGACAGTTATCGATAATTTCGAAATTTAAAACTGACAATGTGTACTACCTGATTTTTTCGATAGATCTTCACCTGATTTCAATAACACGATTACTTTAGATCTTTTGAAGGTGCGGGGGGAAGTAGTCGGAAAGAAGAATGTCTGTGAAGAATCTTTCGAGCCATGTATTCGTACGTGTCTGCTGTGTTCAATAAATTCAGGCGACCCCGGCAGCTGTATCTGTTTTAATTTTTGAGAGATCATAATCGATTTCACATGTAGAGAGAGGATGTGAGTAGAGATCGTCGGGTGTTGTGTTGTGTTGTATATTGGTATTTGCACCACAGCATTCAAAAATGTTGCACTATATATAATCACCAATATTTACAGGTCAAAACTATGAAAAATTGCGAGAGGATTCTTAATTTAACAGAAATCATCATTTGTTAAAATTAGTGAGTCCACTTCTTCAAAACACAGTCAACAACGGCGATCATCGCCGCGTTTACCTTCCATTTTGGAAAATGCAATTAAATGAAATTTCCGAAGCCATTTAAAAAAAACTTGAATTTCTCCGAAGACTGCACGTTACCGCAACTGTTTTATGACTTTGCGAACAGAGGAGACCCCAATCTTATAGATCATATATGTATATCTTAAAACGTGAATGTACGGGACTCACTTTTGAAATATGCACGGAAAATAAAAAAAATTATTTTGAAGACTTCAAAAAAAAGCACTTCTTTCCGATTAAGATTACACGAAAACAATAAGAGTTTTTGCCATTTTTATACTCTCAGCCTTTAGGCTAAAGAGGGTATTTACACTTTGATACGACCAAAAATGTGCCTCATCGAAATAATGGTTTTAGACCCCAAGTATGTTTGTACGATATCCGTTTCAGACAATTTTGAGTAGATCTAGCAATGTTCGTCCGTCTGTCTGTCTGTCTGGCAGGCTGGTGCGCACGATAACTCTCGAACGGATCTATCGATTCGGTTAAAATTTTGGGTATCGAAATATTTTGTCAAGATTCGATTTAAGGTACCTCCCCCACAAATGTTCAAAAATTGTCGCAAAACTTGTGCGCACGATAACTCTTGTAGGGAATAACCGATTTGGTCCATACTTTGCACATCGTGTAATTTCTACCAAACTTAGATGAGGTTCCAATATGGACTCAATCGGTCCACTCCATCGGGTACCTCCCACACAAAATTTCAGAAAAGTTCAGTTTAGGACCTGGTCTCGAATCGCTTTGATTTTTGTTTACGCAAGTTGTATTCGCTGTCCTCTATACGACGCTGTAAGTTTCATTAGGGGCAAGTCCATACTTCCTGAGAAAATAGGCTAAAAGTTACAAAAAACCCTATGACACCGTGTGTGGTGGTTGGAGCGCAAGATAACTATCGAACGGATATGCCGATTCGGTCCAAAATTTGGCTTTCGTAATATTTTGTCTAAACTTAGTTCAAGTTAAAAGATGGATTATATCGGTCCACTCCTTCCGATACCTCCCCCACAAAAGTTCGAAAATGTTCGGAAGGGAGTAACCGATTTGGTCCATACATTGCACATTATGAAATTTCCACCAGACTTAAATGAGGTTCCAATATGGGCTCAATTGGTAAACTCCTTCGAGTACCTCCCACACAAAATTTCGGAAAAGTTCAGTTTAGGACCTGCTCTCGAATCGCCTTGGTTTTTGTTGTAACATCTTGTATTCACTGTCTTCTATACGAAGGAACAAATTTCCTCAGGGGCAAGTCCATACTTCCTGAAAAAATAGCCTGAAAGTTGAAAAACAAACGCTATGACACCATGATTGTGGGTGAAAGCGCAAGACAATTCTCGAACGGAAATGCTGATTCCGGCCAAAATTTGGCCTTCGTAATATTGTTTCCAAACTTAGTTTAAATTCGCAGATAAGCCATTTCGATCCGCTCAAAAGTATTCGGAAAAATTGTGTGCACGATAACTCTTGATGGGAGTGACCGATTTGGTCCATACTTTACACATTCTCATAATATCTACCAGATATAGATCAGGTTCGTACCTCCCACACAAAATTTTGGATAAGTTCACTTTAAGGCCTGCTATTGAATCACTTTGATCTTTGTTGAAGCAACTTACATTCGCTGCCTCAATTACGATGGTAAAAGTTGTTTCAGCGGCAAGTCCATACTTCTTGAGAAAACAGCCCGAAGGGTGTAAAAACTCCTATGGCACCCCCATTGTCTACGTCGGTCCATTCCTTTAAGTACCGTTTCCGCCAAATTTTTGAACTTTAATACTAATCAACATTTTTGTCGGTTCATACGACCAAAATTTTGAAACCCCCTAAATACATAAGTTTTTTGTGAAAAAAGTCTTTCAATTTGCACAAGCTGAGGGTATATCTCTGTCGGCAAAGCCGACTGATATTTTTTTACTTGTTTAAAAAGCAAAATATTATAATTGTTTTGTAAAATATTAAGAAAAATAAATCATGGCATACTGACTTACCATTTGTCCGCGCCACGCTATTTTTTTAATGAATCCAAATTATATTTCTTAGAAAAAAAATTATGAAACAAAAGTGCAACTTTAAGTGCATTTTTAAGTCGTTTCGCGGAATAAATCGCCAAACTGAGTATGGATCATTTACAGTGGAGTACTTAGCTAACGAATTCAATAAAAATTTAATAAATTTTATGTACTTCAAAATTCCTTAAAGTTCCACTAAACTTCCCATATTTCGCACTGTGCAGTGGCTAGATAAATTCCCCACGAAGAATTGTGGGTTTTGGCTCCAGTTCAAGCACATACCGATGAAACAAGAAGTGTCGTTTATGGGTGCCTCTCGGCTTGATATGTTAAATTTGTTTTTCCGTTTGTAACGCATTGAAATAATCATTTGCGACCCTATAAAATATATATGCATATTATGCCGGGCGATTTGAAAACCTTAATGGGCCCTTCGCGTTTCTGATTCCGATCCAACACAAAGACCAAAATTTCAGCCAACACAATAATTAAGAACTCTCTAGTACATCGCAAAAACATTAGAACTCTCCTTCCGGCAATTCTGGCCTTGGGGTCCATGGACAACGGAAATACCTTTGGTTTGTTTGGGTAACTTCGTTTTATTGTTTTATAACGGTAAAAGTAGTGAAAATCTGGGTTTCTTACATTTTCAAATTTAAACGGGCATCTCTTCTTTTTTCACAACGGATTTCTATTGATCCTTTATCCTTTTAATAAGGTGAATAATATCTTTCGAATAAGCTACTATTTCTCCAAATCGGTTAAGAAATGGCTAAGATATAGTGGTTGATTCATACCAATACAATTACATTGTACTTTAACTGAAATTCTCATAATTTTCAAAATAAATATTAAATGGTGTTGAAGCACTATGTAATTGTATTGGTATGAATCAACCACTATAACTTAGTCATTTATTAACCGATTTGGAGAAATAATGTATATTCTTGATCAGGTCTAAATTCTGAGTCGATCTAACCGTGTCCGTCTGCAGGTTTTTGTACCTGAGTGTCTTTTATTCATAGGCAGGTCAAGTTCGTCCATGTGGTAGTATTGCTATAGACTCCGGTAACACCGATTTTCCGTATTTGAGGATTTAGCTAAATTTTTTGATTGAACTACCTGTAATTTGAGATCGTCAACATAGGTGCATGTTTAGGTATAGCCCCCATGTAAAGGTACCTCCCGATTAAGTGAGTGAAAATCTTCTCTGTTCTATGCATGATAAGGAAATTCCAGTTGAAAATTTGCATATTATAAATAAATCTACTCCGAGCAAAATTTTCATTCTTCTCAGTTTCGTGTATGCAGAGATTATGGGCACTCGGAACCTCAGATCCGGTAGAGCGAACTGCGACTGCTTATTTGATCCACATCTACCCATTGTATTTACTGGACATTCCAGTCCATCGCATATGGTTATATAGAACTTAAAGCTATTTAATAATTAAGCCATCATTTAGGACGGAACTTTATATTAACAATCTTTTAATTATTTCCAAACAAAAAACTTTACCAAAACTCATCTATTAAAAAAACTAAATTACATTCTCATTGTCTTGTAACTTACATTTCATTTTATTTATTTTAAGGTTCTTTCCTCATTAGCTCTCAATGAAGTGTTACTTAACATTGACGTTCATTTGTTGTTACTGTTTTTGCTTAAATACAATTTTCCCCCAAAAAAAGGAAAACTCATTTCATTTAGTCTTTGTTTTTTTTCTTTCATTTCAGGTCTTTAAAACAACAAACCACCCAACAAAACCCACCAAAAAAACAAACAAACCAAAAACAAAGTAACTAACTACTCCACCAACAAACAAACCAAAAAAACTTTGCTTGTACTTCTTCTCTGCTTTTTTAATGTTTTGGTGAAGAAACGAATGAATGTTTGTCCTGAATTTTTTTTGAAATCAATGGAAAATCTTTTAAAATAACATACGGACGGAGAGAGAGAAAAATACGTATTACGAAAAACTTTTTCATTTCCGGTTTGTTAAAAAAATAAAAACAAAACAAAAAACCCACAATTTCCCTTCATACAGTTAGTTGTTCAGAAGGGTTGGTAGTGCAAGTAACACGCACACATAACTACATAATATAGGACGAAGAAGATAGTTTGATAGCTACAACAACATACGAAGAAAAAACGCAAACAGAGAAATCAAAACAAAACCAAGAAAATATCGAACATTTGTAGCATAAGAACGAGAAAACCCACTGCACAAAACTACAGCAACAATACATACAACAATAAAAAATCAACACAAGTGGAGGAAGAAAAATTCACCACCTTCACGTCAAGTAAGCAAGCAAACAGGCAGGCAGTCGGCCACTGTTGTGGAATACCATAGCCAACTTTAATTGAGTTCTTTAACACTCACACAACGACACAATTGTTCCGCCGGCTCCGTTTTCCTACCACAACTTCAGAAAACAACTCAACGTGTGAAAATTTTCAAGTGAGAATAACAACAACATTTACTGAGTACGGTGAGTTTAAAAAACGTGAGTGAAAAATTATACAAAAAGAGAAGAGAGAAAGAGAGAGAGAGTGAAAATAGCTGTTTCCGTTTGTTATGGAAATAGCGGTTTACACCACAAACATACACCATTTGCACGCACACCTTCAACCCCTTGCATTTTTGTTGAATGAGGGAGAGGGGTTGGTTGCATTCGAATTGTGGTAAGATTTTCTTTGTTTTGAGGTGTCTGTAGCGGTATTTTTAATTTTGTTATCCTATTAAAGGATCAAAGGGGTTGTTAAATGTTTGTATTCTTGTTGTAAAAAACCGTAATAGATTAGAATGATAACATATTATCCTTCATCAGCCCCTTAAAAATCTCACAAATTTATTTACTTCAGACTTTTCGTGTCTATTTTGGGTTTATGTTTACTATATTTTTTTAAGATTCTACACTTTGAATCCGGACTAATGATATGAATATTTCTAATCATTTATAAAGTGTATACAGTTTGTCTTGGAATATCCTTGAGGTTCGGCACTGTAGGTTTTGTGGATTAAGTAACAGTGCTGTTGTACGGGAAGTACCTGAAGTACATATATACATACCTTAACTTCGAAATTGACCTAGCTAGAAAGCCTTACATCACTCAGACCTTCACATGCCACAGCGGCATCTACAATATCTTAGCGTGGTGTGTGTCTTTGCTATTTTTTGTACGGACACAATCCTCAGTAGGCGGCGAATGTTTCCGTTCGTGTTACTGGCTTGAATTTTTTTAAAGCCTTAAGAACTATTCTCAGGAGATTTGAGTGCAATTAAAGTGATGCAGGTTAAACTGCATTATGCGAAGTGATTGCTGCTTCCATTCTTTTACTGTTTTTGAACTGCACGGAACCTTATCCATTCTAGGCCAAAATGTAGTTTACCCTCATGATTTTTTAAATACTCCTGGCCATTCGTGTCTAATGACATTCTGATAAAAAGACCCCTTCTTAGAGCTAGCCTGGAGAAGCAAAACCCCATCTATAACAACTTAGTATGGTATGTGTATCTGCTATTTTTTATTGTACACACACAATCCTCAGTAAATGGCGAATGTTTGTTTTTGAAGGCGAAGCGATTGTTGCTTGCGTTCTTTTACTGCTTTAGAGCTAGACGTAATCTTATCCATTCTAGACAAAAATGCTGTTTGCCCTTACGAATTCTTAAATATTCCTGAGGTGGTGTGTCTATAGAGACCCTGTCAAAAAAAGACTCCCATTCTCCGGAGTGTGACTAACAAGCTTCTAAGAGCTAGCCTGGAGAACCAAAGCGACATCTATAATATTTTAGTGTGGTGTGTGTCTTTGCTATTTTTTGTACAGACACAATCCTCAGTAGGTGGCGAATGTTTCCATGTGATCAGTTCTTGTGATTGCTGCTTGCGGTCTTTTATTGCTTTTGAGTTAGACGGGACCTTATACATCCTAGCCCAAAATGCAGTTTTCCCCTCACGAATTCTTAAATACTCATGGGATTGTGTGTTTATTGACACCCTGAGGAAAAGACCCCCATTCTCCGGAGTGCGACTAACAAGCTTCTTTGAGCTAGGCTGGAGAACCAAAGCGAAATCTATCACATCTTGGTGTGGTGTATGCCTTTGCTATTTTTGTACAGACACAATCCTCAGTAGATGGCGAATGTTTCCAACTGGCTTGATTTTTAAACCCCTAAGAATTATTCTCAGGACATTTGACTGCGATCTAAGTGATGCAGCTTGATCTGCATTATGCGTAGCGATTGCTGCTTGTGTTTTCTACTGCTTTTGAGCTAGACGGACCTTTATCCATCCTAGCTCAAAATTCAATTTGCCCTCCCACAAATCTTAAATACTCCTGTCCTTGTGTGTCTACTGTCTGTCTAAACAGACCTCCATTCTCCGGAGTGTGACTAACAACCTTCTATGAGCCAGTATGGAGAACCACAACGCCATCTATAACAAGTTAGTGTGTGTTGGGTCTTTGCTATTTTTTGTACAGACACAATCCTCAGTAGACTGATTAGTTCTTTTTACTGGCTTGATTTCTAAACCCTTATGAATTATTCTCAGGGCATTTCACAGCAATTTTTATCATGCAGGTTGATCTGCATTATACTGCTTTTGAGTTAGACGGAACCATATCCATCCTAGCACAAAATGCAGTTTGCCCTCACGAATTCTTAAATACTTTTGTCCTTGTGTGTCTATTGACACCCTGATAAAAATACCCCCATTATCCGGACTGTGACTAGCAAGCTTCTAAGAGTAAGAATACTGTTTGCACCCTGGGTCCACACGGGGTAGTGCCACCCATACTGATGATACCTTCCACAAAGAAACTTCTTCACACTAACAGCCGCTAGTCGGCACCCTTCCCAGAGTTCTCCAAGACTGTCTATCATGTTCAAAAGAAAGTCTAGAGATGCCTTGTTTTCGCCGTACTGGGACTAACAAGCTTCTAAAAGCTAGTCTGCATATTGGTATTTTGTTTTCTGAGTGTTGTCAATATGTGCGCTGGGACCACATGGGGTGATGACACCCATACTCCCCTATGTAAGGGTATTCTATAGGGGATCTCCTTCATATTAACAGTCGATGATCGGCACCTTTCGCAGAGTTCTCTAAAGCCGTCTATTCCTTGTTTTCGCAACAGATTACTCTAATTCCTCTGTATTCGGCAGCGCTACCGAACTGTGTGTGTTTGGGGGTTCCCCATCACCATCGAACACGACGTCATGACGTCCTCTGTAGGCGGCAGCGCTACCGGACTGTGTGTGTTTGGGAGGTTCCCCATCTCCAGCGAACACGACGTCACATGAACGGTCTTCAATTACCAGCTATCCATTATCAGCGACTTCAGGATCGATTATACCTTCAGGATCAGATCTATCGATGACTGATACTCGAAGTTAATTCGTTATCAATGGTCTGCTTGTCTTCTGTCTAGCGACGCTACCTGTGAAAGACGATACAGACACCTTTTGGCTCAGTTTAGCTTGAGAGGCACCTTAGCTATGATGTCTTTCCGGCTCTCATTTTTTTGATCGCCGGCAAATGAGGTAGAATCTTTGGATGCTTGATTCGGGTTGGATCTTTTGGCCTTGGGGTGTGGTTCTTCCGTTAACCTAACTCCTCACCATATTCGTGAGAGAAAATCTAGGAAGTAACCTTCTGGCTCAATATAGCTTGAGAGGATGTCTTAGCTATGATGTCTTTCCGGCTTTTATCTTTTGATAGTCGGCAGAGGAGATAGAAAGTTTGGAGACCTGACTCGGGTATGTATCTTGGCCTTGGAGCGTGGTTCTTCCGTTAACCTAACCCCTTCAGTGTATTTTTCAGTGGAGAAGGGTTTGTTGTGGTAGGAGCCACACGTCCAGATACAGTGGTCGATTCCGGGTCAGACTTCCGTACCTTTTGCGTAAATAATTTTATCTGGGGTAGATTCATTTCTTTTGATATCAGCTCCCTCAAGTTTGAGGGGGACTCTGTTTGTGCAGGATCTTCCTTTGAAGAGGGAGTTGTCATGAGAGGTGAATCTTTCGCTGAGTCAAGCCGCCATCGCTCCCAATTTGACCTTTGGGGGCTATTGAGTTCGATGTTGACGTACCTCAACTCTAAACCCCCGAAAAGGATTGATGAAAGTGTTGCAGCTGATGAGCAAAGAAAAACCATCCGACTCAGGTACAAACACGATCAGGCGGAGCAATGATGGGTCTGTGGCAGCGTCAACTGCTTCAAAAGTCGCTGGTCCTCAGTTGACAAATCAAAACGCACAGCTAGTGGTTGTGAAGAAGATGAGGTCATCCGAGGAACAGTCTCCTGCCGCGAAGAAGTTGACATAGTCGGTCCATTCGCCTGCGTCGTATGCTTCGGTGAGGAAGGTTAGTAAGAAGATCACTACTGGAGAAACCAAAATCTCTTCAAAAAGTAAATCTTCCTTGAAATCTTGTACGTCAGCAAAGGCAAGCGAGGATAACGCTTAGCTCAGCTCTTCGCAGAATCCATTCTTGTCATACACGAAGCATGTTTACAGTACTGCTCGCTGAATTATCTCGGATGGACTCCGGCTAGCAATCGCCCGCAAGGCTGATCCCAATGGGCGCATCAGCCATTGTCATAGGTTGCTAGTGGAGCGTTATCTTAAGATTGTTCTCATCTCGGACGTGCTTGACCAGAGTAATGCATGACTTGACCATGCTGCTCTTTACACGATGAAGAATAAGGAATCAGCAGTTTTTCTTATTCAGACAGTTAAGGACTTTGACTGGCAACTGTATCTGTCAACGACATACCGTGTGGGATGGTGACTTTAGAATTCTTAACTCCTTTCAGAAGAACGTTTGCCACTGACTAGTCTGGAGAGGATTACTTAAGAAATCTAGGGGAGTGCTTAACTTCGAGCTAGGAAGGTTATGCTTCCGAATCCCCCCAAAGAACCAATAGTAACGATGCATCAAAATCTTAGCTATGTGCCAATAAATTTGCATCATTGCACAGCTGTCACAGCTGAAGTTCTAAACAGAACAAAGGTTATCCATGTAGCGGTCTCCTACATATTAGAGATCCCCTAATGCCGGGCCGAAGAAAGCCGACAACATTTTGCCCTATGGGAGCGGACGCTGACCCTAAGCCTCCGCCAGGGTAGTGCTATTGCAGGGGCCCAGAACTACTTATCGGATGACGAACTTGAAACCATAGTCATTCCAGCGATTGCTGTCAACGATACTTTGGCCTTGGTCTCAGCGGAAGCAAACAACCCAGAACCATCTGAAGTATCAACAAACCGACCATCGGCCGCAGCCGACAAAACTAGCCTTCTAGGACAGGACGCTTTTGAGGATGTATGCCCATCCTTGGTGGCTCTAACCACCTCAACCAGCTCTGAGACTCGGTTTCGCTAAGGAGAAGAGGGATAGCACAGATCGATGAACTTCCTCAGTAAGTACATCTGCAGGGAACTCTCGCCCATCTCGATGAGAGAAATCAAATAATTCAGGATTAGTCTCAGGGTGGTGAGGAAGTTTGAAAGGAAACCTTACTTAGCCAAGAAAAATTCTGAAATTTATTGGCTTTCACTCATCCCCATGATCGGCTCAACAATCTTACCAACAGTAGTATGACTGGAGGTGGAGACATGGATCACTGCCGTGTCCATGGATCACTGTCGTGTTTCATCGTCTTCTGTCAGCGGGATGGTAAGGAAACCACAGCAAGGACTTGACAACTATGCCTAATACTCGTTGAAGCGCCCAGGTATCAACAAGGCTCCGTTCAAAGGCATTTGGTATCCCACCTGTAGGTACGTGGTCGCTTAACACCCCTATGATAAATATGTCGCTCGTCCTAGATATGTATTGTGAAAATAGTTGGCTCGCGATAATCCTTTCCCTTTTTTTAACCGGGCTTGGGACCGGTATTTAGTTTTCATTTGGCGGTATAAAATATTCCGGCAAGGAATTGCTGTTGCAGGTATCTCCCGGTTTTCGGTACTTTAGGGATTTCTATCAAATTATCCAACCGAAATGGCAATAATTTGATATGTAGACTTCGAAGGGGTATAATAATAGAGAATTATCGGTATAGGTCCACATTTTGATATAGCCACATTTTATCGCCACCTTTAACTAGAGATACCGGTAGTTCCACAGGTGAGACCACGAGGAGGATGGAAGAGGTACCAATTAGATTTATGAATTCTGCAATGTTAAAGCCAAATAATCTTGGCTCCATGACCTTTATTTCCACCAGTCACATTTTTGAACGAGTAAATTATTTTCTAGCTAACCCCCTGTTTTTGTAAAAGTTTTTATTCTTCTCACACGAATTGTCAAATTTCGTAGATCGATTTACTCACCTTAGCGCAAATGTTGAGCTCTGATTTTTAAAAGAGGAATTCTTAACCATATATGGAACGCGCTTACGAAAAATTAGGTCCGTCTGTCATCTGTGGGCTGAGCTATGGATGCCTCAATTATTACGAATATAGACGAACGAACAAAAAATAGTTACAAAAACAGGGGGTAAGACTTAAAGGCACCCATACCTACCTTCGCTACCTTTAACAGGAGTTTCTGGTAGTTCCCCAGTTGGGACGGTTGGTTTTAACTAAATTTTTTGACCGAACTATCTGCAATTTGACATTTGAGATTCCCTGAGGTCACAAAACTTCTCCACCAACAATAATGGGGCATAGGTCCACGTTTTGGAATATCCCCCGTATAACGGTACCACCCGATTTCAGGTATTTTGTTAGCTACATTTTAAAACCAAATTAGCTATAATTTGGTATTTAAGGTTCGAAGTTGTCATAAAACCACCATAAATTGTGGACATAGGTCCATGTTTTAAAATATCCCCCTATATAACCTTACCTCCCGATTTTCGGTATTTTGAGGATTTTAGTTTCATGTTCAGACAAAATTAGCTATAATTTGACATTTAAGGTTCGAAGTGGTCAAAAAACGTATCCACCAAAAATTGTCAACATGGGTCCATGTTATGGTGTATCTCCATATAATGGTAACTTCCGATTTTTGGTGTTTTGAGGATTTAAACTACATTTTCAAACCAAATTGGCTATGATTTGGCATTTAAGATTTGAAGTGGTCAAACAGCGTATCCACCAAAAATTGTCGAAATAGGTCCATGTTTTGACATAGCCCCCATACAACGGAACCTTCCGATTTTCGGTATTTTTAAGGATTTTAGTTACATTTGTTTACCAAACTATCTGTACTTTCACATATGAGCTTCCCAGTGGCCACAAAATTTCTCCAGCTAAAATTGTGGACATTGGTCCTTGTTTTGGTATAGCTCCCATATAACGGTACCTCCCGAATTTCGGTATTTTTATGATTTTAGCTACATTTTCGGACCAAATTAACTATAATTTGGCATTTGAGGTTCCCTGCAGTCATGAAACTGCATCACCAAAAATTTTCAACATAGGCCCATGTTTTGGTATAGCCCCCATATAACGGTACCTACCGATTTTTGGTATTTTTCAGGATTTTAGCTACATTTGTTGATCAAACTATCTGTAATTTGACATTTGAGGTTTCCAGTGGTCACAAAATTTCTCCGTCAAAAGTTGTCAACATAGGTCCGCACTTTTATATCGGCGTCATATATAGGTGACGCCCGATTGTAGACATTTTTAGGAACAATTTCTGATTTAGTTTAGTCATTTTGGGTATTCATGGTCATTTTTGGTATTCATCCTCCTAAAATTGTGGACAGGAAAGCAAACCGATTATTTAATTTTAGACCAGAATATTTTATGGTGGAAGGAATAAAAAGTTCGGGCCGGTCCGGAACTTAACGATTTCTTACTTTTTTACCCCAAACACATGATTGGCCGTGTCTAAGGGAATATTCTCTCTTCTAGATCTAAGGTTGACTCAAGCCATCAACCAACTCTGATTTTTAGGTACCTAAGTCGCCGGTTGGATTTTTTTTAGTTGCTGAAAAATTTTTCTGAAGCCTTATGTTATTTGACTGTGATGCAGTATTTCAAATTGTTGAATACAATCTGGTTTCTAAGAGCCGAATTTTTGGTTTTAGGAGTCTTTAGCTAAAATAACACCCTTCTTCCGACAAATGCCAAATAAAGGCTCCTCATTAATGTGAGGCAATTTGGATGGAAGGAAAGAAATCTTAATGGGAGCTTCGCGTTTCTGATTCTTGCATTGCACTGAGCAACAAAGTCCGGTCTAATGCACTTCGTTGCTCAGTGCAATGCAAGAATCAGAAACGCGAAGCTCCCATTAAGATTTCTTTCCTTCCATCCAAAATTTGATATGTCTACGGTAAAAATTCGGCTTCCCTATTTTGACTTGACTTTTTTATCAGAAGTACCCCTTAAGATGTTCAAATCGCCCCACTTTACTCCTAATTAATGTGGTTCTCCATCACGGTACTAAGGCTTCAAATTGTTCTAATGACAGTGGACACAGACCGACACATTTCTGGTGACTTTTCATACTACACCCTTAATGTTAAAATTGCGCAATATTTTCCTCTGTTTGTTTCCGTATTTTCAACGAGCCTCCATTTCTCCGGTAATACAATGTAAAGCAGCACTCATTGTTTATTGTGCAATTCTCTTCAAAATGCCCAATGTACTGCTGTGGTCTCTCTCTCCCTCAGTAACTGTAATTGACATTTCAACAATACCAACAACACATTATTGTAATGAGAGTTAGTTGTGTCTCTTAAAATTGTAATTTCTCTAAGAAAAAACAAGAGTAAATAATAACAGTTATTTTGCAAAACCCCATGTTGTTGGAGCACAACAAAGTGTGTGGGTGTTTAGGTGGGAGCGGGTGTGCTGCGGGTGTTTTGCAAAGTTTGTGCGTAAGGCAGGCATAGAGACAACAGACATAGTAAAAGTAGTATGGCCAAGTGTAGTTGTCAGGCAGCATCGTAATAGTATACAATTTGGATTTACTCTCTTGCGGCGGCTCCCCCTTGCCATTTTTTTTGTTTTTGGAGAAATAAACACACAACACAATTCATAGAATCCCAAAAAAGGATAATCATCACACACAAAAACAACACAAAATTGTCACACACAGAAGAAGAGAAAGGAAAATTCAGAAAAATCACAGAGTCACGCGAGACCACCAACCAACCACACAGTCATTTGGAAAATAAAGAGCTGAATGGGATCCAAGAAGCGGTATTGGCAAATAGTTTCATTTCGCAAATCGTATGAAAAAGTAATGCAAATTAACTAACAAATAGAAAAAAAAAAATAACAAAAAATAGGCAAGACACAGCAGCAGTAGTGTTTTGATGGCGTGTCAAGCTGGCATTAAGGAAAACAAAATTGTGAAAAAAAATTAATTTGAATAAAATTTAAGAAAAAATTTAATTAAAAAAGGAAATAAAATAATAAAAAATTTTGCAAAAGGAAGTGTGTGAATTAAAATTAAAAAAAAAAATTAAATGTGAAGTGCATTGCTTAAAAATATAATACATAATAATTATAGAATAATTATAATAATTATAGAAAATAATAATACCTAGTCCAAATTGTGAAAATAATCCGTTTAAAAAAATCACCTAAAAATCCTTGGAAAAAAAGAAAAAAATCTGTTTAAATATCCTTGTGGTGGTCAGTCAGTCAGTCTAACAAAATTTCCTATTTTGCCAACAAATTTGTTTGTCATCTTCTCAAAACATCACAACACATCAAAGCTATACTATATTACACCACATAGCCCAAAAGCCATATACCAACATAGTATATGCCTGCTGTGCTGATTGCCAGGATTTTGTTAAGAATTCAAGGATTTGCCAACATCTCTTTTGACACGGCAACCAAGCCAGCACAAAAAAGAAAAGGCGAGCAACATTGTTGTCGTCATCGTCATCATCATCATCGGCATTGATTGTAACAGCAGCAGCATCATCATCAGCCTTTCGTCTTGGCAGTGAAACCGCAACAACAAAATCGGCTGAAACACCTTTCAATTCATTTCTCCAAATATTTAAGGTAAGTCCAAATTTTTTTCACACTTCCTTCTTCTTCATCCTCTTCTGCTTTTATTTCCTTTCAATATATATTTTTTTTGTTTTAAGATGTTCGGAAAATTATATAAGCAAAACTCTGGCAGGATATATTCCTGCCGTGATACATTTCTTATTAGGAATCTAATACTGCTATTTTCTTCCTTATAGCCGAATGGCCAAAATATTTTATCAACCCCCACCCCTTTTCATGTGATGTTTTTCAGCTTCTTTCGTGTTTGCCAAAAAAAGGAAGAAAGAACAATAACGACAACAAATATGTACACATGTTCAATAACATGTGTTATTTTTTGTTTTGTTTTGATAGTCCTTAAAGGACTTTTCCTTCTTGTTTTTCATTTTCACTTTTTTTAGATGTCAAATACGGATTTTTTTTTGGCAGATTTTCTAAAGAAGTTTATCTTTTTGGGTTACTTTGAGGTGCCCTACAGAAGGTATTTAAGGCTATAAAAGGATAATTCCGGATAAAGTCAAATATCGTATCGTAGTCGATATTCGGACAAAATTCGAGGCTGTAAGAAATAATGCGAAAAACAACGTTTGGACCAAATCGGTTCCAAACTTTGAGGGTTATCTTACGTATTACCTAATTTGGTACCTACAGGCTTTTTTTACTTACCCACCAAACAAGCTGCGCAGTAACAGGGCCGCAAGCAAGACTTTTTAAAAAAAAAAAAATCAAAACTATCTGATGAAGTAAAAGTTTGAACCAATCAGAGAGTTATCTTGCGTATTTGCCATTTTAGTTGGTGCCGTCAAGGTTTCTTGTAGGTTTTATGTCATGATCTTAGGAAGTAGGGACTTGCCCCCGAAAATGTAAATGTACCATCATAAAAGGGACCGCAAGAACGCAAGAAAAAAATTCAAAACGATTCGAAAGGAGCTCTTATACTTCACTTTTTCCGAATTTTGTATGGGAGGTTCCCGAAGGAGTGGACCGATATAGTCCACATTCGAAACCGATCTATGCCTTAATATTACCAAAGTTTTTGACCAATTCGATTACTACAGTTATCGTGCACACAATTTTATTGAAATTTTTAGAACTTTTGTGGGGGAGGAACCGAAAGGATTGTACCGATATTAACCATTTTCAAACTTAAGTTAAGTTTGGACAAAATATGCGAATGCCAAATTTTGGATTTGATCGGTTACTTCGTTCGAGAGTTATTGTGCGTACCAGCCAGAGAGACAGACGGACATACATTGCTCAATCGACTCCAAACACTGAAACCATTGTTGACCTTTTACAAAGCAATAGACCGGTCTGTGTTAAGCTATACGACACCGATATGGTATGCAAATATTAGCGCAACGCAGAGGAATAGTACATTCACAAGACAACAGTGGACCACCTTAATGAGGAGACGAAAATTGTACCAATGAAATAGCAAAACAAGATGTTGTCGATACAGCACCTGCTTGGCTTCGCAGCCACAATCTAGTGGACAGGCATCCCCAATCCAGGCACGTCAGGAGAGGTCGTCATTATCAGGGGATAGAGGCCCAAAGGTACAAACAAGAACCTCTAGAACCTTCTAGAAAGGCAACAGAAGACCTTTGGAGGCCTTCTAAAGACAAGAGAAGACCATTAGAGGTCTTCTAAACGCAGCTCCAGACCTTTGGAGGTCTTCTAAAGGCAACTGAAGAAAACAACCACAGACCTTTGGAGGTCTTTTATAGACAACGGAAGATCTATTGAGGTCATCTAGACAACAGAAGACTTCTTGATGTCTTCTAAAGCCAACAGAAGACCTTTAGAAGTATTCTAAAGACAACAGAAGACCTTTGGAGGTCTTCTAAAAGCAACTGAAGACTTTAAAGGCCTTCTAAAGACAACAGAAGACCATTTGAAGTCTTCTAAACGCAGCTCCAGACCTTTGGAGGTCTTCTAAAGGCAACTGAAGACCTTTGGAGGCCTTATAAAGGCAACTGAAGACCTTTGGAGGCCTTCTAAAGACATCTGAAGACCTTTGGACGTCGTCTAAAGCCAACAGGAGACCTTTGGAGACACTCTTATTGTCTAAAGACAACAGAAGACTTCTTGAACAGAAGACAACTGAAGATCTTTGGAGGCCTTCTAAAGACAATCGAAGACCTTTGCAGATCTTCTATAGACAGCAGAAGACTTTTGGAGGTCTTTTATAGACAACAGCGGATCTATTAAGGTCTTCTAGACAACATAAGACCTTTGGAGGTCTTCTAAAGCTTACGGAAGACCTTTGGAGGTATTTTAAAGACAACAGAAGATCTTTGGAGGCCTTCTAAAGACAACAATACCTCTGTTGGTCTTCTACAGACAACATAAGACCTCTGGTCGACTTCTACAGACAACATAAGACCATGAACACGTTTTTCTGCCTAGGGTTTCTTCATTTCATTGGAATACCTAGGTATTCACATGTACATATTTATTTGTAACACAACTCAAAAAATGAAGACAAAGAGTACGCCCAATGAAAATAGAGGACAAATAGAGTAATTAAAAAAATAGAGCACGGTTACCTAAAATAGAGTATTGTACTTTATAATAGAGTACGGTTGGTCACCGTAGCCATACTAGGAGATCCATCCATCGCCACAGAAGAACGTCAGCTGGCAATGTAAATGCGAGTGCTTTTAACCAAATTAAGATCCGGACAATGCAACTGGCTTAATTCGTTTTTGAATTGAATGAATTGATGCATGCGGATTGGGACCGCATGACACTCTGCGTTTGTTTAACAGCTGCAGAACTTTTGAATCTGGACCCAAAGAAACTAGAAGCAGATAACTGAAAAAGATATACGAACGAATATATTTTCGTTGCTACAACAATATTAAAAATTCCAAGATTTTCCTTACCTATATTTTAAGGAGAGAGTCAATATCTACTGAGGTACTAGCTTAAGAGGCCTATGACCACCAAATCAAATGATTGGTGCGCACTACAAATCTCCATCTGGTTCACACATTTTGATCATATGTTTGGGAGCCCATAAAATTCAAAAATCTTTGCGGAAGTCCAATGGGCGAAAGCCCATGCTTCGGTGAAATTGCTCTAGACTCATCCATGTGATGGACTATGTTGCTCCATGCATGGTATGTTTCTTTACTTTAAAATAGTAGTAAAAATTGTGAACTGCTCTCATATTAGTTGTACACTTACTTCAAGTAAGGGCACGCTTTTCGAGTAAAAAGTAAAGGAACATAGCTTTTGTGAACACGACACCCAGTTAGACGTCATCATAATACGCAGTCCCCCCAACGGCAACCGCCCACGCAACACTTTACAATTGCTGTTGTTGTTCCAGTACCTACAAATTCATGTCTTTTCCAAATAAATTGCTATGAACTCCGATGTAACATTGAAGAAATATTGGACTTGAGTGGGAAGAAAATTATAGTTCCTTTGTCGAAGGAAACCATGCTCAACAACAACTGCATTACAGCGTTGCAATGATTACAACATACTGAGAACGTATTGCACCAGAAGTGGAGTTGGGGGACAAGCACTGCTGTTCAATACATACCTAGTCGCTCGAGCTTGGCTCTAAGCGAGGTAGAGGTACCCGCTTTGGATGGTCAAAGCAGACAGGTCTTGGGGGACTTTAATGCACATAAGGAGTTGTGGAGTTCGGTCCTACGTAAGTACCAGAGAGGTATATCCGTAGAATAGTGCTGGTGGAGCTTGATTCATCAAAAGCCTCTGGTACAGTCAGCCACGTTATACTCACTGTTTGAGATTACTGAGAAAACCAACCTCCGTCCCACGTTTTGATATAGCCCCCGAAATATCTAAAATTTAGCATGTGGTTTGAAACACTTTTGTTGAAAATTATCGATATATGTAGGTCCACGTTTTGATATATCCCCCGTTAAACTGTACATCCCGATTTTCGGTGTTTTGAAGGTTGTGGCCTCTATTTCCCACCGTAATGACTAAATAGCTGTATTTAGTTTTCGCTAAAGGTACAACAAAATTTATGGGTACAAAACATTCGAGGGTATTTTCTCAAATTTTAGAACCGACAACGACGCCCAATATGAGATTATTAGCAGTTAAGATGTCCTGCGAGGATTTAAGGAAAAGCTTAGTACATTCATAAACTGAAGGATACTGACTGTTCCTATACTGATGGTTTCTTTTTGATTCACGTGCAGGGCATAGATTTTGGGACCTCTCTGCTACATGTTACTTTCAATGTTGTGTTAGATTACCGTTTCCGTGGTTTCAAAGCTGCTACATGAATACGGGTGCGGAATCGATATTTGCTCTTCATGGACCTCCTGACTTAAAATTGTGTGCGTGTATATTTTGATAATATTTTTCTCGGACCATCGCGGATATTTTTTTCCAACGGCCAGCGTGGATATTTTTTTTAATATTTTTTAGGACCATCGCTGATATTTAGGAATATTTTTTTAGGAAAATATTTAGGGACCGTCTATCCTATGAGCGTGGATATTTGAAGAAAAAATTTAAGGATCATCTTTAATTTTATTTAATCTTTTTTTTCAAGAACGAACGTGTATATTTTAATATTTTTTTCAAGGACCAGCGTGGATATTTTAATATTTTTTTGAAGGGCCCGCGTGGATATTTTAATATTTTTCCCAAGGACCACCGTGGAAATTTATATATTTTTTCAAGAACCAGCGTGGATATTTTAATATTTTTTCCACGGACCAGCGTGGATATTTTAATATTTTTTTCCAAGGACCAGCGTGGATATTTTAATATTTTTTTCAAGGACCAGCGTGGATATTCTAATATTTTTTTCAAGGACCAGCGTGGATATTTTAATATTTTTTTTTGAAGGACAAGCGTGGATATTTTTTTATATTTTTCCCAAGAACCAGCGTAGAAATTTATATATTTTTTTCAAGAACCAGCGTGGATATTTGAATATTTGTTCCAAGCACCAGCGTGGATATTTTAATATTTTTTCCAAGGACCAGTGTGGATATTTTAATATTTTTTCAAGGACCAGCGCGGATATTTTAATATTTTTTTCAAGGACCAGCGCGGATATTTTAATATTTTTTCCAAAGGCCAGCGTGGATATCTTAATAATATTTTTCTAGGACCATCGGGGATATTTTAACAATATTTTTCGAGGACCATCGGGGATATTTAGGAATATTTTTTAAAGAAAATATTTAGGATGTTTGATGAAAAATTTTAAGGACCTTTTTTAATTTTTTTAATCTTTTTTTCAAGAACCAGTGTGGATGTTTTAACAATTTTTTCCAAGGACCAGCGTGGATATTTTAAAAATTCTTTTCAAAGACCAGCGTGGATATATAAATATTTTTTTTAAAGGACCAGCGTGGATATTTTAATATTTTTCCCAAGGACTAGCGTGAATATTTTAATATTTTTTTCAAGGACCAGCGTGGATATTTTGATAACATTTTTCAAGGACCAGCGCGGATATTTTAATATTTTTTCCCAAAGGCCAGCGTGGATATTTTAATAATATTTTTCTAGGACCATCGGGGATATTTGGGAATATTTTTTAAGGAAAATATTTAGGGACCGTCTATCCTATGAGCGTGGATATTTGAAGAAAAATTTTAAGTACCATTTTTAATTTTTTTTAATGTTTTTTTTTCAAGAACCAGTGTGGATATTTTAAATTTTTTTTCCAAGGACCAGCGTGGATATTTAAATATTTTTTTAAGGACCATCGTGGATATTTAAATATTGTTTTAAAGGACCAGCGTGGATATTTTAATATTTTTCCCAAGGACCAGCGTGGATATTTTAATATTTTTTTTCAAGGACCAGATTGGATATTTTAATATTTTTCCCAAGGACCAGCGTGGATATTTTAATATTTTTTTTTCAAGGACCAGATTGGATATTTTAATAGTTTTTCCAAGGACCAGCGCGGATATTTTAATATTTTTTCAAGGACCATCGCGGATATTTTAATATTTTTTCCAAAGGCCAGCGTGGATATCTTAATAATATTTTTCTAGGACCATCGGGGATATTTTAACAATATTTTTCGAGGACCATCGGGGATATTTAGGAATATTTTTTAAAGAAAATATTTAGGGACCGTGTATCCTATGAGCGTGGATGTTTGATGAAAAATTTTAAGGACCTTTTTTAATTTTTTTAATCTTTTTTTCAAGAACCAGTGTGGATGTTTTAACAATTTTTTCCAAGGACCAGCGTGGATATTTTAAAAATTCTTTTCAAAGACCAGCGTGGATATTTAAATATTTTTTTTAAAGGACCAGCGTGGATATTTTAATATTTTTCCCAAGGACTAGCGTGAATATTTTAATATTTTTTTCAAGGACCAGCGTGGATATTTTGATAACATTTTTCAAGGACCAGCGCGGATATTTTAATATTTTTTCCCAAAGGCCAGCGTGGATATTTTAATAATATTTTTCTAGGACCATCGGGGATATTTGGGAATATTTTTTAAGAAAAATATTTAGGGAACGTCTATCCTATGTGCGTGGATATTTGAAGAAAAATTTTAAGTACCACTTTTTAATTTTTTTTAATGTTTTTTTTTTCAAGAACCAGTGTGGATATTTTAAAATTTTGTTCCAAGGACCAGCGTGGATATTTAAATATTTTTTTAAGGACCATCGTGGATATTTAAATATTTTTTTAAAGGACCAGCGTGGATATTTTAATATTCTTCCGAAGGACCAGCGTGGATATTTTAATATTTTTTTTCAAGCACCAGATTGGATATTTTAATATTTTTCCCAAGGACCAGCGTGGATATTTTAATATTTTTTTTTCAAGGACCAGATTGGATATTTTAATAGTTTTTCCAAGGACCAGCGCGGATATTTTAATATTTTTTCAAGGACCATCGCGGATATTTTAATATTTTTTCCATAGACCAACGTGGATATTTTAATAATATTTTTTCAGAGACCAGCGTGGATATTTCAATATTTTTTTAATGACCAGCGCGGATATTTTAATATTTTTTTTCAATGACCAGCGTGGTTATTTTAGGAATATGTTTTAAAGAAAGTATTTAGGGACCGTCTAACCTATGAGCGTGGATATTTTAAGAACATTTTTTTGGTTTGGATATTTTAAAAATATTTATTATATTTCAAAAATTTTTTCTTTCAAAAACCAGCATAGCTTCTCTTTTTTTGAGCGTGGATATTTTAATAATATTTTTTAAGGACCAGAGATGATATTTTAAGAATGTTTTTAAAGGACCTCCTTATCTGTGAGGGTGGATATATTAAGGAAATGTTCGAAGGACCATATGAACAGTAAACTTGCATACCCATAAACGAGAATATTTCTTTCAAATTTGTTCAAAGCACATTAGAACCATGTCTGTGTAGAATATCCACAATTCGTGGCTTACCACAAATCTCTTTTTACATTCGGTCTCTTTGACATTTTTCGTTTGTTTGTCTTTTGACTTTCGTGATGTTGTTAATGATGGTGATGACGACAACAGCAATGACGACTATGTCGATGTTGTTGTTGTTGCTGGGCTAACGCTTTTGTTAATCCTAAAACCGCTTTTAGTTTTTTTTAGTTTGCTTGTTTATGTTGTGTTGTGCTGTGCCTTGTTGGTTTTTTTGTTTTGCTCCTTTAAGTCCTTTTATTCTAAACATGAATGCCGTACGCGATGCCTGAGCTTTTTTGTGGGTAAGATTTTGAGGGTAAAATTTTTTTTGCTGTGTTTGCTTGCCACCCACATACACATAATATACGAATATTTGGTTGTTAATATGTTAGTGCGCGTGTAGCAAGACATACATAGGGATATGCTTACTTGTACATATGTAGTGATTACATTCATTATGAATGTTTTCTTACATGCCGAACTTTTCCACACTGGAATCGCGTGTTTTGTGTTCCTTTTAAAGAAAATAAGAAAAATACCGTTCACAAAAAGTTTTGGACCTAAAAAATTCTCCTCCCTTAAAATATTATGCACATTTGCTGATATTCAAACACACTTACATAGACTGATACACAAATTGAGAAGAAGGAAAAGGAAAAAAATGTTCAAAGAGCTATGGGGGAAGCTTTTATGAAAAACGAATGGCTTTGGAAATGTTGAATGTCTTAAAAAGTTTTTAGTGATATAAAACGCCGGCGTATCTTAGAGAAGATGGCATGAGTGAGTGTAGTGTAAAAGTTCAGAATTTTTAGTTGAAAAAATTTAATATTGTCGAAAACTGTTACATCTGTTGGGCATTTATCTAGCTCAAGTTTAGCTGCAGGGTACCTGTTTATAAATAACCGAAATTAAATATTTTTAAATATTTTTTTTGTAAACTGTCACAATTGGAAAAGTGTACATTGTTCCAAATCGAAGATTATATCTGAGACAGATAGATGCTCTTAGTAAGACCATAATCTTTAAATAGTCCAGATGTAAGCCGACATTATGTACCGGAGATTCGAATTAGCCGCCATATCAGGACAATCCCTACCTTGCCCCACGGTAATTCTCAATATATCAAGATTATTTTGATCAAACTACCACTACCGAACAAAATTATGTCCTTAATTATTGTACCCATTCCTATTAAATTTATAAATATGTGTTATGTTGTATTTTAAATCGTTGCCCATTAATTGTTTTCAGAAATTACTGTGCGCTGTAGTTGTTGTTATTAACATGACTGTGATATTCCGGCTGTCACTGTTTTTGTTATTGTTGTTGCTTCTGCTATATTGTTTTGCTACAATGGAAAAAACACGCAAATATTTATTTGTTTATTTGTCTTTCTTGGTTAGACAGAATAAACAGGAATCTAAAGAATTAACAAACAATCTGATTTTGAGCAAACAACAACAACAACTACGAAAACTGTTTGAAATGTAGCCGCCATTGTCTTCACCAAAAAAGAAAAAAATAAGATTTTTATCTTTATCCAAATGTTTTCGTCTCAGCTAAGACGAAAATAATTTTAAATCATTTAAAATTAAAATATTTTCCGCGAAAATGTTCGTATCAATTCATCCTTCCCTTAAGCGGTCGTCTGGGTGATTGAGTAAATAATATTCAACTGGTGGTCTAGTACAAATAATAGTGTTCTCCATGGTTTTTATTTTATTTTCATTATTACAATATTGATCTAATCATATCCACTTAGCTTTAGGCAAATAAGTATTTCGTGTAACAGGTGGTCGAATGATGTATATTAATGTTGTGGTACAGTGTTGCGTATAATGCACATAAATAGAAATACCTTGGTACACACGATGTTGATGTAATATGTATTCCTAAATTTTGATTCATCAGAGGGGACATCTTTGAGTCAAAACAGGCTGTAACGTTATATAGCGGCTTTATAAATATTGAATTATTAGCTAGGGGAATTAACATATTTTTCAAAAATTCAAATAGAAAAAAAAACTGATATTTTTAATGGGTTTAAATAGGTTATTTTTTATATTTGTACAAAATATTATAAAATATGTAATAAAATAGAAAATATGTATGCGCGTGAAGATAAAATCGATTTTAACTAGCGGAGACAAAAAACACATTACTAGTGCTATAACAGTAGTATAACAGATTCGTACGAAGGTAGAACCGATTTTGAGAACCGATTTTCAAGGATATATGTTTTAGGCTATTTCTCAAGATGTAGAAAATATATGCGCACACGGAAAGTAGCGTTGGACAGCTGAATGTGTCCACTTTACACAAATGAAAACAGATTCTTAAAGGTCCATTGTCGAAATTTTAAATATCGACTATTTATGAAAGTTGTTGGTGGACCAATTGAGGGCCCACCTAGGAAAAATTTAAGCGTTGTGCGGATATGTGGCTTGCACAGCTAATTAGGCCATTGTGTCCAATATAAGAAAATAATAATTTGATTACAGGGTGAAAAAAAAACCTTTATATATGTGGGTGGACCTATTGAGGGGCCTCCTATGCGAAATCTGAGGGGGGTAGGAATTGTTGGCGTTTCATCATCGGTCGATTTTGTTTAACTTTCTACAATGAATCATTGGTTATCAGCATATTCTGATATCCAATCCAATGCTCTAGTTAGCTGCATACGCCATATATTCCTACCCTCCACAGATTTCGCCTAGGTGGCCCATCATAGGTCCACCCTCATACATGTAGAATTTTCATAAACGATCGATATTTCAAAATTCCCACAATGAAGATATATGAATTTGTTTTCATTTATGGAAAGTGGACAAATTCAGCTGTCCAACGCAACTTTCTGTATAGACACATCCTTTTTATATCCTGTGTAATAAGCCAAAACATATGATATCCTTGAAAAAATTTTTTTCAAGACTTTCCGATTTTCTCAAAATTTTTACGATGAAATGCTTAATGCTATGCATGCGTGTATCTTTTCTATATCCAGAGCAATATACTAAAACATACATATATCCTTGTAAATCGTTTTTCAAAATCGTTTTTACCTTCGTACGAATCTGTTATACAAATGTTATACCACCAGTGATTTTCGTCTCCGCTAGTTAAAATCGATTTTTTCTTCATACATATCAAATACATATATTCAAAAATCAAAATTATATCGAAATTTTGAAAAATGTGTAATTATCGCTGTCCACTCATTATATCCCAAGATGTCAATTTTAGTCCAATTTGGTTGGAAAATGTTAGTCCAGTCATAATGGACATTGAAATAGCTAAAATTCCCGCAAAGCAGAATTTTGGTTGAGAGCTAAGATCTGCCTCGATACCATGTGTGCGAAAAAAGTTAAAAATAAAAAGTTAAAATTCAAAGGTCAAAATTTAAGGGTATTTTACGTTTTTCTGAATTTTTCTTGAAAATGGTGGGTCTAATCAAAATGATTTTTTGATGACGATTTTTTTCTAAAACGAACCATTCTTGAGATAATGCTGTCCAAAAAACACATCATTTATATGCGCATATAAAGGTAGTATGCACATTAGGGTTATGAGTTTTTACAACCTCATATCCATGTATTATAGCGTGATGAGTTTCTACATAAGATTACATAAAACTTTAAGTATAAGGTGATTCGCTGGAAAAAAACCCCACACACAAAATGATTTTATGGGTAATTTTTTGATGGGGTAAGGTAGGGAAGACTAGTTTCAATCCTCACCACAGGATCATCTGGATCTTCTCCACCGAAGTTATTTTGTTATGTTGTCTTCGTGGAAACTCAACGACACATAACAGTGGAAGAAGGTTTTGCTTTGTTTTGCAAACACTTTCGTCGGGGTTGTGTGAGGTTCCAAAGAAAAACTTCTCATTACTTCGAGCTGACGATTGATGTTTGAGTATAAAAAGTTTTTTGTTGATGAAATTATTGAAAAACAACTTCGGTGCAGAATATCGACAAACAAGAAACAAGAGAACTGATGATCCTGTGGCGAGGATCGAAATTAGTCTTCCCTGCCTTGCCCCTTGGCGAACAATGCCAAACCTTCTCCACTAATAAATTAATTGTTTGAAATATTAAAACAACAACAATGGGATTAAGCCACACTATTTTGAAAAATCAACAGATATAATTAAAAAAATTCAAAATTTATTCAAAGGGGTTTGTGCATGAATGGAATGAACGTTATTTTAGTTATTAGTAGGTTTAAATTTATTCATTCGTGAACAGAAAATATTTTTTTTATTTTATTCATTCTTTCAAAAAAATATGTTTTTTTATATATTCCAATGAATTAAAAGTTATTTTAGTGATTAATAGGCAAAAGTTCATTCATCCGTACTACAGGAAATAATTTTTGAGAAAAAAAGTTTCCGAAAGTCATAACCCTAATGAAAACCGAACCGGCTAGAATAACTAGTATAAGCGAGTCTGTCCCCCGTAAAGAGCGCAATTATACATACCTACCTTAAAATAAAAAATAACACTATGCAACACTGAAAATGCAAACAACTTCTAGTATGCATTTTTTGAAAGTACATATTGAGACTACAAAAATCCTAGTAGGGTTTTGTCCTGTCAGATCAAGTTCGGATTTTATGGCCTCATCTAAACCGGGCTTAAACTACAGTTTTTTTGCATTTATCGATATCTCTCAAATAAAACGCTTGCACTTAAATTAAAAAATGGTGGCAAAATTAAACGGCAAGCGTTTTATTTGAGATATTCCATCATGAGGAAGTATACATATATTTATTGAGTCTAAGCGACAAATTATTTTCTAGTTTTAATTGCAATTATAAATAAAAAACTGTAATTTAATTTTTTTAAATTATTTTTTTATTTCTAACTTTTCAGTAATTAATTTTTTGACCACTGAGAACCTCATTATAGTTAATTTATGCCGAAAATGTAGATAAAAACTTTAAAATGCCTGAAATCGTGTAGTACCGTTACATAAGGGCTATACCAAAACTTGAACATATGTCCATAATTTTTTTTTTTGAAAAATTTCTGTTGCATTGGGAACTCCAAATGCAAAGTTTCAGCCAATTCGGATTGAAAATGAAAAGATAAAATCCTTGAAATACCTGAACTCGGGTGGTACCGCTATATTGGGGCTATACCCAAACCCTAACCTACGTCCAATATTTTTGGCAAGGAAGTTTCTGTACCAAATTCCAAATTACAGCCAATTCGACCAAAAAATGAAGATAGAATCCTTAAAATACTTTAAATCGGGTGGTACTGCTATATGGGGTTATAGGAAAAAATGGACCCATATTGGTTTTGTTTTTATATGTGGCTGGTGCGCATGATAACTCTCGAACGGATCAACCGATTCAAACTAAATATTGGGTATTGTAATATTTTGTCCAAACTTAGTTTAAGTTCAGTCCACTCCATTGAGTACCACCCCACAAAAGTTCAAAATTTTTCTGTAAAATGGTGTGAACGATAACTCTTGAAAGGAGCAATTGATTTGGTCCAAACATCGTATTATTCCTTCCAGATATATATCGGACTCGAATATAAACTATATCGGTCACTCTTTCGTAATATGTTTGCTAAACTTAGTTTAAGATCGAAGATGGGTCCACTCTTGCGGGTACCTCCCCCACAAAAGTTCAAAATTTTCTCTAAAATGGTGTGAACGATAAATCTCGAAGGGAGCAATTGATTTGGTCCAAACATCGCATTATTCCTTCCAGATATATATTGGGTTCGGATATGGACTATATCGGTCCATTTTTGAAATTTTTTCAGTATGTTGTCCTTGCTCCCTTTACGGCGGTACAATTTTTTTCTTGCGCAAGTCCACACATTCTGAGATATTGGCCTAAAAACTCTATGAAACCCTGACGGCACTAACCAAAATGACATATCCACAAAATAATTCTCGCAGGGAGCTTCTGATTGGTCAAAACTTTGCACGTCGTATTATTTGTTCCAGTCATGTATCAGGTTTTAATATGTACTATTTCAGTCCCGTTCTTCGGTTACCTCCCACATAAAATTTGGAAACAATGCACTTTATTATCTCGTCTCTGATCGTTTTGATTTTTTTGCTAAACGTTCTTACGAAAAATGTCTGCCGGCACCAACTTAACTGGGTAGTACTTAAGATAATCCCCGAAAGGAGAAACCGATATCGTCCCAACGTTGTGCATGGTATTATTTCCTACAGCCTCGAATTACGTCCGACTATTGACTACATGGGACCAACTTTTCGGGTACCACTCACACAAAGTTTAGAAAGAGTGCAGTGTAATGTTCTGTATGTGACCCTGGCTAAGATGGTACAATTTTTTTCGGGAGCAAATTTATACCTTAACTAATTTTAAATGGAAGGTGCTTACACCTGCGAAGTTTTTGCAGATTCTGAAACTACAATGCTCATAGATGAGAAATATCAAGAAACAAAAAAAAATCGCCGAATGTATTTTCAAATAAATCGCGATTTAAGTTCAGATTTTTAGTGTTCACGATTTTGCTTGGAAACCGCGAGTCCTATGTAAATAGGCCTAAAGAAAATGTTGTAGCTGTGAAAAATTCTCCACGAGATTGGCATTTATGATATTTTCGTAGGTTTTACTGTTTTTGAGATATAGTAGTTCAAATTGAGACAATGCACTGACTGTATCGCCTCCTTATAAAACAATGTCATGCAGGGTGCACCATAACTAACTTTTGATGTAAATCGCTGAAACAACAATGTTCATAGATAAGAAAAATAAAAAAAAAAAACAGAAAAAATCGCCGAAGGGATTTTTAAATAAATCGCGATCAAAATTTACAATTTTAGGGTTTTTTAGGTTTTCACGATTTTGCTTGGATACCGCAAGTCGTATCGAAATGAGTCTAAGAAAAATGTTATAGGTGTGAAAATTCTCTACAAGACTGGCCTTTAGGGTTTTTTCGTAGGTTTAACCATTTTTGAGATATAGAGCTTTAGTTCAAATTTTTAGGTTTTTATCTTAACTCTTCAAGATTTTGCTTGGAAACCGCAAGTCATATCAAAATGGGACTAAAGAAAATGTTGAAGCTGTGAAAATTCTCTACAAGATTGGATGATTTGTTTTTTTCTAGGTTGTACCATTTTCAAGATATATAACTTTTATTTGGCAAATTGCAGTAATTACATTGTTTTATAAGGAGGCGATACAGTCAGTGCATTGTCTCAATTTGAACTTCTATATCTCAAAAACGGTAAAACCTACGAAAATATCATAAAGGTCAATCTTGTGGAGAATTTTTACAACTAAAACAATTTCTTTAGGCCCATTTACATGGGACTCGCGGTTTCTAAGCAAAATCGTGAAAACCTAAATAACCCCTAAAAATGTGAACTTAAATCGCGATGTATTTGAAAATCCCTCAGGCGATTTTTTTGTTTCTTGATATTTCTCATCTATGAGTATTGTAGTTTCAGAATCTGCAAAGAATTCCCAGGTGTAAGCACCTTCCATTTAAATTTGGTTAAGACACACCGTGATACTTCTTGAGTAATTGGTCCAAAAACTCGAGAAACTCCTATAGATGTCAGAAGGATTGTCTTTTGATTATTTTCTGTAGGTCCGATACTGAGGGTATATCTCAGTTGGCACAGCTGGCTGATACTTTGTTATTTGGTTTTTCTTCTGAAAATACTTTTGTCCTCATTCACGATAGTTTTGCTGGGCACTTCATGTTGCTACTGACTAAAGAGTTGTCCTTACTGAAGTGTTGTCCGCATTATTGGAGCGGATTATACGTGGGCTACATGTTGTGTTTGCAGCTTTTCCACATTCACAGCATAAAGACGAGTGCGTACTTTGGCTGCTACAAAGAAATGGTCTGATTTCATACTCGTCCCTTGAATCCAACGGACATCTTAGGAAAGTGTTTTCGGTATATCACAAGATGATTTGTCGAGGTGTTGGAACATGGTGCTGCTTTGTGCCATTTATTTTTCCGCTCTAAAATTGATCAGCCTCATATCGTTGTCGAATGTTAACACATGAATGCTGCACTTGTTGATCCACATGACATTTTCCTCTCTAAGACCTCCTAGAATATATCCTTGGTTTATTTATTTTTCTCTTGGGTCGAGGCGTGGGTGCAAATGAGGCTAAATTAAAAAATTAGTTTTTTGTTTTGCTTTATTAAGGTGAAGGTAATTTTTAGAGTGATATTTGAATTAATTCTCTTTCGAGTTGAGCTGGTATGACCTGAGAGCTACATTGACAAGTTAGGAATCTACCGAAGTCCCACACATTTAACCATTATGTTACGTTTCACGGATGGTTAGACCGAACATCAGGCATATTAGAATGTTATTTTAGCGGGTGGACGAATCATTCGAAATTTGTATATTCAAATTATTTTATTTTAATGTTAGTTATTTTATTCCAAACCTTTCCTATAGTCCGACTTCGCTGATAAACCTATTTTTCAATGTTTTATGCTAAATATTACTATCTTAAAATGTATTCCAGTATTGCGTATAAGTAACATTAATACCTAGCATGATGCGTATTTGTAATTATTACTTATACGTTCCCTTATAAATTATTCAATAACTACATATGAAACCTAATAAAGTATTAAAAATGCTAATAAAATGAACTGCTTGACAGTGATGATAATTGACTGTGAATGATACTCAGCATACAATTCAAGTATCCTGTAGATGTTGCATAAATTAATTGATATATTCTTCAGTTTCACTTAACACAACCACTCGTACGTACATAAATATGTATTTAATATTCCAAAATTAATAAACAGCATTCACATTTAAATAAGGGGGAATTTCTACAGATGTCAACATTTATGAAAATATTTTCATAATACCTTTACAAAAGACAAAAGAGGTCTTACGAAGTCAATGACTTTTCACCTCAATAAACAGGCAGGCAAGCATTCAGGCAGACAGACAGACAGACACACCGATGCACACACACCGATGAGAAATTCCTTTAGTTGAAATGGCGCCAACCCAAAACATAATCCTGTGTATTAAAATGGTATATCATTGTTGTTGTTTGTTGCTGGTACTTCTGCTTCTTCTTCAGCCTATGGCCTAGCAAAGCCCTCGCACAAACATACGTACGTACTATGTATGTAGGTTTGAATGTATGTTCTGCAATGGCTGTTGCTGAGCCATATAATTGTTATTACATTCGAAATACTCGGAGGGTATGAGATAATTGAGGAAATACAAATGGCGGGCGGGAGGGAGAAAGGATGGGCGTTTGCAAACTCTGTCAAGTCAGAATACAAAAGGAATTGATTAAATTCCTAGAAATACATACAAATTTATGAGAATTTGCCTATACAGATGATAACACAATATGTACGCACTGTTAAAGTTTGTTTTTATTGTGTGTGAGTCTTTATAGGGAGAGGGAGAGAATTTTATTCTCAGTTCCTTACGCTCTTTGTTGTTATTATATGTAACTAATTTTTATTTAATATTTTGAATATTTGTTAAATCTCCAAGGATATATTATACTCATCATCCACATCAGATATGTCCGCTTGGATAGGTTTTCGTGACAACAAATGCCATGTATGCTCTCTCTATTTTATGCCGCCTTTGTTTGACCATTTTAAAAGAGTATCTTACCACTACTAATGCTGGAATATTTTGAGCAGCACTGATTGCAAATAAATTGCCTTTCCTCTCCCATTTCTCATTATTTATTACAACGGTAAATTTATTGGTTACTCTTCCTGATAAGGCACTTACTTTTATCTCTCTTAAGAAATATGTGTTTTTCTCTTCTCTTTTACTTTATATTCTCTCTTCAATTTGGTGTTAGTTGATAGTATTTGTTGTGAGCTGTTTTTCATCCATTCTTTTTTGTGTAAAATAGTAAATCATGTGGAAAATAATAGTTGATTGTCATCCTATTGTCCTTTTCTTTGTCCTCCATTCAAGTAATTCTTATTTACTGTGCTTTTCAACAAATAAATTAGAAGTAAAATAATTTTGTATTGAGAGGCTAGACAAAAGCGATGTAATGATAAACTAAACGAAAGCTGTGATGGGTTATTTTGTTTCCTTTTTTCATGGAACTAAGGCAGCAGTGGTGTGATTATAAGGATTTCGAAGGACAATCAGCAATAATTCTGATAAAACTAAAAAACCAAGAAGAGACTCTGAAAATATTCTTTATAGATGAGCTGAAGTGAGTAACGAGCTAAAGGAAGTTTTTTTAGACAACCTGACGGCAGTGTTTATAGTCGAGCTGAGGTAGTCTTTTAGACGCTCTGAAGGTGGTGGAAGGTGGTCTTTATATACCAGCTGAAGTTAGTCTTTATATACCAGCTGAAGTTAGTCTTTATAGACCAGCTGAAGGTGGTCTTTATAGACCAGCCGAAGGTGGTCTTTATAGACCAGCCGAAGGTGGTCTTTATAGACCAGCCGAAGGTGGTCTTTATAGACCAGCCGAAGGTGGTCTTTATAGACCAGCCGAAGGTGGTCTTTACAGACCAGCCGAAGGTGGTCTTTAGAAACCAGCCGAAGGTGGTCTTTATAGACCAGCCGAAGGTGGTCTTTATAGACCAGCCGAAGGTGGTCTTTATAGACCAGCCGAAGGTGGTCTTTATAGACCAGCTGAAGGTGGTCTTTATAGACCAGCCGAAGGTGGTCTTTATAGACCAGCCGAAGGTGGTCTTTACAGACCAGCCGAAGGTGGTCTTTAGAAACCAGCCGAAGGTGGTCTTTATAGACCAGCCGAAGGTGGTCTTTATAGACCAGCCGAAGGTGGTCTTTATAGACCAGCCGAAGGTTGTCTTTATAGACCAGCCGAAGGTGGTCTTTATAGACCAGCTGAAGGTGGTCTTTATAGACCAGCCGAAGGTGGTCTTTATAGACCAGCCGAAGGTGGTCTTTATAGACCAGCTGAAGGTGGTCTTTATAGACCAGCCGAAGGTGGTCTTTATAGACCAGCCGAAGGTGGTCTTTATAGACCAGCCGAAGGTGGTCTTTACAGACCAGCCGAAGGTGGTCTTTATAGACCAGCCGAAGGTGGTCTTTATAGACCAGCCGAAGGTGGTCTTTATAGGCCAGCCGAAGGTGGTCTTTATAGACCAGCCGAAGGTGGTCTTTATAGGCCAGCTGAAGGTGGTCTTTATAGACCAGCCGAAGGTGGTCTTAATAGACCAGCTGAAGGTGGTCTTTATAGAACAGCTGAAGGTGGTCTTTATAGAACAGTTGAAAGTGGTCTTTATAGAACAGCTGAAGGTGGTCTTTATAGACCAGCTGAAGATGGTTTTATAGACCACTTGAAGATGGTCTTAATAGACCAGCTGAAGATGGTCTTAATAGACCAGCTGAAGATGGTCTTAATAGACCAGCTGATGATGGTCTTAATAGACCAGCTGAAGATGGTCTTAATAGACCAGCTGAAGATGGTCTTTATAGACCACTTGAAGATGGTCTTTATAGACCAGCTGAAGATGGTCTTTATATACCAGCTGAAGGTGGTCTTTATAGACCTGCTGAAGGTGGTCTTTATAGACCTGCTGAAGGTGGTCTTTTTAGAGCAGCTGAAGATGGTCCTTATAGAACAGCAGCTCAAGATGGTTTTATAGACCACCTAAAGATGGTCTTTATAGACCAACTGAAGGTAGTCTTTTTAGAGCAGCTGAAGATGGTCCTTATAGAACAGCTGAAGGTGGTCTTTATAGAACAGCTGAAGGTGGTCTTTATAGAACAGATGAAGGTGGTCTTTATAGAACAGCTGAAGGTGATCTTTATAGACCAGCTGAAGATGGTTTGATAGACCACTTGAAGATGGTCTTTATAGACCAGCTGAAGATGGTCTTAATAGACCAGCTGAAGATGGTCTTTATAGACCACTTGAAGATGGTCTTTATAGACCAGCTGAAGATGGTCTTTATATACCAGCTGAAGGTGGTCCTTATAGACCAGGTGAAGGTGGTCCTTATAGACCAGCGGAAGGTGGTCCTTATAGACCAGCGGAATGTGGTCCTTATAGACCAGCTTAAGGTGGTCCTTATAGACCAGCTTAAGGTGGTCTTTATAGACCAGCTGAAGGTGGTATTTATAGATCAGCCGAAGGTGGTCTTTATATACCAGCCGAAGGTGCTCTATATAGACCAGCCGAAGGTGGTCTTTATAGACCAGCTGAAGGTGGTCTTAATAGATCAGCTGAAGGTGGTATTTATAGACCAGCTGAAGGTGGTCTTAATAGACCAGCTAAAGGTGGTATTTATAGACCAGCTGAAGGTGGTATTTATAGACCAGCTGAAGGTGGTCTTTATAGACCAGCTGAAGGTGGTCTTTATAGACCAGCTGAAGGTGGTCTTTATAGACCAGCTGAAGGTGGTCTTTATAGACCAGCCGAAGGTGGTCTTTATAGACCAGCTGAAGATGGTCTTTATAGACCAGCTGAAGGTGGTCTTTGTAGACCAGCTGACGGTGGTCTTTATAGACCAGTTGACGGTGGTCTTTATAGACCAGCTGATGGTGGTCTTTATAGACCAGCTGACGGTGGTCTTTGTAGACCAGCTGAAGGTGGTCTTTATAGACCAGCTGAAGGTGGTATTTATAGACCAGCTGAAGGTGGTCTTTATAGACCAGCTGAAGGTGGTATTTATAGACCAGCTGAAGGTGGTCTTTATAGACCAGCTGAAGGTGGTATTTATAGACCAGCTGAAGGTGGTCTTTATAGACCAGCTGAAGGTGGTCTTTATAGACCAGCTGAAGGCGGTCTTATATAGATCAGCTGAAGGTGGTCTTTATAGACCAGCTGAAGGCGGTCTTTATAGTCCAGCTGAAGATGGTCTTTATACCAGCTGAAGATGGTCTTTATAGACTTATACCGACAAATTTCTGGGAGAAAGTTTTATACTCTCAACGAAGACTTAGTACCAAATTTCAGCCATTTCGATGTGATGATGATGCTAAAACCTTTAAAATACCGAAAATCGGGTGGTACCGAGCTATATGAAGACGTGAACCTATACCGATTAATTTCTTATGGAACATTTAGTACCTCAAATGAAGACTAAATGCCAAATTTCAGTCATTTCGGTGGAATATTGAGGCCACAACCTTCAAAATACCGGAAATAGGAAGGTACCGTTCTATGGGGGCTATACTAAGGCGTGGACCTATACCGACAAATTTCATATGGAACGTTTTATACCCCAAATGAAGACCAAATACCAAATTTCAGCCATTTCGGTTTATCATTGTTCAAAATTCAAAATACCGAAAAACGGGAGGTACCGATCTACGGGGTCTTTATGAAAGCGTGGATCTATACCACCAACTTTTTGTTGTATAGTTTTGTATCCTCAACGACGACTAAAAAGCAAATTTCAGCCATTTCGTTGTGGTAATGAGGCTAAAACCTTCATAATACCGAAAATTGGGCGGTATGGTTCTATGGGGGCTATATCAAAACGTGGACCGATATAGCGAATTTGCAATACCAAACATCCTAGGAGTAATAGAAGCGTCTATACCAAATTACAAACCTCTATCTTAAAATTTGCGAGCTGTATCATGATTTCAACAGACGGACGGACAGACGGACATGGTTACATCGACTTAGAATTTTACCCTGATCAAGGTTCTCCGATGAATATTTCGACGGAATGACAAATTTAATTATACCCTCCATATTATGGTGGAGGATATAAAAATATTCGCTAACATGTTACGCACGATCTCTCATGACCGATTGGTCCAAACTTTGGATCTGGTAATATTTTTTTCCAAACTTAGGTTAAGTTCGAGAATTGGCAATATAGGTCCTCTCTTTTGCGTACCTCCCACACAAATGTTCAACATTTTTGGTTAAGTGTTGTTTAAGATTTATTCGAAGATGCTTTGCAAATTTTTACCGAAGGTTATCCTTGTGGTCCTGTTACAGCGATATAATGGTCCATAAAGTTCTAAATTGCGACTTAAATGACTGGTGGGGACAATATCTATCGAATGGAATTTGGGAGTCATTCATAAAAGTGGGTCTTGCGAAATGAACTATGTCAGTCCATTACTTCAGCTACCTCCACAACACTTTTAAGCTTTAATCCAAATCCATGTTTTTGTCGACAAGTTCATACGTGAAAAGAAGGCTACACAATTTTAGGAAAAAGAGTTTCAATTCCCACAGGCTGAGGGTATATTTCTGTCGGCAAAGCCGACTGATACTATTTCAATTGTTTCCAGTACGAACTTCCTCATTCTGGGGTCACTGGGTTGGCGAGGCTCATTTTCTAGTTCTGCAGCCACTATAAGGAAATTTAGACTTACTTCGGTTATTCGACCAGTATGTATATAGAGACCGTCTGCAGCAGTGATGATGTCCCGCACCAACGTAACAAGGAGTGCGACACTCCTCTTATTGTTCTTATGGGTGTAACTTTTGGCATGACACAGGGTCGGGATGAAAGAGGAACCAAGAAAAATCCAAGACTTTGGTAACTTAAAAACGATTGGAAGGGTCCTGGGAATCTATATTCGCTCCCAGGTCTAATTATTTCATAGCTTTTAAACGAATTCTTTGCGAAGCCGTTTCATAACCCTCTTTCAGTGTTGGCCCAATTTTTAAATGTTCTAGTTCTAGTCTATGGGATCCTGCTGCCTTGTGATTCTTTTATCGATTTGATGCTATCTCATATTCTCTCGGTATATAACACTTCCTTTGAAAACTCCCAGTATCCTTTCGTATATATTCTAACAGCTTCTTATGCTAATCTTAAATGAAAATTGTGGTCAAGACCACAATAACAGATACTTTACTGTTAAGCGTTTTAAATAGCTCCCAACACATTTCTTGGAAGCATATTTGCTGGCCTTATGCAAGAATGAAATTAAAATTTCAAACATAGTTTGAATCTTAAAAAGGAAGGAAATTGCACAAAATTCCCAACATACTTTTGAATCTGGCCATAGGAATCTGTAATTTTGAAGAATTCTTATGAATTATGAATGTTGGCAGCCATAAGCATGTGTAATTCATAAGAATAAATTCTAAAGATTAAAGAAATTCTTTTTGTGAAAATACAAAAAAAATTAAAAAAAATTCTCTGAAACAGAAAGTCCCCTTAGCACAGCTAAAAATTTTCAAACATTCATCCGTCCCACACCAGCACATACATTAAGAATGCTATATCAGTGCTTGACCATCATCTTCGTCATCAGAGTTCTTATCCAAAGTTTTTTGTTTTATTTTTTTTTGTTTTTTGTTTTTACACAAATTGTTGGGGATGTTGTTTGACAGCTGAAGAGGTTGATATTTCTGTTTTTTTCTTTAGTCCCTTTCTAACATGTCTTTTTTTGGTTTGTCTATCCTTTTTAACTTAGTTCTTATACTTGAAATAAATATCCATCCCTTCTACAGTTGCAGTTGATGGTGTGAAATGTTTGTAGAGAGGAGATGGTCAAGTTTGTTGGGGGAAGAAATTGCTGTCAAATCAACATTCCCATGTGACATACTTAAGTTTTTGTTCTTTATTTTCTTGAAACTGTTTTCGATAAATTCTTTTAGATAGACATAACTCATGTCATAACATTGAAGTAGGCTAATTTTCAGTAATGTAATAAGTGGCGTTTTTTAAAATAATTTTCAGACCCTTTAAAGGAGGCGTGGAATTTTTTAAATAATTTTCAGACCATTTAAAGGAGGCCTGGAATTTTTTAAATAATTTTCAGACCCTTTAAAGGAGGCGTAGAATTTTTTAAATAATTTTCAGACCCTTTAAAGAAGGCGTGGATTTTTTTAAAATAATTTTTAGACCCTTTAAAGAAGGCGTGGAATTTTTTAAATAATTTTCAGACTCTTTAAAGGAGACCTGGCATTTTTTAAATAAATTTCAGACCCTTTAAAGGAGGCGTGGAATTTTTTAAATAATTTTCAGACCCTTTAAAGGAGGCGTGGAATGTTTTAAATAATTTTCAGACCCTTTAAAGGAGGCGTGGAATTTTTTAAATAATTTTCAGACACTTTACAGGAGGCGCGGAATTTTTTAAATAATTTTCAGACCCTTTAAAGGAGGCGTGGAATTTTTTAAATAATTTTCAGACCCTTTAAAGGAGGCGTGGAATTTTTTAAATAATTTTCAGACCCTTTAAAGGAGGCGTGGAATTTTTTAAATAATTTTCAGACCCTTTAAAGGAGGCGTGGAATTTTTTAAATAATTTTCAGACCCTTTAAAGGAGGCGTGGAATTTTTTAAATAATTTTCAGACCCTTTAAAGGAGGCGTGGAATTTTTTAAATAATTTTCAGACCCTTTAAAGGAGGCGTGGAATTTTTTAAATAATTTTCAGACCCTTTAAAGGAGGCGTGGAATTTTTTAAATAATTTTCAGACCCTTTAAAGGAGGCGGGGCATCTTTTAAAATGATTTTCAGACCCTTTAAAGGAGGCGTGGAATTTTTTAAATAATTTTCAGACCCTTTAAAGGAGGCGTGGAATTTCTTAAATAATTTTCAGACCTTTTAAAGGAGGTGTAGAATTTTTTAAATAATTTTCAGACCCTTTAAAGGAGGCGTGGAATTTTTTAAATAATTTTCAAACTCTTTAAAGGAGACCTGGCATTTTTTAAATAATTTTC
This sequence comes from Musca autumnalis, assembly GCF_047663935.1. Classification (NCBI taxonomy): domain Eukaryota; kingdom Metazoa; phylum Arthropoda; class Insecta; order Diptera; family Muscidae; genus Musca; species Musca autumnalis. The sequence goes on along the minus strand of NW_027411866.1, from coordinate 241,257,709 downwards.
AGGCCCTTTAAAGGAGGCGTGGAATTTTTTAAATAATTTTCAGACCCTTTAAAGGAGGCGTGGAATTTTTTAAATAATTTTCAGACCCTTTAAAGGATGCGTGGACATTTTTAAATAATTTTCAGAGGCGTGGAATTTTTTAAATAATTTTCAGACCCTTTAAAGGAGGCGTGGCATTTTTTAAATAATTTTCAGACCCTTTAAAGGAGGCGTGGAATTTTTTAAATAATTTTCAGACCCTTTAAAGGAGGCGTGGAATTTTTTAAATAATTTTCAGACCCTTTAAAGGAGGCGTGGAATTTTTTAAATAATTTTCAGACCCTTTAAAGGAGGCGTGGAATTTTTTAAATAATTTTCAGGCCCTTTAAAGGAAGCGTGGAATTTTTTAAATAATTTTCAGACCCTTTAAAGGAGACGTGGAATTTTTAAAATAATTTTCAGACCCTTTAAAGGAGGCGTGGAATTTTTTAAATAATTTTCAGACCCTTTAAAGGAAGCGTGGAATTTTTTAAATAATTTTCAGACCCTTTAAAGGAGGCGTGGAATTTTTTAAATACTTTTCAGACCCTTTAAAGGAGGCGTGGAATTTTTAAATAATTTTCACACCCTTTAAAGGAGGCGTGGAATTTTTTAAATAATTTTCACACCCTTTAAAGGAGGCGTGGAATTTTTTAAATAATTTTCACACCCTTTAAAGGAGGCGTGGAATTTTTTAAATAATTTTCACACCCTTTAAAGGAGGCGTGGAATTTTTTAAATAATTTTCACACCCTTTAAAGGAGGCGTGAAATTTTTTAAATAATTTTCACACCCTTTAAAGGAGGCGTGGAATTTTTTAAATAATTTTCACACCCTTTAAAGGAGGCGTGGAATTTTTTAAATAATTTTCAGACCCTTTAAAGGAGGCGTGGAATTTTTTAAATAATTTTCAGACCCTTTAAAGGAGGCGTGGAATTTTTTAAATAATTTTCAGACCCTTTAAAGGAGGCTTGGAATTTTTAAATAATTTCAGACCCTTTAAAGGAGGCTTGGAATTTTTATATAATGTTCAGACCCTTATGAGGGGGCGTTGACTTTTTTAAAATAATTTCAGACCCTTTTAAGGAGGCTTGGAATTTTTAAATAATTTCAGACCCTTTAAAGGAGGCTTGGAATTTTTATATAATGTTCAGACCCTTATGAGGGGGCGTTGACTTTTTTAGAATAATTTCAGACCCTTTAAGGAGGCTTGCACTTAAAAAAAAATCTGACAATTAAAATGAGGAGTGGGATGTTTTTTAAATAATTTTCAGACACTTTAAAAGAGCTGTATCCTTCAACGTACGTTACATAAAATTGGAGTAAGCTGATAGAGTACATTGTCTCAATTCTTCTTACAAACAAACAAATATCGCAATGGTGTCGAGATGTATTTCCTGCTACGTCACTGTTACAACCTCCGATAATATTTAATAAGTTTTAATCGCCATCAAACCTATGAATATGGAATTTTTAAAGAAAATTTTGTCATTTGCGCGTGTTCGTGCAAATAGGATATAAAGACCAGCGCCAGAAAATCAATAACGAAACTCAAAGTCCACACATGTATGTTAATGTATCTTGGCTTGGCCAAAAGGACGCACCATTACTGGTGCTTGTAGGTGTGACAGAGCAACATATATACCAATGAATTTGCTAGCTGAGTGGTGGCGATGACAGAGAGTCATGTTTACTAGCAACCAAAAAAATCTGGGTGTGTGTTTACGTTGTAAACAAAATAGAAGACTTTTTCTTTTAATGGCAAAGTTCCAAATTAATGGTTGTTGAACAAGTTTGCAAATGAGGGTGTGTATGTGTGTAAATGTACGATTAAAGTTACAATTAGGGAGGGCATGATGGTGCATTAATATAGGAAAAGGTAACATCAAATAAAGGTCATACCTCTAGATTTCCAGAATGCCAAAGTACAGATATAAACACCAACTTTCTTTAAAGAATCAACATTTTTCTTCAACGTGAAAATATGGAATATTCAATTTTGTTTTTAATTCTAACACATCTGTAAACGTTTTTTCCTTAAATTTCTTCAAAATTTCCATTCTCAAAAACAATTTTGTTTTTAAATTTATGTCTATTTACCCCTCATTATTTGCTTCATTGCAGTCGGTTAAAAGTATTCCTGAGCCAACAAAACGAGCAGCAGCAGTCCTGCTTCATATATCCTTTCAATTTTCATTCGTATTTAGAACATGACATTAATGATGTTCAGCTTGATTATTTGGAGCATGGATGTGTAAAGTATGTATGTGTGTCTTTGTGTGTATGGGTTGTCATTAAATGCCCTGCTTTATGTGTGTTTGACAGCCAGTAAATACACCCATACATAGAAACACAAAAAAGGAATATGAGATGAATTTTATAGGCCTCCTTAAAAACTCACACACACGACCATTAGAATGTTGTTCCATGATAAAGATTGACACGGGGAGTGTTTTGTTAGTGTTGAAAGACAGCCCAGGAATTCTATGATTATTTTCCATAGATTCTTGTTTTCCCAGTTGGAGTGAGTTCAATAATGCATTTGTATGTGTGTGAGTTCCTGTTTTGTTTGGGTTTTTATTAGCATAGACCTTGTTGGATTCTTTTTCTCTTTGCTTTGGTATGGCATACAACAAATCATTTTCTACATAAAGGTGTGTTTAGAAACTTCTTTTGGAATGTCATGTAGTATAACTAATAAAAGAAAATATTGAAACATATTTTCAAAAAATGCCAAGTTTATGGAAAATTTTCTATTTTCATCTATTCTAAGAAGACCCCCTTCAGGGGTCATCTATTCTATAGAATACCCCTTTCAGGGGTAATCTATTCTATAGAAGACCCCTTCAGGGGTAATCTATTCATTATCTATTCTATAGGAGACCCCTTCAGAGGTCATCTATTCTATAGGAGACTCCTTCAGGGGTCATCTATTCTATGGAAGACCCCCTCAGGGGTCATCTATTCTATGGAAGACCCCCTCAGGGGTCATCTATTCTATGGAAGACCCCCTCAGGGGTCATCTAGACCCTACAGGGGTCATCTGTTCTATGGAAGACCGCTTCAGGGGTCATCTATTCTATGAAAGACTCCATCAGGGGTCATCTATTCTATAGAAGACCCCTTCAGGGGTCATTTATTCTATAGAAGACCCCTTCTGGGGTCATCTATTCTATGGAAGACCCCTTCAGGGGTCATCTATTCTATAGAAGACCCCTTCAGGGGTCTTCTATTCTATAGAAGACCCCTTCAGGGGTCATCTATTCTATAGAAGACCCATTCAGGGGTCATCTATTCTATAGAAGACCCATTCAGGGGTCATCTATTCCATAGGAGACCCCTTCAGGGCTCATCTAATAGGAGACCCCTTCAGGGCTCATCTAATAGGAGACCCCTTCAGGGCTCATCTATTCTATAGAAGACCCCTTCAGGGCTCATCTATTCTATAGAGACCCCTTTCAGTGGTCATCTATTCTGTAGAAGACCCCTTCAGGGGTCATCTTTTTTATAGGAGACCCCTTCAGGGGTAATCTATTTTATAGGAGACCCCTTAAGGGGTCATCTATTCTATAGAAGACCCCTTCAGGGGTCATCTTTTTTATAGGAGACCCCTTCAGGGGTCATCTATTTTATAGGAGACCCCTTAAGGGGTCATCTATTCTATAGAAGACCCCTTCAGGGGTCATCTATTCTATAGAAGACCCCTTCAGGGGTCATCTATTCTATAGAAGACCCCTTCAGGGGTCATCTATTCTATAGAAGACCCCTTCAGGGGTCAGCTATTCTATGGAAGACCCCCTCGGGGGTCATCTTTTCTATAGGAGACCCCTTCTGCGGTCATCTTTTCTATAGGAGACCCCTTTGGGGGTCATCTTTTCTATAGGAGACCCCTTTGGGGGTCATCTATTCTATAGGAGACCCTTTCATGGATCATCTATTCCATAGGAGACCTCTTTAGGGGTCATCTAATCTATAGAAGACCCCTTTCAGGGCTCATCTATTCTATAGAAGACCCCTTACAGGGGTCATCTATTCCATAGAAGACTCCTTTCAGGGGCCGTCTTTTCTATAGAAGACTTCTTTCAGGGGTCATCTTTTGTATAGAAGACCCCTTTCAGGCGTCATTTTTCTATAGAAGACCCCTTTCAGGGGTCATCTATTCAACAGAAGACCCCTTTCAGGGGTCATCTATTCAACAGAAGACCCCTTCAGGGGTCATTTATTCTATAGAAGACCTCTTCAGGGGTCATCTATTCTAAAGAAGACCCCTTCACGGGTCATCTATTCTGTAGAAGACCCCTTCAGGGATCATCTATTCTAAAGAACACCGCTTCAGGGGTCATCTATTCTATAGAAGACCCCTTTAGGGGTCATCTATTCTATAGAGACCCCTTTCAGTGGTCATCTCTTCTATAGAAGACCCCTTCAGGGATCATCTAATCTATAGAAGACCACGTCAGGGGTCATCTATACTATAGAAGACCCCTTCAGGGGTCATCTATTCTATAGAGACCCCTTTCAGTGGTCATCTATTCTGTAGAAGACCCCTTCAGGGGTCAGCTATTTTATGGAAGCCCCCTCGGGGATCATTTATTCTATAGAAGACCCCTTCTGGGGTCATCTATTCTATAGGAGACCCCTTCAGGGGTCATCTATTCTATAGAAGACCACTTCAGGGGTCACCTATTCTATAGAAGACCCCTTCAGGGGTAATCTATTCTATAGGAGATCCCTTCAGGGGTCATCTATTCTATAGAAGACCACTTCAGGGGTCACCTATTCTATAGAAGACCCCTTCAGGGATCATCTATGCTATAGAAGACCCCTTCAGGGATCATCTATTCTATAGAAGACCCCTTCAGGGCTCATCTATTCTATAGAAGACCCCTTCAGGGCTCATCTATTCTATAGAAGACCCCTTCAGGGCTCATCTATTCTATAGAAGACCCCTTCAGGGGTCATCTATTCCATAGGAGACCCCATCAGGGCTCATCTATTCTATAGGAGACCCCTTCAGGGCTCATCTATTCTATAGAAGACCCCTTCAGGGGTCATCTATTCCATAGGAGACCCCATCAGGGGTCATCTATTCTATAGAAGACCACTTCAGGGGTCACCTATTCTAAGAAGACCCCTTCAGGGGTCATCTATGCTATAGAAGGCCCCTTCATGGGTCATCTATTCTATAGAATACCCCTTCATGGGTCATCTATTCTATAGAAGGCCCCTTCAGGGGTTATCTGTGCTATAGAAGACGCTTCAGGGGTCATCTACGCTATAGAAGACCCCTTCAGGGGTCATCTATGCTATAGAAGACCCCTTCAGGGGTCATCTACGCTATAGAAGACCCCTTCAGGGGTCATTTATTCTATAGAAGACCCCTTCATGGGTCATTTATTCTATATAAGACCCCTTCATGGGTCATCTATTCTATAGGAGACCCCTTCAGGGGTCATCTATTCTATAGAAGACCCCTTCAGGTGTTCTCTATTCTATAGAAGACCCCTTCTGGGGTCATTTATTCTATAGAAGACCCCTTCATGGGTCATCTATTCTATAGAAGACCCCTTCATGGGTCATCTATTCTATAGAATACTCCTTCATGGGTCATCTATTCTATAGAAGACCCCTTCATGGGTCATCTATTCTATAGAAGACCCCTTCAGGGGTCATCTATTCTACAGAATAGCGCTTCAGGGGTCATCTATGCTATAGAAGACCCCTTCAGGGGTCATCTGTGCTCAGAAGACCCCTTCAGGGGTCATCTATGCTATAGAAGACCCCTTCAGGGGTCATCTATGCTATAGAAGAACCCTTCAGGGGTCATCTATGCTATAGGAGATCCCTTCAGGGGTCATCTATGCTATAGGAGATCCCTTCAGGGGTCATCTATGCTAAAGAAGACCCCTTCAGGGGTCATCTATGCTAAAGAAGACCCCTTCAGGGGTCATCTATGCTATAGGAGACCCCTTCAGGGGTCATCTATGCTATAGAAGACCCGTTTAGGGGTCATCTATGCTATAGAAGACCCGTTTAGGGGTCATCTATGCTATAGAAGACCCGTTTAGGGGTCATCTATGCTATAGAAGACCCCTTCAGGGTTCATAAATTCTATAGAAGACCCCTTTCAGGGGTCATCTATTCAATAGAAGACCCCTTTCAGGGGTCATCTATTCAATAGAAGACCCCTTCAGGTGTCATCTATCCTATAGAAGACCCCTTCAGGGTTCTACAGAAGACCCCTTCAGGGATCATTTGTTCCCTGACCCTTCCAGGGGTCATCTATTCTATAGAAGACCCCTTCGAGGGGTCAACTATTCTATAGAAGACCCCTTCAGGGGTCATCTACTCTATAGAAGACCCCTTCAGAGGTCATCTATTCTATAGGGGACCCTTTTAGGGGTCATCTATTCTATAGAAAACCCCTTCAGGGGTCAACTATTCTATAGAAAGCTCCTTTCTACTCGCCAATAAAGTCTCCCTTCACCTCATCTATAATGACGTCATTTGTTATTGAAGGTCACACAACAACAAAAGAAAAAACAGAACCAAATGAATGAAAAATGTCAAAAGCAAAAGTTCTCAAATTAACCAACTTAACACCAGTCCACCTAACTTATCCTATTTGGATGAAAGTTCATAGAAACCTTTTTCTAAACAAAAGTTAATTCCAGAAAACAATAAAAAGGGAAATTTCACAGAGAACGAGCGAGAAAGAGGGAGTGTGAACAAACCATAGAGGATGGTAAAACAATCAACAAATGAAAGTTCCGAACAATAGACTAGCAATGGCTGGCATACTATTCGAACAAATTGGATTAAGGGAAATGCAGAGAACAAAGCTGGAAAAAATAAAAACTAGGAAAAAAGGAAACACTTGTGTCTGAACAATGGAACAAAAAAAACTTTATTTTCATTTTCATTGTTAAGTGGCAAGGGCCACAAAATGGAAAGCAGCGGAAGGGATACGAATGGGAGAACAGTTGTTCTTCATAAAACATATTTCGTTTTGAGAAGTTTTCTGTTTGGCTACCTTACCAACACTAGCTTATACCACACTTTAATTTACCTCTACAACAAATGAAATGAAATCTGATTACTTGAAGGTGTTTTGAAAAATCACCTAAACATAAGTTCGTATTTTTCGACAACAGCTACAGCTTTTCAAATGACAATTCTATTAAATGCACTTGAACTTGCTTTCTTGTGGTTGTTGCCACCAACAACAATAACAATCACCACAACGACAATAAAGATCCTCTTTGCCTAAGTGAAGGGGTTTAATATTTGGACACCTGTCACATTGTCTGTCATGGTGTGCTTGTCTCGGTGCTAGTAAGTGTATCTACGTGAGGGTCCGTCTGTCTGCCTGACTATTTTGTCACTGGTCGGTCTGTAGTTAAAACTCAGTCAACTCTGGATAACTACTACAACAAAATTTACATTTTTATTGTAATTTGTGTGAGACTTGTTGATTACTTTTTGAAACTCTTTTCATCTACCACTCCTCGCTTTCCCCCACTTTTTAACTCTGTATTTTGCTGACTATGTTCGTTTGTTGTGAAAACTCGAGTGGAAATGGAATTTAAATTTCAAAACAACAAGACAAACATTCATATAATGAACTGGGAAGGAAGGGACTGGATAAGAAAAATTTTCTTTCGTAAAAGATTTTTATTATTACTTGAGGTTTGATCTTTAGCCCGAGTCTTCGAACATTTAAGAATCGAAAAAGATCCACGCTAGTGTAACTTTTAGGGGATAACCGAGATGGTACAAACTATGAGCATCGCTATATTTCTTTCAAACTTAGACCTAATTTCGGATACACCCCTTTTCGCTTAAATGCAGTTAAAGGGCCGTTCTCGTTTTTTTCCACCACATATCTCATGATTTGAGATAATACCTACGGTAACATGAAGGCAGTTTTAATACACGACTAGCTGAATGTCGTCTATATAGACGAGCTGAAAGTCTCTATTGTCGATTATCTAAAATTAGATTTTATAGACAAGCTGGTAGAAAGGCATTGGAAAAAATCAGACTCGATCCGTTGTATGATATTTATACCCTCTGTCTTTAGGCTAAAAAGGGTATAAACACACCCATACGTATAAACTGTGCCTAATCGAAATAATAGTTTTAGACCACATGTATATTTGGATGACATTCGTATCAAACAATTTGGAGTCGATTTAGCAATCAATGTCCGTTCATCTCTCTGTCTGATCAGCCGATTCGGTTCAAAATTTTACCTTTGTAATATATTGCACAAATTAAGTTCAAGTTCGACGATGGGCCATAATGGTTCACTCCTTCGTGTGCCTCCTACACAAAAGTTCAAAATTTTCGCTAAAATGCTGATTACAATAACTCTCGAAAGGAGTAACCGACGTGGCCCAACCGTTGCACATTGCAATATTTCCTCCTGGTATAGATTAGGATCGAATATGAACTAAATCAATCCAGTCCTTCGGCTGCCGCTTTTCTTTTCTTTTTGCAACAACTTGTATTCGCTGTTCCCATTACGACGGTACAAGTTTTTTCAGGGGCCTGGAAGCTGTAAAAACTCCTCCAATGGCACCAAGTGTGGTGGCTGGAGTGCACGATAACTCTCAAACGGATCAGCCAATTTGACCCAAAAAATTTCAGAGGAAAGGTTGCTTCTATAGACCTTTTCCTGAGGAAAGGGTGCTTCTATAGACCTTTTCCTGAGGAAAGGGTGCTTCTATAGACCTTTTCCTGAGGAAAGGGTGCTTTTATAGACCCTTTCCCGAGGAAAGGGTCCTTCTATAGACCCCTTTCCCGTGGAAGGGGTGCTTCCGAGGAAAGTGTGCTTATATAGACCCCTTCCTGAGGAAAGGGAGGTTCTATAGACTCCTTCCAGAGGAAAGGGTGGTTCTATAGACCATTTTCAGAAGAAAGGGTGCTTCTATAGACCATTTTCAGGGGAAAGGGTGCTTCTATAGACCATTTTCAGAGGAAAAGGACCTTCTATAGACACCTTTCCCGAGGAAAGGGTGCTTCTATAGACCCTTTCCCATGGAAAGCTTCTATAGACACCCTTCCGAGGAAAGGGTGCTTTTATAGAACCTTTCCCGAGGAAAGCGTAGTTCTATAAACCCTTTCCCGAGGAAAGCGTGATTCTATAGACCCTTTCCCGAGGAAAGCGTGCTTCTATAGACCCTTTCCCGAGGAAAGGGTGCTTGTATAGACCCCTTTTCCGAGGAAAGGGTGCTTCGTTAGACCCCTTCCCGATTAAAGAGTTTCTTGTATAGAGCCCTTCCCGAGGCAATGGTGCTTCTATAGACCCTTTCCCGAAAAATATGTGCTTCTATAGACCCTTTCCCTTGGAAAGCGTGCTTCTATAGACCCTTTTCAGAGAAAGGGGTGCTTCTATAGACCCTTTCCAGAAGAAAGGACCCTTCTCAGAGGAAAGGGTGCTTCTGTAGTCATTTTCTCGAGGAAAGGATGCTTCTGTAGACCCTTTCCCGAGGAAAACATGCTTCTATAGATCCTTTCCCGAGGAAAGCGTGCTTCTATAGACCCTTTCCTTTGGAAAGCGTGCTTCTACAGACCCTCTCCCGTGGAAAGCGTGCTTCTGCAGACCCTTTCCCGTGGAAACCGCGCTTCTACAGACCCTTTTCAGGGGAAGGAGTGCTTCTATAGACCCTTTCCAGAAGAAAGGGTGCTTCTATAGACCCTTTCCAGAAGAAAAGGTGCTTCTATGGACCCTTTTCAGAGGAACGGGCACTTTTGTAGATCCTTTCCAGAGGAAAGGGTGCTTCTATAGGCCCTTTCCAGAGAAAAGGGTGCTTCTATAGACCCTTTCCAGAGGAAAGGGTGCTTATTAAGACCCTTTCGTGAGGAAAGGGTGCTTCTATAGACACGCTTCCGAGGAAAGGGTGCTTCTATAGACCCCCTTCCGCGGAAAGGGTGCTTCTACAGACCCCCTTCCGAGGAAAGGGTGCATATGTAGACCCTTCAAGAGGAAAGGGTACTTCTATAGACCCCTTCCCGAGGAAAGGGTACTTCTATAGACCCCTTCCCGAGGAAAGGGTATTTCTGTAGACCCTTTCCCGAGGAAAACGTACTTCTATAGACCCTTTCCCGAGGAAAGGGTGCTTGTATAGACCCCTTTCCGAGGAAAGGGTGCTTCGTTAGACCCCTTCCCGATTAAATAGTTTCTTGTATAGACCCCTTCCCGAGAAAATGGTGCTTCTATAGACCCTTTTCCCGAGAAATATGTGCTTCTATAGACCCTTTTCGGAGAAAGGGGTGCTTCTATAGACCCGTTTTCCGAGAAATATGTGCTTCTATAGACCCTTTTCAGAGAAAGGGGTGCTTCTATAGACCCTTTCCAGAAGAAAGGGTGCTTCTATGGACCCTTTTCAGAGGAAAGGGTGCTTCTATGGACCCTTTTCTCGAGGAAAGGATGCTTCTATAGACCCTTTCCCGAGGAAAACATGCTTCTATAGATCCTTTCCCGAGGAAAACGTGCTTCTATAGACCCTTTCCCGTGGAAAGCGTGCTTCTACAGACCCATTCCCGTGGAAAGGATGCTTCTACAGACCCTTTTCAGGGGAAGGGGTGCTTCTATAGACCCTTTCCAGAAGAAAGGGTGCTTCTATGGACCCGTTTCAGGGGAAAGGGCACTTTTGTAGATCCTTTCCTTAGAGGAAAGGGTGCTTCTATAGGCCCTTTCCATAGTAAAGAGTGCTTCCATAGACCCTTTCCAGAGTAAAGGGGGCTTCTATAGACCCTTCCCAAAGTAAAGGGTGCTTCTGTAGACCCTTTCAAGAGTAAAGGGTGCTTCTATAGACCCTTTTCAGAGTAAAGGGTGCTTCTATAGACCCTTTTCAGAGTAAAGGGTGCTTCTATAGACCCTTTTCAGAGTAAAGGGTTCTTCTATAGACCCTTTCCGGAGTAAAGGGTGCTTCTATAGACCCTTTCCCGGGGAAAGCGTGCTTCTATAGACCCTTTCCCGAGGAAAGCGTATTTCTATAGACCCTTCCCCGAGGAAAGCGTGCTTCTACAGACCCTTTCCCGTAGAAAGGATGCTTTTACAGACCCTTTCCCGTGGAAAGGATGCTTCTACAGACCCTTTTCAGGGGAAGGGGTGCTTCTAAAGACCCTTTCCAGAAGAAAGGGTGCTTCTATGGACCCGTTTCAGGGGAAAGGGCACTTTTGTAGATCCTTTACAGAGGAAAGGGTGCTTCTATAGGCCCTTTCCATAGTAAAGAGTGTTTCCATAGACCCTTTCCAGAGTAAAGAGTGCTTCTATAGACCCTTTCCAGAGTAAAGCGTGCTTCTATAGACTCTTTCCAGAGGAAAGGGTGCTTCTACAGAGTAAAGGGTGCTTCTATAGACCCATTCCAGAGTAAAGGGTGCTTCTATAGACCCTTTCCAGAGTAAAGGGTACTTCTATAGACCCATTCCAGAGTAAAGGGTGCTTCTATAGACCTTTTTCAGAGTAAAGGGTGCTTCTATAGACCCTTTTCAGAGTAAAGGGTTCTTCTATAGACCCTTTCCGGAGTAAAGGGTACTTCTATAGACCCTTTCCCGAGGAAAGCGTACTTCTATAGACCCTTTCCCGAGGAAAGCGTGCTTCTACAGACCCTTTCCCGTGGAAAGGATGCTTCTACAGACCCTTTTCTGGGGAAGGGGTGCTTCTATAGACCCGTTTCAGGGGAAAGGGTGCTTCTATGGACCCGTTTCAGGGGAAAGGGCACTTTTGTAGACCCTTTCCAGAGGATAGGGTGCTTCTATAGGCCCTTTCCATAGTAAAGAGTGCATCCATAGACCCTTTCCAGAGTAAAGGGGGCTTCTATAGACCCTTTCCAGAGAAAAGGGTGCTTCTGTAGACCCTTTCCAGAGGAAAGGGTGCTTCTGTAGACCCTTTCCAGAGGAAAGGGTGCTTATTAAGACCCTTTCGAGAGGAAAGGGTGCTTCTATAGACACGCTTCCGAGGAAAGGGTGCTTCTATAGACCCCCTTCCGCGGAAAGGGTGCTTCTATAGACCCCCTTCCGCGGAAAGGGTGCTTCTATAGACCCCCTTCCGAGGAAAGGGTGCATATGTAGACCCTTCCAGAGGAAAGGGTACTTCTATAGACCCCTTCCCGAGGAAAGGGTACTTCTATAGACCCCTTCCCGAGGAAAGGGTATTTCTGTAGACCCTTTCCCGAGGAAAACGTACTTCTATAGACCCTTTCCCGAGGAAAGGGTGCTTCGTTAGACCCCTTTCCGAGGAAAGGGTGCTTCGTTAGACCCCTTCCCGATTAAATAGTTTCTTGTATAGACCCCTTCCCGAGAAAATGGTGCTTCTATAGACCCTTTTCCCGAGAAATATGTGCTTCTATAGACCCTTTTCGGAGAAAGGGGTGCTTCTATAGACCCGTTTTCCGAGAAATATGTGCTTCTATAGACCCTTTTCAGAGAAAGGGGTGCTTCTATAGACCCTTTCCAGAAGAAAGGGTGCTTCTATGGACCCTTTTCAGAGGAAAGGGTGCTTCTATGGACCCTTTTCTCGAGGAAAGGATGCTTCTATAGACCCTTTCCCGAGGAAAACATGCTTCTATAGATCCTTTCCCGAGGAAAACGTGCTTCTATAGACCCTTTCCCGTGGAAAGCGTGCTTCTACAGACCCTTTCCCGTGGAAAGGATGCTTCTACAGACCCTTTTCAGGGGAAGGGGTGCTTCTATAGACCCTTTCCAGAAGAAAGGGTGCTTCTATGGACCCGTTTCAGGGGAAAGGGCACTTTTGTAGATCCTTTCCTTAGAGGAAAGGGTGCTTCTATAGGCCCTTTCCATAGTAAAGAGTGCTTCCATAGACCCTTTCCAGAGTAAAGGGGGCTTCTATAGACCCTTTCCAAAGTAAAGGGTGCTTCTGTAGACCCTTTCCAGAGTAAAGGGTGCTTCTATAGACCCTTTTCAGAGTAAAGGGTGCTTCTATAGACCCTTTTCAGAGTAAAGGGTGCTTCTATAGACCCTTTTCAGAGTAAAGGGTTCTTCTATAGACCCTTTCCGGAGTAAAGGGTGCTTCTATAGACCCTTTCCCGGGGAAAGCGTGCTTCTATAGACCCTTTCCCGAGGAAAGCGTATTTCTATAGACCCTTCCCCGAGGAAAGCGTGCTTCTACAGACCCTTTCCCGTAGAAAGGATGCTTCTACAGACCCTTTCCCGTGGAAAGGATGCTTCTACAGACCCTTTTCAGGGGAAGGGGTGCTTCTAAAGACCCTTTCCAGAAGAAAGGGTGCTTCTATGGACCCGTTTCAGGGGAAAGGGCACTTTTGTAGATCCTTTCCAGAGGAAAGGGTGCTTCTATAGGCCCTTTCCATAGTAAAGAGTGTTTCCATAGACCCTTTCCAGAGTAAAGAGTGCTTCTATAGACCCTTTCCAGAGGAAAGGGTGCTTCTACAGAGTAAAGGGTGCTTCTATAGACCCTTTCCAGAGTAAAGGGTGCTTCAATAGACCCTTTCCAGAGTAAAGGGTGCTTCTATAGACCCTTTCCAGAGTAAAGGGTGCTTCTATAGACCCTTTCCAGAGTAAAGGGTGCTTCTATAGACCCTTTCCAGAGTAAAGGGTGCTTCTATAGACCATTTCCAGAGTAAAGGGTGCTTCTATAGACCCTTTCCAGAGTAAAGGGTGCTTCTATAGACCCTTTCCAGAGTAAAGGGTGCTTCTATAAACCCTTTCCAGAGTATAGGGTGCTTCTATAGACCCTTTCCAGAGTAAAGGGTGCTTCTATAGACCCTTTCCAGAGTAAAGGGTGCTTCTATAGACCCTTTCCAGAGTAAAGGGTGCTTCTATAGACCCTTTCCAGAGTAAAGGGTGCTTCTATAGACCCTTTCCAGAGTAAAGGGTGCTTCTATAGACCCTTTCCAGAGTAAAGGGTGCTTCTATAGACCCTTTCCAGAGTAAAGGGCGCTTCTATAGACCCTTTCCAGAGTAAAGGGTGCTTCTATAGACCCTTTCCAGAGTAAAGGGTGCTTCTATAGACCCTTTCCAGAGGAAAGAGTGCTTCCATAGACCTCTTCCCGAGGAAAGGGTGCTTCTATAGACCTCTTCCCGAGGAAAGGGTGCTTCTATAGACTCTTTCCAGAGGAAAGAGTGCTTCTATAGACCCCTCCTCGAGGAAAGGGTGCTTCTATAGACCCCTTCCGAAGAAAGGGAGCTTCTATAGACTCTTTCCAGAGGAAAGAGTGCTTCTATAGACCCCTTCTCGAGGAAAGAGTGCTTCTATAGACCCCTTCCAAGTAAAGGGAGCTTCTATAGACCCTTTCCAGAGGAAAGAGTGCTTCTATAGACCCCTTCTCGAGGAAAGGGTGCTTCTATAGACCCCTTCCGAGGAAAGGGAGCATCTATAGACCCTTTCCAGAGTAAAGGGCCCCATATAACAGTACCTCCCGATTTTTGGTGTTTTTAGGTATTTGAGATTTTCTGCAGCCAAGTAACTTCTCCACCAAAAATCATCAACATAGGTCCATGTTTTGATATAACCCCCATACAACGTTAGCTACAATATTTAACCGAACTATATATTATTTAACCCAGTGGTCAAACCATCTCTCCATGGGTCCATGTTTTGGTATAGCCCCCATATGAAGGTACCTCCCGATTTTCGGTGTTTTCAGGATTTTAGCTACATTTGTTGTTCAAACTGTAATTTTACATTTGAGGTTCCAAGTGGTTAGAAAACTTATCCACCAAAAATTGTCAACTTAGGTCCACACTTTAAGATAGCCCCCATATAAAGGTGTCGCCAGTTTGAAGACATTTTCAGATATATTTGCTTACCTTATTTAGGCATTTAGGATATCCGTGGTCACAGAGTAATTATTGCATGTTACTTCAGAAAATGTTATGGTGGAGGGTATTAAAAGTTCGGCCTGGCCGGACTTAACGCTTTTTACTTGTTATTTTTTTTTGTACAGTGATAGGCTGAGTATATTTATGAATAAAAATATAATGTTCTATTTTCTTTCGTCTCTTTTCAGGTAAGAATATTTTGGATAATATTGAGTGCCTACATATGTAAGTTGAACTGAAGTTTAAACGTTTCAGAAGAAGCTCTGCTGTCTATAAGAGACAATTGATGAAATACCTTTAGAATTGGTTCTGTGTCGAGAAGTCCTTTAAAAAATGTGTTGTATATAGAAGATCTTGATAACGTTTTACGTACATAGAAGACCTTAAGAAAGTCCTTCAGATGGTCTTCTGTAAATAGAACACCATTGAAGGTATTTTTTCCCTCGCAGACCTTTAGAAGGGCTTCTGTCTAGAGAAGTTCTTTAAAACGTTTTCTGCCTAGAAAAGACATTAGAAGGTCTTTGATTTAGGGTAAAAATTTAGAAAACATTCTGTCTATAGAAGACTTTTACAGTGCCTTCAGTTTATTGAAGACCTATGAAAGTCTTCTCTCTTTGTATGGCCTGTAAAAATGTAGATGTAGTTCCAAACGGCTGTTACTTTCCTTGATATAGGTAATTTTGAAAGCCCAATAATAATAATTTTAATAATTATCCTTTGAATTTCAAAATTCAACCCCATACTGTAAGCCCCTTTAAAATGTATAACGAAGTGGCTGGTTTTGCACACCAGGACGAACTGGTTATATGAAGCATAAAACATTGCCGGCCACGTGTTTACCCAATGTCGGGGGGTATAATTCGTTCAAAACTAATGCGAAGAAGTACAATAACAATAAAAATAATAATAATCATAATCATCATTTTCATTTTCAACGTCAACTAAACCCGCCACCATGCACCACGGCACCATTAACTTTGTGGCCAAATATGGCAGCGGAGTATTATTGGACTTTTTCTTTTTCTCCAGCCTTTCATTTTTGTTTTCCCTTTCTTTTTCTTGTTGTTGGTAGTCTAACACCCAACTTAAGGTGGCAAATAAAACTTGCTGGCTGAATAAATTTCATCAGTAGGGAGGAACGTTTGCCAAGTTAATATTTCTTGTTGCAGGTTTTCATGGAATTTGGCCAAGCAATTGAGCTGCACAATAAAAATCAACGAAATATCAACAACCGACGGATGGTATGGTGATTGCACAGTGATTTTTTTATGGTTCAACATTTCCGTTGGGTTTTTTTGTGTTGCTGTTATTTTTTTCTTCTTTTATGAAGGAAATGTAAATGAAGTATGAATTGGCAAGGTTAGGCATATAGAAGGGGGTTTATGATGGGGCTATGAAGAACTTTTCAAGGACACATATAGCAATTCGACACTTGTAGATTATATGAAAAAGTGTGTTTCTAAATAACCTTCCGCTTATGAACGAACATAAGTAAAAAATATGTTTAATATTTTTAAAAATCTATACTTTTTGTCTCCGGTACTTATGAAAAATTCTCTATGCTATCAAAAATACTCCCATTCCTCGGGAAGGGGTCTAAAGAAGCACCCTTTGCTCGGAAAAGGGTCTAAAGAAGCACCCTTTGCTCGGAAAAGGGTCTAAAGAAGCACCCTTTGCTCGGAAAGGGGTTTATAGAAGCAGCCTTTTCTCGGAAAAGGGTCTAAAGAAGCACCCTTTGCCGGAAAAGGGTCTAAAGAAGCACCCTTTGCTCGGAAAAGGGTCTAAAGAAGCACCCTTTGCTCCGAAAAGGGTCTAAAGAAGCACCCTTTGCTCCGAAAAGGGTCTAAAGAAGCACCCTTTGCTCCGAAAAGGGTCTAAAGAAGCACCCTTTGCTCCGAAAAGGGTCTAAAGAAGCACCCTTTGCTCCGAAAAGGGTCTAAAGAAGCACCCTTTGCTCCGAAAAGGGTCTTAAGAAGCACCCTTTGCTCCGAAAAGGGTCTAAAGAAGCACCCTTTGCTCCGAAAAGGGTCTAAAGAAGCACCCTTTGCTCCGAAAAGGGTCTAAAGAAGCACCCTTTGCTCCGAAAAGGGTCTAAAGAAGCACCCTTTGCTCCGAAAAGGGTCTAAAGAAGCACCCTTTGCTCCGAAAAGGGTCTAAAGAAGCACCCTTTGCTCCAAAAAGGGTCTAAAGAAGCACGCTTTTCTAAAGAAGCACCCTTTGCTCCGAAAAGGGTCTAAAGAAGCACCCTTTGCTCCGAAAAGGGTCTAAAGAAGCACCCTTTGCTCCGAAAAGGGTCTAAAGGAGAACCCTTTGCTCCGAAAAGGGTCTAAAGAAGCACCCTTTGCTCCGAAAAGGGTCTAAAGATGCACCCTTTGCTCCGAAAAGGGTCTAAAGAAGCACCCTTTGCTCCGAAAAGGGTCTAAAGAAGCACCCTTTGCTCCGAAAAGGGTCTAAAGAAGCACCCTTTGCTCCGAAAAGGGTCTAAAGAAGCACCCTTTCCTCTAGAAAGGGTCTAAAGAAGCACCCTTTCCTCTAGAAAGGGTCTAAAGAAGCAGCCTTTCCTGTGGAAAAAGGTCTATAGAAGCACCCTCTTCTCTGGAAAGGGCCATATGGAAGGGTCTACAGAAGAACACTTTCCTCGGGAAAGGGTCTATAGAACCACCCTTTCCTCGGGAAAGGGTCTATAGAACCACCCTTTCCTCGGGAAAGGGCTTATAGAAGCACCCTTTCCTCGGGAAAGAGCTTATAGAAGCACCCTTTCATCGGGAAGGAGTCTATACAAGCACCCTTTCCTCGGGAAGGGGTCTGTGAAAGCACTCTTTCCCCTGGAAAGGGTCTATAGAAGCACCCTTTCCTCGGGAAGGGGTCAATGAAAGCACTCTTTCCCCTGGAAAGGGTCTATAGAAGCATCCTTTCCCCTGGAAAGGGTCTATGGAAGCATCCTTTCCTCTGAAAATGGTCTATAGAAGCACCCTTTCCTCTAAAAAGGGTCTATAGAACCACGCTTTCCTCGGGAAAGGGTCTATAGAATCACCATTTCCTCCCAAAATGGTCTAAAGAAGCACCCTTTCCTCTAAAAAGGGTCTATAGAAGCACGCTTTCCTATAGAAGCACCCTTTCTTCTGAAATTTTTTGGATCGAATTGGCTGATCCGTTTGAGAGTTATCGTCCGCTCCAGCCTCAACACTTGGTGACATTGGAAGGGTTTTTTACAGATTCCGAGCTATTTTCTCAGGAAGTATGGTCTTGCCCCTGAAAAAACTTGTACCGTTGTATCGAACATCGAATACAAGTTCTTGCAAAATGAATCAAATCGGTACCCGAAGGACTGGACCTATTTAGTCCATATTCGAACCTGATCTATGCCGGGAGGGCTTTCATCTCCACAATGAATTTTCCACCCTCTGACTTTGAGTCTCATTTTGTAGCACAGTGTCATAAATCGATATTTTCCGAAAAATGTGCACCTTCTCGAGGCCATAACTACCTGAAGGAGCGTTCCAATGCTTTTGCGATGTACTAGACAGTTCTTAATTATTGTCTTGTTGTCTTTGTGTTGGATCGAAAATCTCAGTGGTTTTGTTGTTATATGCCAAAATATCCAAAAATCCTTAAAAAAAAAAACCTCAAGTCAGAATCCGGGGGCTCGATTTTCACCGTAGACATATGGTCTTGTTGACTTTTTTGCTCAGTACAATCCCAAAAATCAGAAACTCCAGACGCCCGTGATGGTGTTCAAATCGCCCCACTCTTATATTTATTCTTGATCAGGGTGAAATTCTGAGACGATCTGCCCGTCCGTCTATGGTAATCACTGTAGTATCCACAAAAATTATGATAGGACGCTGAAATGTTGGGAAGATGGGTCTTTTGTTTGCAGGTAGGTCATGTTCGATGATGGGCTATATCGGTCCACGTTTTGGTATAGCTCCCACATACCGGTACCGCCCGATTTCAGTTATGTTGACGTTTTTAGTCATATTTTCTAATCGACTAAGCTATAATTTGACATTTTGGGTTCCTAGTGATCAGCGAACTTATATTCCAAAAACTTTGGGCATAGGTCCATGTTTTGGTATATCCCCCATATAACGATACCTCCCGATTTTCGGTATATTGAGGATTTTAGCCACAATTTTTAAGCGAACTATCTGTAATTTGACATTTGAAGTTCTCAGTAGTCACGAAACTTCTCCGCCGTCGGGTCCATGTTTTGGTATAGCCCCCATATAACGGTACCTCCTGATTTTCGCTATTTTGAGGATTTCAGCTACAATTTTTAACCGAACTAGCTGTAATTTGATATTTAAGGTTCTCAGTGACCACGAAACTTCACCGCTAAATGTCGTCAATGTAGGTCCATGTTTTGGTATATCCCTCAAATAACGATTCATAACACCCATATAACAGTAGCTCCCGATGTTCGCTATTTTCAGGATTTTAGTGACAATTTTTAACATTTTGACATTTGAGGTTCTCTGTGGTCACGAACTTCTTCACTAAAAATCCTCAACATAGGTCCATGTTTTGGTGTAGCCCCCAGATAACGGTACCTGCCGATTTTCTTTATTTTGAGATTTCTGCTACAATTTTTAGCCGAGCTAGCTGTAATTTGTCATTTTAGGTTCTCTGTGGTCACGAAACTTCTCCACCAAAAATCGATTTAGCTGTAATTTGACATTTGAATGTTCAGTGGTCACGAGACTTCTTCACTAAAAATCGTCAACATAGGTCCTTGTTTTGGTATAGCTCCCATATAACGGTACCTCCTTATTTGTTTAACGTAACTACCCGTAATTTGACTTTTGAGGTTCCCTGTAGTTATAAAATTTTTCCACCAAAAATTTTAAAGATAGGTGGACACTTTGCCATTGTCCCGTAGGTGGTACTTTTCACCTGGCTGAACACATTTCTTAGATTAGATTACATAATTTAGGCATTAGGGTCATCCATGGTGGAACAATTTTTCCACCTAAAATTGTGAAAGGAAACTAATTATTCAATTTTAATTAAGACAAGACTACTTTATGGTGGAGGGTAAAGAAAGTTCGTCCCGGCCGAACTCAACGACTTGCTACTTGTTTGTTTTATAATTTTCTTCCAACAAACCCCACAGTTCTGAGCACTACTTTGTCACTGAAAACTGTCTTCAAAATTACAAAAATTTTCCTTAATCTATGTGGAGAAAATGTTGCCCAAGACATCCACACTTATGTCTCCGATATTTACTCCTAAGCTAACAAAAATGCACCATCTCTTTTTTCTGTTGTTTTCAATTTCCTCTCAGTGTGAAATCCTCAGCTCTGAGCATTACATTGTCACTAAAATGAAATGTCTTTAAAATTTTCAAATCCTCCTCCATAATCTATTCGCGTGTCAAACGGAATAACTAAGCCAATGCCACATAGATGTATGGATGGATTTTTATTGGGGGCGGCGGTGGGAAGTGTTGATCTCAACACATTTTATTTTTGCTTCCCCGACAAAGCTTTTCCTTTGCCAAGAAATACTGTCCTAAAGACTGCATTGTATGCAGTTTCCCATAAAGACATTCTGTTTTCTTATAATAATACATTTATGATGGATGTTCTGAATCCATATTGCCACAAAAAGCAACAACAACAATCTGATG
Source organism: Musca autumnalis (assembly GCF_047663935.1). Classification (NCBI taxonomy): domain Eukaryota; kingdom Metazoa; phylum Arthropoda; class Insecta; order Diptera; family Muscidae; genus Musca; species Musca autumnalis. The sequence continues at coordinate 241,237,251 of NW_027411866.1, read as the reverse complement.
TTGTTGTGCTACTGCCACATAAAATTTATGTTAGTGAATAGATTTACTGGCTTTATTACAACTAACAGCAATACGCCAGGAAGTAAGTGGTGAAAACTAAAAATGTAGTGCAAACAACTCCTATTCTTGGGGTAGAGTTTGATGTTTGAGTGAATGCAAACGTGAATAGAATCCCAAGCAGTAATCTCGCAAATATTGAGTGTTAAAGTCTATATACATGGAGAATACTTAAAGGACTTAAGGAAGAAATATTCAAAATTTTGCAATCGAAAGAAGGGGGGAAGGGCGATATGAATTATAACAAGTAAAAAAGTGTCAGTCGGATTTGACGACATAGGTATACCCTCCAATTTGAATTAAAACTTTCATCTACAGACAGATCGATTGGATTTACGGTTTCTTCAGAATTTTGTGGCCCTTTTTGGACCTTTGAAATTGCCGACAAAAATGAGGATTGGGAATTAACTGCACTATGACGCAAATGTTGAACTTTTATGGGGGAGGTATGCTTAGGGAGGACCAATATGGCGATTTTAGAAATTAAACTAAATTTTGACAAAATATTAGGAGATCCAAAGTTTGGACCAAATTGGTTGCCCCGTTGAAGATATATCGTCCTACCATTTAAACAAGTGAGAAAGGGCTATAGTCGGTACGGGGCCGACTATGTGATACCCTACACCACTAACTCTGTGAATAATCTTTTCACTCGAAAACATTTCCTTTATGGAGATACGAAAGTTTTCACCTATCTGGCTTTTATTCCAAATGACTTAAGGCGAACTGAACCAAAATAATTAATATTTAATTTTATATTTGACATCACCAACATCAATAGGCTTCTATCTCTGTGATCGTGATGATCCGATCAAAATTCCGACCTGTAGTGTGATTGCAGAAAAAGTGGAAAAAAGGGATGCATTAACGACTATTGTGATATCTCTATTATTTGACTACCTACACCAACCTGCTTTGCATAATTTCAAAGATGGGATTTTTTACTTTCTTAGTCAGGCTTTACTTTTAGAAGGTGTGATATCCGTCCTTATTATTAAAATCGCCAAAATGAGAAGTTGGGTTTTATTAGCGACAATTGCGATATCTTCGTTGTTAGACCACCTACGACAACCTACGTTTATACTTTCATTGCCAGGTTTTGCTTTTGGTATACCCCTTATAGAATCCGAGATATTAGCTTTAAAAAAAAACTTTGTCTTTTTATCCAAATAAGTTTTTTGCCCATTCCGCCCCTAAATATTATTCGACCCTCACCAAAATCAATAGGCTTCTTCCTCATTAAGATCATTAACTCTCAAAATTTCGTGACGATCCGATCAAAATTGCGGCCTGTAGCGTGATTTCCAAAAAAATGGAAAAATGGGATGAATTACCGACTATTGTGATATCTCCGCTATTTGGTCACCTACGCCGACCTAGTTTGCATCATTGTAAAGGTGGAATCTTCTACTTTCATAGTCAGGCTTTGCTTTGGGAAAGTCCCCTGTGATATTCTTCATTATAACTTAAATCGCAAAAATTATAATTTGGGTTTAATTTGCGACTATTGTGATATATTCGTTGTTTGATCACCCACGAGAACCCACTTTACATCGTTAGAAAGGTGATATTTTCTACTTTCATTGTCAGGTTTTGCTTTTGGTAACCCCATATAGAAGCTGAGATATTCGCTTTGGAAAAAAACGTTGTCTTTTTATCCACATAAGTTTTTCGCCCATTCCGACCCCTAAATATTATCCGACCATCACCAAAATCAATAGGCTTCTTCCCCTCCGGGACCCCCATCAACACCCAAAATTTCGTGACGATCCGATCAAAATTGCGATCTGTAGCGTGATTACAAATTTTAGATGGACAGACGGACGGAATGGAATGGGCGATATAGTCTATTATGGAAGTGAATCTTATTTTGGGAGTCATATCATTTCGACAGATATCGCGAACACTGAGCCATCGTATAACTTTTCGACCAGTATAACAGGAAGCATGGCCTTGTCCACGTAAACAGGACCGCAACGAACAACATCGGTATATATTTCCAAACAAACTGTAAACTGCACTTAGGCACAAATGTTATACTTTTGTGGGGGCGGTATCCTAAGGGGAGGACCGATATGGGACCAAATTGGTTATCCCATTCAAGAGATATCTTCGAATTGAAACTCAGTTTGGACAAAATATGACGAAGGCCAAATTTTGGATCAACTCGGTTGATTACTTCGAGAGTTATCGTGCTCTACAGACACTTCATATGGTGCCATGTTTTTTACACATTTCAGGCTGTTTTCACAAGAGGTTTGGAAAAAACTTTTACCTTCGTAAGGGAGGCAGCCAATGCAAGTTGCTTCAATAAAAATTAAAGTGATTCGAGTGCAGGCCTTAAAGTGAACTTGTGTGGAGGTACTCGAAGGAGAGGACAAATACAGTCCTTATTCGATCCTGATTTATATCTTGTAGATATATTAGGATTTGTAAATTATGCATCAAATCGGTCCCTCCCTACAAGAGTTATCGTGCGCACAATTTTTCGAACATTCTTGAACTTTTGTGGGGGAGGTTCAGGTAACTGGACCGATATGACTTATCTTCGAACTTAAACTAATTTGGATAAAATATTGCGAATGCCAAATTTTGGACCGAATCGGCAGATCCGTTCGAGAGGTGTCCCCTATGCAACTTTCAGGCTATTTTCTCAGGAAGTATGGATTTGACCCTGATGAAACTTGTACCGTCGTATAAGGGACAGTGAATACAAGTTGTTATCGGACAAATCAAAGCGGTTCGACTTTCTTACTTACTTACTTAGCTGGCCCATTACAGAACATTTGTTCCATAGACCGAACTAAGAAAAGATCTCCAATTCTCTCTGTTTTGTGCTTCGCTTTTTGGAATACCGCGCCTTGTCATCTTTTCATCCACTTGCTTGCGCCATCTATTCTTTCGCCTGCCAATTCTGCGTGAACCGCCATGTGGCTCGAATGACGTCGACACCATCAGCTTGGTCTTCTCGCCGTCCACTTTAGCAGATTCTCCTTCGACCTTCATAAAGGTATCGGTTACTTCTTTTACTGACCGTCCCATGATGTCTATATCAGCAGCATAAGCAAGTAACATGTGACTATTGGTGTAGATTGTGCCACTTCTTTTGACGTTTGCCTCTCGTATAACCTTTTCTAGCAGGATGTTGAAAAGATCACACGAAAGGATGCATCCTCGCCTGAAACCTCTTTTGGTACAAAACTCTTCGGAGAGGTTCTTTCCTATTTTAACTGAAGAATGAGCTTTGCGGGGATAACAAATTTAGACAAGGCTTGGAATACCTTTGAACGTAGCGGGCTGTCGAAACCTGCTTTATAATCGACAAAAAGGTGATATGTGTCGATCTGCATCTCTTGGGTCTTCTCCAGGATTTGCCGCAGGGTAAATATCTGGTCAATGGTGGACTTGCCAGGTCTAAAGCCGCATTGGTATGGTCCAAACATTTCGTTGACCATTGGATTCAGTCGTTCGCACAATATCCCTGACACTATCTTATAGGCAATAGGGAGAAGACTTATGCCCCTATAGTTGGAACATAACGTCTTATCTCCTTTCTTATGGACGGGGCACAGGATGCTCAGGTTCCAATCGTCGGGTACGCGTTCTTCCTGCCAGATGGAGCTAACTAGCTGATGCATACACCTTATCAGCGTGTCGCCTCCGGTTTTAAACAGCTTGGCTTGTAGGCCATCAGCTCCTGCTGCCTTATTATTCATCAGCTGATTTATTGCTGTCATGGCTGGGCGATATACATTCAATACCATCTTCTGGGATTGGGACTGTGGTATCTTCGTCGTCTTCGCTGCTATTGGATACTAACAATTTTGAAAAGTGTTCTTTCCATATCCTGAGTACATTTTCTGTATCAGTTACCAAATTACCTTGCTGGTCTCTACAGGAGGATGTGCCTGTACCAAAGCCATCAGTTTGATGCTTGACTCTTTGGTAGAATTTTCGGACTTCATTCTGGCTCCTTTACATCTCGATTTTTTTACATTCCCGCTTTTCCATCTCTCTCTTTTTCCTGCGGAAAAGACGTTTCTCCTCTCTCCTTTCCTCCCTGTATCTCTCTCGTGCGCTACGCGTTGCTACGGATTGTAAAGTAGCCCTATGTGCCGCATTTTTCTCTTGGGTGGCAGCACGACACTCCTGATCATACCATGGATATCCAAGTATGGATTTTGCGGCTGTTTACATGGAGTGGGCAATGCTTTGCCATTGCGCTGATATGTTATCGGTATGAGGAGTGCTTTGATTAAGCAATTGGGCTAGTTGAGTGGAATATGCTGTGGCTATCTGTTGTGATTGCAGCTTACCGATGTCTAACTTTCGTGTTGTGTCTGTTCACACTTTGTTTGCTACGTTTAATCTGGTACGTACCTTTGCTGCAACATGGTAGTGGTCCGATTCTATGTTTGCACCTCGGAACGATCGTACAGCCAACACGCTTGATTCATGTCTTCCATCTATCACAACGTGATCAATTTTATTTCTTGTTCTTTGATCTGGTGACAGCCAGGTGCACTTTTGAATATCGAGATGCTCAAATCTGGTACTGCTAACTACCATGTTTCTTGCAGCTGCAAAGTCTATCAGCCTCATACCATTGTCAGATGTTTCACTGTGGAGACTGAATATCCCGACTGTTGGGCCAAAGATATTCTCCTTTCCAATTTTGGCATTAAAATCGCCTAGTATAATTTTAATTTCATGGGCAGGGCGACGGTTATAAGTTTCTTCCAAGCGCTCGTAAAATATAGCTTTGGTCTAACCGATTTGGTCATAACTTAGTGTATATATATGGATAATATTGGGTATCTCCCACACAAAATTCGGAAGAAGTGACGTTTCTCTCGGATCGTTTTGAATTTTTATACCCTCAGCATTTATCTCGAACGGATAAACCGATTTGGTCCAAAATTTGGCTTTCCCAACATTTTGTTCAAACTTAGTTTATGTTCGAAGATGGGTCATATCGGTCCACTTCTTCGTGTACCCCCGACACAAAATTTCGGAAAAGTGCAGTTTAAACCTCCTCTCGGATCGTTTCCATTTTTATTGTAACAACATGTATACGCCGCCCCCATTACGATGTTACAAGTTTTTCAGGGGCAAGTCCATACTTCCTGAATAAATGACCCGAAAGTTGTAAAAACCCGCTATGGCACCATGTGTTGTGGATGGATAAATCGGTCTAAAACTTGACAATCGTAATATTTTGACCAAAATTATATAAAGTTCTAAGATGTGCCTTGTCGGCCCACTCCTTTGTGTACCTCCCCCACAAAAGTTCAAAACTTTTCGCTAAAATGGTGTGCACGATAACTTTCGAAGGCAGTAACCGATTTGGTCCATATTTTGCACCTCGTAATATTTTTACGGCACATAGATCAGGTTAGAATATGGACTATATATGTCAACTCCTTCGGATACTTCCCACACCAAATTTCGGAAAAGTGCAGGTTAGGACCTCCTTTCGAATCATTTTGTTTTTTCTTGCAACAAATTACACTCAAGGCCTCTATTATGATGATACAAGTTTTTTCAGTGGCAAGTCCATGCTTCTGAAAAAAAGCTGTAAAAAACTTCTACGGCCAGTATATGTAGTGGCTGGTGCGCACGGCAACTCCCGAACCGAATACTGCGTCGGTCCTCGTTTTGAATATTGTAATATTTTTTTAGAATATTAGATGAAATTCGAAGATGGTGCTTATCAGTCCACTTCTTTCGGTACCTCCCCCACAAAAGTTCGAAAATATTTGCTAAAATGGTAAGCGCAATATCTCATAAGCGGAGCAACCGATTTGGTCCAAACTTTGCATCTCGACATATTTTGTGCAAACTTAGTTTACGTTCAAAAGGGAGCCCTACCGGTCCATTGCATAGCGTACCACCCACACAAATTATCAACATTTTTGTTTAGGTGCGGTTAAGGGTCTGTGCCAGAATCCTTTGGAATTTTTTACCGAAGGTACTCCTAGTAGCCCTGTTTAAAGCGATATGATGTTTTTCGTGGGTAAGATCATGTTTCCTGATATAATGGTCCTATCGAGAGGAATGACTCCCAAAATAAGACACACTACCAAAATGGACTATGTCGGTACATTGCTTTAGTACCTCCCTCATATAGCGCCTCCCCTTTTTGAGATTTTATCCTAGTCCATATATTTGCCGGCGTGTTCATATGACCAAAATTCTGAAGACCTCCTAAGTACATACGTTTTTTTTTTTGGGAAAAAGGTGTTTCAATTCACACAGGCCGAGGGTATACCTCTGTCGGTAAAGTCGACTGATACTTTTTACTTGTTAGGGAAACATTTTATAATGCGATTAATTTGTCTTGTGTGCGCCCATTAAAATAATTTTTAAGTTTCTTCGCCATTTTCAAGAGGGAGAATATAAAAATTTAGGTTACGTCCCCAACTATTGTAATTTTCCCTTCATTTCTTCCTTGCTTAGGAACCAATCCAACTCGCAAATCATTACACCTTCCCCTGAAAAGTAATGTGGGGTTGTAAATAGAATTACGTTTCCGTATTTAATAAAATATACACGTTTTCTCCATATCTAATAATTCATTCATGTTGCATTTTCGTGTAAAATTTCCACGAAGAAGAAGAACAACAAAACACAACACATTTTTTATTGTATTACTAAAATTGCCGAAGGAAAAACAAGTGGAAATAAAACAAAGAATACCAGGAGAGAGAGAGACAGCGAAAAATGTTCATTTTGCATACATTAAAATTCTTATCATTTCCATTGTTCCGGTACCCAAAGGAAATTTTGTTAAAGCAAATACAACATCCATCCACAGAAGTATATACCAGACCGAGCAGACACCGCACACAACAAGTTGTTACAGACCCTTTTTGTTCTTTAAAGAACATTTTTAGCGAAATATACAAATAAAGTAAAAAAGAAAAAATAAAAAAAGAAAGAAATACTCAAACAACAAAAGCTGTTTGTTATTAAAGTTAAGGAAAAAGCAGACAGGGGAGATGTGGCATGAAAACGCCAACAAAATATGACTGAGAGGGGTCCTTCCAGTAACGGCTTCTGTAACGTCATACATACACATACATATATGTAAGTAAATATGCCAAAACAAAGAATATTAAAAATATTATAATTATATTTTGCTGTCTGTGCCTGCTTCCTTCCCATATTGAGGTGGGGGAGGCGACATGTCAAACAACGTACAAAAAATCTCTGCACAATCCACAAAGTCCTTTGCACACACAGTCAACCAAAAGACTTTGTTGGGACTTTGATTTTGTCAATGTCATGCGGGAATGCCAAGAATGTTTTATATTCTAGTCCATATGACCAAATTATTGCCAAGAATGTGTTAGTCATTGCCACGTTTTGGTATGACTATGTTTCCTAAGAAAACACTTGATATGATTTGTTAGAAGAATTTCCACAATAACACGAATAATTTATGCACCCAAAAAATTGTGATTAATGAGGGAAATAATTTGTAAAGGAATTCTTCCTTCCGAATCCGATCATAAGTTGCACAGAGTTACAAATTGATGCTTACACGTGTTTCTAATAAACATATTTTATAATTAAAAAAAAACTGTCGTAGGAGATATGACAGTGGGGCGTATGTGTATTGTTAGGAATATTTATAGTATCGATAGTAATTATACGCACCGTAAATAGTTTTCTTATGGTCAAGGATAAGTGATGCTAAAGACAGGGATGCCTTTGCAGAGATCCTGAAAAACATATGAAATTATAATATCTTAAGCACATAATTAATTTTTGCAATATTGTTTTGGTCGCCTATAATTCGAAAACCGAATTGGCAAATAAAGAAGAAGATGGTCAAGGAAGACGATTAAAAGTCTTCGAGAACTAAGTTGGGAAATTACGTATTTCAGCCATGGTCCTAGAAATAATTATTTTCCACCAGTTGCAAACGCTAATGAACGTGATGATGAGCATCGTCTTGCATTGTACTAAAGTCTTTTCGTTGACGAAAATTAGAGGGAAAATAGTTAGGTCATAAAATTTACTGGAACACTTTTACAAAAACAAGCACAGACGAACTACTCTAGCAATCCCAAGGCGGCGGGTTCTTTTATGAAGAATATACATATTGAAGCTAAGTGTTTATTTTATTTTATTTTTTTAAATAATTTTTTTATTTTTAACTTTTTAGTAAAGAAATTTGTTTACCACTGAGAACCTCATAACCAAATTACAGTCAATTTAGACCGGAAATGTAGACACAAACTTTAAAATGCCTGAAATCGGGTGGTACCGTTTATAGGGGCAATGACAAAACCTGGACCTATGTCTACAATTTTTGGTGGGAAAGTTTCTGTACCATTGGGAACTCCAAATGTCAAGTTACAGCCAATTCGGCCTAAAAATTAACATAAAATCCTTAAAACACTTGAAATCGGATGGTACCGTCATATGGGGGCTACACCTTAACCTGGACTTATGTCCACAATTTTTGGTGGAGAAGTTTCTGTACCATTAGGAACTCCAAATGCCAAGTTACAGCCAATTCGGCCTTAAAATTAAGATAAATCCGTTAAACACCTGAAATCGGGTGGTACCGCTATATGGGGGCTATACCTAAACTTGGACCTATGTCCACAATTTTTGGTGAGGAAGTTTCTGTATCATTGGGAAGTCCAAATGCCAATTTACAGCCAATTTGGCCTAAAAATAAAGATAAAATACTTAAAACCCTTGAAATCGGGTGGTACCACAATTTTTGATGGGGTAGTTTATTTACCATTGGGAACCTCAATGCCAATTTATAGCCAATTCGGGCTAAAAATGAAGATACTTACTTACTTAGCTGGCCCATTACAGAACATTTGTTCCATAGAACGTACTAAGAAAAGATCTCTAATTCTCTATGTTTAGTGCTTCGCTTTCTGGTAAATCGTGCCTTGTCATCTCTTCATCCACTTGTTTGCGCCATCTATTCTTTGGCCTGCCAATGTGGCTCGAATTTATACGCCTTATTAGCGGGTTCATCATCACTCATTCTTATTATGTGGCCTAGCCAACGCAATCGCTGAATCTCGGTACGTTTAACTATATTGATGTCGTTGTATAGCAGATACAGCTCGTGGTTCATACGACGTCGATATTCACTGTCAATGCAGATTGGTCCGTAGATCTTTCAAAGAATTTTTCTCTCAGACACACCAAGCACTGCCATGTCTGCTTGCGCAAGGACGAAGGCTTCGGAACCGTACATCAGCACGGTTAGTATCAGTGTTTTGTAAAGCGTTATTTTTGTTTGACGAGATGTAGCTTTGTTTTTGAAGTGCTTTCTTAAGCCAATCTGTTGGCCAATACAATTCTTCTTTTTATTTCACAACTGATGTCGTTTGTTGTGTTTACGGAGGTGCCGAGGTAGACGAAGTCTTTTACTACCTCAATATTATAGGAACCAACTTCAACAGTTTGTCCGATCTCAATGGATGCATCGCGAATCGACACCAAAAACTTGGTCTTTTCGCCGTTTACCGCCAGACCCACTTTAGAAGATTCTCCTTCGACCTTCATAAAGGTATCCGTTACTTCTTTTACTGATCGCCCCATGATGTCTATAGCATCAGCATAAGCAAATAACATATGGCTATTGGTGTAGATTGTGCCACTTCTTTTGACGTTTGCCTATCGTATAACCTTTTCAGCAGGATGTTGAAGAGATCACACAAAAGGCTGTCTCCTTGTCTGAAACCTCTTTTGGTAATAAACTCTTCGGAGAGGTTCTTTCCTATTTTAACTGAAGATCTTGTGTCAGTTAGAGTCATTTTACAAAGCCGAATGAGCTTTGCGGGGATACCAAATTCAGACATGGCTTGGAATACCTTTGGACGTAGGGGGCTGTCGAAGTCTGCTTTATAATCGAAAAAAGGTGGTAGGTGTCGATTTGCATATCTTGGGTCTTCTCCAGGATTTGCCGCAGGGTAAATATCTGGTCAATGGTGGACTTGCCAGGTCTAAAGCCGCATTGGTATGGTCCAATTATCTCGTTGACCATAGGCTTTGGTCGTTCGCACAATATCCCTGACACGATCTTGTAGGCAGTAGGGAGTAGACTTATGCCCCTATAGTTAGAGCATACAGTCTTATCTCCCTTCTTGTTGACGGGGCACAGGATACTCAGGTTCCAATCGTCGGGTACTCGTTCTTCCTGCCAAATGGTGCTAACTAGCTGATGAATACACCTTATCAGCGTGTCGCCTCCGGTTTTGAACAGCTCGGTTGGTAAGCCATTGGCTCCTGCTGCCTTATTATTCTGCAGCCGATTTATTGCTGTCTTTACCTCATCTTGGCTGGCCGGTATACATTCAATACCATCTTCTGGGGTTGGGACTGTGGTATCTTCGTCGTCTTCGCTGCTATTGGATACCAACAGTTTGGAAAATGCTCTTTCCATATCTTGAGCGCGCTATCTGTATCAGTTAACAAACGACCTTGCTGGTCTCTACAGGAGCAGATGCCTGTACAAAGCCATCAGTTTGATGCTTCACTCTTTGATAGAATTTTCGGACTTCATTCTGTCTCCTGTACATCTCGATTTGTTCATACTCCCGCTTTTCCATCTTTCTCTTTTTCCTGCGGAAAAGACGTTTTTCCTCCCTCCTTTTCTCCCGATACCTCTCTCGTGCGCTACGCGTTGCTACGGATTGTAAAGTAGCCCTATATGCCGCATTTTTCTCTTCGGTAGCAGCACGACACTCCTGATCATACCATGGATTCCTTGTTGGAGGTCTCTGGTATCCAAGTATCGATTTTGCGGCTGTTTGCATGGAGTTGGCAATGCTTTGCCATTGCGCTGATATGTTATCGAGATGAGGAGTGCTTTGATTAAGCAATTGTGCCAGTTGAGTGGAATAGGCTGTGGCTATCTGTTGTCGGAAAGGCTGCTTTTTCAAGGAGAGGGTTATTAACCCGGCGCCCTAACCCAAGTTTTTAACGTTCTTATGGGTGAACGCGCGGCACATTTTAGCTCACTACATTAAACGGATGTTAAAGGCAGCTACCTCAGGTGACACCACGGGGAGGCCAGTGTCCACTTGAGATGAGAGAGGGACCAAGATAAATCCTGGACTTTGCCATGTCAGGTCCGTTTCTTGGTATCTCTCATTTCAAATAGATCCGAAACGAGTCCTCCAACTGCGCTTTTCCAAAATTTTGTGTTGAAGGTACCCGAAGGACGGTACCGGTATAATCCTGATTCCAGCCTGATACATAACTGGATGAATAAATAAGATATGCAAAGTTTGGAGCAATTAGAAGCTCCCTGCAAGTGTTATCTTACGGATATGCCATTTTAGATGGTGCCGTCTGGATTTCTTTAAGCTTTTAGGCCATTGTCTAAACTGGCTCCCGGAAAAAAATTTACCAACAAAAGGACAACCTGCTGAAAAAAATTAAAAACGATCCGCTATGAGCTCTTAAACTTAACTTTTTCGAATGTTGTGTGTGAGGAATCTAAAGCAATGGACTGATATAGTCAATAATCGAACCCGATCTGTACCTGGAAAGTAATACAATACATATACAAAGTTATTCGGTTGCTGCTTTTAAGAGTTATAGTGCGTACAATTTTTCCGAAAAGTTTTGAACTTTTGTGGAGGTATCCGATATGGCCCATCTTCGAACTTAAACAAAATTTGGACAAAATATTACGAGGGCCAATTTTTGGACCGAATCGGTAGATCTGATATCCGTAGTAAATTGCAAGCTTCTTCCTTGTCTCAAACCTTACTTTGAATTTTACGCCGATCAGATTATTACTGCGACCTACAAAGTCGCTACGAAATCAGTTAAAAATTTTGTTTTTGGTCCATTTCATGCCCTTAATATTTTACAATCATTACCAAAAACTGTAGTGGTCTATGAACGGACGGACACACTTCTCAAAATCGTTTTATCTCGAATGAATTTTGGTATAGCACATGGGGGAAAGATGACGAATATTTCGCGGTGTTATATGAATTTTCGGAAAAACAAACAAATACCCTTTCCACATTGTGGTGTAGGACCTAAAAATATCATGTCAACGGCTCGACAGGATGTAACAACAACTGTCCATAAGCAATTATTATATACTTTAGTATATATACAGTCATGTAAATTTCACTGCAAGACTTTACTTCCATCTTTGAAATAAACATTACGAATGCCACTACCACAACATTGCAAATGAGTCTTTAATGGAGGTTGACAAAAATGTTTCTAAAAATTCCAATTTTTTCTTAGACATACATAGCATAGATGTTTTTGTAGTTGTTTTTAGCTTTCTTATGTTCCAAATACGTATTTGTGTAGTTGCTGCATTGCGTTGCGTGTGAAATTGCAATACCGCGTATTGCATGTTGGAATTTCAGGAATGTGTTTTCACTTAAATATTTTATCAACACACAAGAAATGCGAAATAATTTTCCACACAGCAATTTTGTGCGGTCAAATAAAATGGGTACGGTCGGTGAGTGGGTGTGTAAATGAGGAAACTTAAATTTTTCTTCAGGTGAAAGAATTCCATAAAGTTTGTATTTAAAATATTTAACAGAATATATTTACTTATATGGCTATTCTTTAATCCCTAAAGATTTCGATAAGTTTAAAAAGTGGAAAATTAGATCCAATCCACCGTGGTGCAATGGTATGCACACCCGCCTTGCACGCTTAAGGCAAAATACCCTTCAGTAATTATGGCGACATTTCCTTATTTAAGCCATGAAAAACTTCTCTACAAGTGGTGTCTTAAGACACGCTGTTCGGACTCGGCAATAAAAAGTAGGTCCCATATCATTGAGCCAATATGAATCGGGGTGTACTCATTGATATGAAAGAAGTCTCCCTGGTCCCTTCAGGGATGTTTGTGGAACAATTATTATTATTATTATATTATCTTTAAATGCTTGCAATTATACAAACGCTTTATTACATATAATTTATTGAAGTAGAATGATAGTGAGGGAACCGGCAAAATTGCACACTACATATTGCCAACATTTAGCATAGACATAAACCAAAGTGAAGTGGAGGTGAAGTATACATGATAAATAAACACATGTCCATATTTTCTGCTACTTAATTTAGAAGTAGAATGGTAATGAGAGAAAGGGCAAACTTGCCAACTACACATTATCAACTGATCATTTCCACTATTCAAGGCTAATGAAATCGCTCTATGGAAAGTGATTTGGCTCAAACAATGAAGTTATTGATCAGAAATTCCAATTTTATGGACCTCAAAAAAAGCCTCGAAAATCGTATGTTTTATTCTTATTCTTAAGATTGCTTGAGACAAGTAAGAAAGTATCAGTCAGCTGTGCCGACTGAGATATACCCTCAGCCTCGGACCTAACAAGGCGTTTACACACAGACAGTATTGACAAGACAATAGCAAAGTTACAAACCATTTTCACCAATACATTCATACTTTTCTCTATACATATTTAAACATTTATAAATGTATTTGTGAAAAAGGTTTGTATTTTTGCTATTGTCTTGCCAATACTGGCATTTGTAAACGCCGGGTAAAGAAAAGAAGCAAACACAAAACTTCTGACGTTTCTAGGGGCTTTTTTGAGTTTTTGAGCCAATTTCTTAGGAAGTATGGATTTGCCCCGAAAAAATTTGTAACGTTTTAACTAGGGCCGCACACAAAGCAAACTTTTAACTGCCAAACTTTTAAAAGAGAGAGTGTGGGAGATTTCTCCCTTCGACGGTTATCTTACGTACTACCCAATGTAGTTAGTTTCGCAAGTTTTTTTTTTCAGATTTTGTGCCTTTACCTCAGGAAGAGTAGACTTGCCCTCCCAACAAAAGTTGCGCCGTCGTAACTGGGCAATCAAGTAGAACTTTAAGGAAAGAATTGCAAAACGATTCGAGCAGAGCTGTTAAACTGCCCCTTTCCTAAATTTTGTGTTGGAGGTACCCGAAGGGCTGGACCGATATAGTCCATATTCCAACCTGATACATGACTAGATGAAATAATACGATATGCAAAGTTTGGACCAATCAGAAACTTCCTGCGGGAGTTATCTTGCCAATTTTCCATTTTAGTTCTTGAAGTCAAGGTTTCTTGGAGCTTTTAAGACATAATCTCAGAAAGTATATACTTGCCCCCGACAAAATTTGCACCATCGTAAAAGGGGGCCGTAAAGACAAATTGCTGGAAAATTTTTAAATCGATCCGATCCGATTCACTTTTTCCGAATTTTGTGTGGAACCGGTTCGTTCTATGCCTGGAACTTATATTACCATATGCAAAACTATGACCGATTCGGTTATTCCCTTCGAGAGTTATCGTGCGCACCATTTTAGCGATAATTGTTGAAATTTTGTGGGGAAGGTACTAAGTTTGAAAAAAATCTCGAATGTCAAATTTTTTACCTGATCGGTGGCTTCGTTTGAAAGTTATCGTGCGCACCAGTCAGCAAGTCGGACCTTCTTTAGCCCAATGGCTGAGTGTATAAAAATGTGACTTTAAAATAGAAAATATTCTTTCGCACTTAAATAAAACATAATAAAAATCCGTCGTTATTGTCTATGTTTTTGGTTCGGCTCTTATAACTTTTTTCCTGAAATCACTCTTGTAGATCAAAGGTATTTCCAAATCTTTTCTAATTTATCGATTCTGTAAAATCTAATCGATTTCTGATTCTATGGTATAAAAGTGGTGGGCATAGTTTATTCATTCATTCATTCATTCATTCATTCATTCATTCATTCATTCATTCATTCATTCATTCATTCATTCATTCATTCATTCATTCATTCATTCATTCATTCATTCATTCATTCATTCATTCATTCATTCATTCATTCATTCATTCATTCATTCATTCATTCATTCATTCATTCATTCATTCATTCATTCATTCATTCATTCATTCATTCAATATCAGTTGTGATAAATGTAAAAAGATATTTCCCGATTTCCCGGGAATATGATTTTGTTTCCCGGGAAAATCCCGTAACCAAAAAAACGAGAATTTCCGGTGCGGTATTTCCCTACCCAAAACCCTAGGTATGTAGCTTTCTGATGTCTCGTTCCACTTGTTCGCTTCAACGAAGCCTTGGCCTTCCAGATCTGCGTGAACCTTCATGTGGCCCGTATTTATACGCCTTTTTTAGCAGGTTCATCACTCTTTCTTATGACATGGCCTAGCCATCGTAGTCGTTGTATCTAGATTCGTTCAACTATATTGATGTCATTGTATAGTCGATGCAGATCGTTGTTCATACGACGTCGATATTCCCCGTCAACGCAGATTGGTCCGCAGATTTTTCGAAGAATTTTTTTCTCAAACACACAAAGCACTGCCTTATCTGCTTGCGCAAGTACTCAGGCTTCGGAACCATACATAAGCACAGGTAGTATCAGTGTTTTGTAAAGTGTTGTTTTTGTTTGACTGTTTTGTTTGTTTTTAAACTGCTTAATTAAGCCAAAGTAGCATGTGTTGGCCAACACAATTCTTCTCTATATTTCACAACTGATGTTGTTTGTTGTGTGATGCGGTGTCGAGGTAGACGAAGTCTTTTACTACCTCAAAATTGTATGAACCAACTTCCACTCTTGGTCCTAGCTCTATGGACGCATTGCGCGTCGACACCATCAACTTTGTCTTTTCACCGTTTACTGCCAGACCCACTTTTGCTGATTCTCCTTCCATTTTCTTAATGGTATCAGTCCCAAGATGTCAATGTCATCAGCATAAGCAAGTAACATATGACTGTTTGTGTATATTGTTCCACTTCTTTTGACATTCGCATCTCGTATGACCTTTTAAAACAGGATGTTGAAGAGATCGGTCGACAGGCCGTCTCCTTGTCTGAAACCTCTTTTGGTAATAAACTCTTTGGAGAGGTTCGTTTGTATTTTAACAGAGGACAGAGTATCAGCTAATTTCATCTTACAAAGTTGAATGAGCTTTGCGGTGATACCAAAATCAGACATGGATTAGAACACCTTTGGACGTATAGGGCTGTCGAAGGCGGCTTTATAATCGACAAAAAGGTGGAAGCTGCCGATCTGCATTTCTTGGGTCATTTCCAGGATTTTTCTCAACCCAGCAAAAATTCGGATCAGTTAGTCATTATCTAACCCATTACAAAGTAATATAAACAAAATTATCTAATTATATTACTAAGTAATGAGTACGGTGGTACAGAGCGTGTGTGTCCGACTACAAATCAGAGGGTTGTGTGTTCAACGCTCACCGCCGGGTTACGTCTACCAAAAAGTACTACAAAACCCATTATTAAGTAATGATTTTTTTGCTGGGAAGGTAAATATCTGGTCAATGATGGATTTGCCCGGTCTAAAGCCGCACTGATAGAGTCAAATTATTTCATTGACCATTGGCTTTAGTCGCTCACATACTATTCAGACTTATGCCCCTGTAATTTAAGCACACATTATTATATCTCCCTTCTTGTGGACTGGACATACGATGCTCAAGTTCCAATCGTCGTGTACGCGTTCTTCCTGCCAGATGGTGCTAAACATCTGATGCATACACCATATCAGTGTGTCGCCTTCGCATGTGAACAGCTCGGTTGGTAGGCCATCGGCTCCTGCTGTCTTATTATTCTTCAGCCGGTTTATTGCTGTCTTTAACACATCCTGGCGGGCGGTATACATTCAATACCATCTCTGGGATTAGATATGTGGTATCTTCGTTGTCTTCGTTAGTATTGGGTACCAGCAGTTTGGAAAAAAATGTTCTTTCCATATCCCGAGCACACTATCTGTATCAGTTACCAAATTACCTACAGGAGGATGTGCCTTTACCAAAGCCATCAGTTTGATGCTTCACTCTTTTATAAAATTTTCGGACTTCATTCTGGCTCCGGTACATCTCGATTTTTTCACACTCCCGCTTTTCCATTTCTCTCCTTTTTCCTGTTGAAAAGGCGTTTTTCCTCTCTCCTTTTCTCCCTCGTTGCTACTGATTGCAGAGTAGCCCTATATGCACCATTTTTCTCTTCGCACAACACTCCTGGTCATACCATGGATTTCTTGGTGGAGGTCTCTGGTATCCAAGTATGCATTTTGCGGCTGTTTGCATGGAGTGGGCAATATTTTGCCATTGTACTGATATGTCATCGGGACATGGAGTTATTTCATTAAGCAATTGTGCAAGTGGAGTATGCTGTGGCTATCTGTTGTGTTTGCAGCTTACCGATGTCCAATTTCCGTGTTGTGTCTGTTGGTGCTTTATTTGCAACGTTTAGACGCGTACGTAACTTTGCTGCAACAAGGTAGGGATCCGTCTATGTTTGCTCCTCGGAATGTCTTCCATCTATCAGAGCGTGATCAATTTTATTTCTTGTTCTTTGATCTGGAGACAGACAGGTGCCCTTATGAATATCGAGATGCTTAAATCTGGTACTGCCAACTACCATGTTTTTTGCCGTTGCGAAGTCTCTCAGCCTCATTCCATTGTCAGATGTTTCACTGTGGATACTGAATTTCTCGATTGTTGGTCCAAAGATATTCTCCTTTCCTATTTTGTCATTAAATGTTAATGTTATGGGCAGGACAGCGGTCATATGTTTCTTCTAGGCGCTCATAGAATGTATCTTTGGTCTGTTCGTCCTTGTCTTCGGTTGGAACATTGCCAACCTATTTGTAAATGGCAACAACACCTAAGTAATAAACCATATGTAGCTAATATTTGATCAGATCATGAAGGATGGTAAATTTAGATTTTAAGGTATAAAACGATTTCTAATAATCTGATAGTTTAGAAAACGGAGTTTAGGAGTTTTAACTAATTTGTGTTTGTGTCAACACTTTGCATACATTTTTATCTTTCGTGCTATTGCCTTTGAGTCTTCGTTTCGTCTGAACATGTCGTATATTTTTATAACAGTAATCAGTTCAGAGAAATCATATTGTTTGGAAGGGCCTGATTAATTTATATACCTTCAACATCACCTAAATCTTATTTAAAATGCCGCAAAACTTTAACTCAAACAACTTTCTAACTCATTCTAAACAACTAACAACTGTTGTATGCATGTCAATCTGTCTGCTTCCCAAGACTTTAACAATACCCGACTTTATTCTCTACTCAACGTCTTTCTACAACAGCTGGCATTTTAAAGAAATTTCACAAAAGTCTTAGTGAAAAAGTTTTTGTTACATACATTTTGTGATTTTCCACAACATCAAACATACACACACATACATATATCCCAAAAAGTTTTGTATACAAAAAAATTGATGATGTTGTAGTTTTCTGTTAGTAAGCTTATGACTGTTGTTACAGTTTCTTCGTTGGGCTTCTCTTGGAAAAAGAGAATCCATAAAACTTTATACGGTTGGCTACAGACAAGAACACGCGCACACACAAACACCATAAAAGATAACAATATTTAGATTGATTGTTATTTGCCTAGACCCTTTAGGGTTAAAGTTTTTAATTTTAAAGTAAAATATTAACAACATTTTTCTTTATAATCTTTATAATCTGTTGGGATACAAAACTGCTGGGACATGAAAACTACATAAATTTTAATTTAATTTACAAAAAAAATTCAATTTAATTAACATATAATGAGAAGTCTTGTTAAGACCGATATTTTTATATATTTTATCTGGAAATCTTTCTAATCGAACTACTATCATGGAAATTTACATTAAAATGTAACCAATAGGCTATACTGGCCGAATTTCCAAAGGCATTTTCCTTTCTGTGATGCTGAAAACATCCTAATCAAAAATTATATATAACAGCGGTGACATAGGAATTCGTGATATTTTGAAAAATTGAATCAACTTCTCCAACTACTGTGGGCATCTCATTTTAGAAATTTGGACTTTTATATTGAAGATGTTGCTTTTTTATTTATTGTTGTCTTATTAGGACGAAGGTCATTATTTATGGAAGTTTTTAATTAATTGAATTATTCGAGCTAACTGACCTAAGGAGTTTTGAATTGAAAAAGTGAATTCTAGCGAAGTCCCACACACCCAACCAATATGCTTCAATCGTTTTGCTGGTGGTTTAATTCAGCTCATCAGGCATATCGGATGTGATTGGCTAGAAGACAAAGGCTCAGTTTGATAACTTCTATTTATACAAACATTATAGCAAATTTGCAGATATGAAGCATTTTTGAAGCCTTTTGCTGATCAAGTCAACCTAGTGTCCTGTCTAGAAACGTTTCTCAATACATACAAATGTACAAATCGAATGGGGGTTTCCTTCATGTATTGTAATGCCTTCCATTTCGGATGTTTGATTTGATAGATTGGTAGTAGCTTAAAATGCTAAGACCTCGACAACATTGTCGGTTTGTTTGTTTTCAGTATATAAGCATCAATCGATTTGTACAGTGTTGAGTTGGGTTGTAAGGCAAATGCAAAGCAAAGTTTAAATAAAAATTCTTAAAATTGATAATGAAGCTATCAGTTCGCATTGGAAAGATAATTACACTCCAAGTTGATATTTCAGCATCACTCCAATTCATCAATAATTGCAGAGACTAAAACACATCAAAGCAGTCCAAACAGGTTTGAACTTTTTTTTTTCTGGGAAAATATACCCACATTGCGGTTCATTAAGTCTCAAAGGCACCGATGAATTAGAAAAGTAGAAACATTTCCTACCAAATAAAAACATTGGCAATGCATGATACAGAGAGAGAGAGAGAGAGAGAGAGAGAGAGAGAGAGTTTGTTACACACATATGCCGCATTTATTGAAGTAGGGAGGCTATGGGGGAACTTGCAAAATTGCAGAGTATGAGTTATCACTAGACAGCGGAATTTTATGTAAACCCTATTTTTGGTCCGATTCATGTCAACTTTTGGGACTGGACACATTTTTGGCGTCTGATTAAATTGCAATTGAAACATATGACATTTTACATATTTTCTGATGCAACAAATATTTGTGTGTACAATTTTTCTGTTTAGAATTCTCTTTAGACAAGTCAATAAAATAGAGAAATGTATAACCACAGCCATAACCTTCAAAATGCAGAAAATCGAGTGGTATCGTTTTATGGGGGCTATATGAAGGCCGGAACCTAAACCGACAAATTTTAGGTTGAACGTTTTTTTTACCCCCAAGGAAGACTTAAATCAAATTTCAGCCATTTCGTAGGGATATTGGGGCCACAACCTTCAAAATACCGGAAATAGGGAGGCAGTGTTCTATGGAGGCTGTGGACCTATACCGAAAAATTTTGGGTGCAAATTTTATACCCCCAAGGAAGACTTAATATCAAATTTCAGCCATTTCGGAGGGATATTGAGGCCACAACCTTCAAAAATACCAGAAATCCGGAGGTATAGTTCTATAGGGGCTATATGAATGCGTGGACGGACCTATACTGAGAAATTTCCAGTGGAAAGTTTTATACTCCTAACGTAGACTAAATGGCAAATTTCAGTCATTTCGGTGGTATATTGAGAACATAACCTTCAAAATATCGATAATCGGGAGGTACCATTCTATGGGGTCTATATGAAGACGTGGACTTATACCAACAAATTTCAGATGGATTATTTTATACCCTCAAGGAAGATTTAATAAAAAATTTCAGCCATTTCAGTGGCGTATTCAGGCCACAAATCCTTGCATATGTTTTTGCATACGGTTTTGCATATGCTCAAATATGTAAAAATATATTAAAATAGGCACGATATGCAAAAAATGCAAAAATTTCTGGGCCTAATTCATTTTATTTTGTGATAAAACGAGTTTCTGTCTAATCAGATTTTCTCTACGATCATCCTAACAATATATGCATTTTCATAGGATTCCGCTGTCTAGTTATCAGTATTTAGCATTGACACAAACCGAAAAATCGGTGAGGCATTTTCGATAAATAAAGACATTCCCATATTTGTTGCTAGACAGCCATTTATGTATATGTCTTGCACCTAAAAGTATGCTAAAAATACATACATTTATGTATAGTTGGATTGTCAACTTGACACTCGCCACACCCAAGACACAAACCATATGAAGCTAATAAGTTCACTATAAATGAAGCTGGCTTAGTGGAAATCAAGCACACAAACAAATTACGGAATGTTTTCCAAGCGTATTTAAAGTTTTAAGAAGAGCAATTCCGTAGGAACCTTCCTAATAAAATATAAAATGTTCCACTCGCGAGTGAAACTCTTCTCGAATTCGAGCAAATTGAGGGGGGAAACTTGCCCCCTCCCCAACATCAAACAAAAACTTATTCCACCCCCAAATAAACTTGCCCCACAATCACCAAAAATATTGCAACAAAAAAAAAAAAATTACCACCTCCCCTAACATTTTCATTCGCCAGTGAATCGGAGCTCTGCTGCATATGCATTAAATTTCGCGGGACATTGTCTTTCTTAATATTAAAATTCAATCAAACTTTGCTTGATCTCTTTGCTTTTCGAAGCCACATAATAGAGAAGAACGACGGCGGAATTGCAAAGTGACTCTGGCATTCCTTTATAATTTCATTAGGAAAGCGAACAAAGCAAGCAACGAGCTGATTGAGGTCGTACCTTTATTGTTCGATAAAGAAGATACTTTTAAAAGTTCACGCCGGCTTGATTGTCGCCTTATCAAAACAACCCTTGTGGTAGGCTTTTGTGATGTCTTTGCCATTGGTTTTAAAATCTCGACTCAAAGTCGCAATGATGAACTGCTTTGCTTATCGCAATCATATGTTTAAAATGTTCCACTATTTCCGCAGTTAATTCTTGTTTGTGAGACTTACATGAGTGCTTCGGGCACAGAGATTTCGGAGTGATTGGCTTACTCAACGTCTCAATGACTATAAAAATCACAGTTTTCTACGGTGAACTCTGCTGTAAGAGCTCAAAATCTTTGATGTCCCTAGACGAAGCTCTAGCATAATGAAAATAAAAGTGTATGTCTCTCTACTTTGCGACAAATATTTTGTTCTATTGGGAAACTTTTAATCCAATTTCTACTTTTTTTTGTGAAAATTGGATCGGATTTTGATAGCCCAAAATAACTAAAATCGGACAAATATGCATATTGGAGCTATATCAAAATCCGATCCCATTTCACAAATTTTTGTAGGATTGTTTCTTTAGCCACAACAGTGAACTGGTAAAGTTTTCTCATCGAGTGGATCATAATTGTGGCCTTTTAAGAATTTTTGTAAAAAAGCCTTTTGGTCCCATACAAATTACTATGGAAACAAAGATTGCTCGGTTGGCAGAGTTTAAAGGTTTCATATATAAGGTTTTTGGTCTTGTGGAAAAAATATGGGTCGTCCTAATGTCCACCGTTAAAAAAATAAAAACAATTCAGCATGAAGGTCCTCATATGTCCCTTAAAATGTTAGTCACGAAACGCTGAAAGTTTTTGAAACATCGATGAAATTATCCAGAAGACATGCCAGGAGCAAATGTATTCAGAGGTGACAGACCTTATCAGAGGGGAATGCCATACTTTAAATAAAGAAAAACGACGTTTAAGGAAAACCTTAAATGTCGGACCGACTAGCTATTCTAGCTATTCTGACGACACTGGCCATATTTTTATCATTCTTAAAACCTAAACGATCTGACTAAGGGGATCTTCTACTCGTGGCCTTTAAATTCAAAAGTGTGGATTCTCTATCACATTTAGATTACTTTTTGAAGTAGATAGGCTATGAGAGAATGTGCAATAGTTATCAATTTGAATAGATGCCAACTACTTAGCATTGACATACACCTTCGATATTGACACAAACTGTCGGTATGTCATCACAAGAAGATGTTCCCATATTTAATTAGATGTCTTAATGACAGGATAATGTATGGATGGTCGAATTGATGAAAGAAGGGTCTGGGGAAAATGATAATGCAGACCAAATATTGTTACATATTCCGACGAGCAAACTATGTTTTCTATCAATCTGGGAATGCGACAATCGTATGGCATTGAAGTAAAAATTGTGGATGATACCAATTTTCCATTACATTTGGATTATCTTTTGAAGTAGGGAGGCTAAAAAGTTAATGTGTTACAGTTGCCAATTAGAATGGTTACCAACTACTTAGCATTGACACAAACCTTTGATCTGACTCAAGCCGTACGTCGGTACAAAGATGCTTCCTTATTTAGTTAGATGACGTAATGACAGAAATATGTGTTGGATGGTCGAATTAATGAGAGTAGTGTCTGTTTTATTATATTAGGAGAACAATTGTATCTGGTATTGTGATTTATTCTAACAGGCAAACTTGATTATATATCGATTTTTTATAATCTCTCTCTAGTCATAAGGCTATTGGTATAAAAACGGGATCTGCTAATCCATTGCCCTTCAAATGAAAACGTTAGGATGATGAAAATGTTCTATCATATTTGAATATTTACATTTTGAAATAGGAAGGTTGTGTCAATACTTAGTATTGACACAAACCATCGCTCTAAACTAATAAACAATATGTCAGAGCAAATGCAGAAACCGGATTTGTACGTATTTTAAACCCGCACGAATGTTCATCATTTGTATTTATGGATTTTTTAATCCTGGACTGCCAGTGACTGTAGGAGGATGGCGTCACTTGTCTTCTTTGGTTGAAATGTCCGTGTTATCTTATGATGAAGCTCAACTTCATTTTGATGAAGTGATCTTATAATCAAGTCCAGGTTAATCCTACAAATCTCATTTCGGCATTGGTAGAACACGTCTCCAGACTTTCCGACTTTTCTTCCTTCTTGGCGGAACTGACGCGCAACTGTAGTTTTGCGATGTTATTGTTGTCATGGCGAAGAACATACTTCATCCAAAACCAACGCCTTTAGTAACTATCCACATCGTACACTCATACTGCAAGACAGATTTCACATTGAACTCGAATATTCGGAGCTTCGTTCGTAGACTTATGGTGTTTTGCCAAATAGGTGCCGGCAGTACAGAAATTTATCAATATTTAAGCGCACTAGACTTACATATGTATTAAAAGTAATATCCCATGGAAATCCTTGATGGGTGAAAAGTCCAGTAGATATACAAAGTACCTGCATTGCAAACACGGACAATTCAGCAGTCCAGTGTGGAGTTTCTCAACAGGGATTCTAAATGGTCACGATCCAGTGTGGCGTATCAGATACTTCGAAGATCGTAGCTGAATCAGGGTTATTTAATGTTCCCCTCTATCGGCTGTGAGTTTGGTCACGTAGATAGGAGTCCTTTGATCAAACTAAGAAATGCAGGTCACCACTCCACTTTTCCGTATTTGTATCGTTAACATAAATTGCAAAAATGAACCAAAAGGTCTATAATTGTATTCTGGAGTTGAGGACGCTCAGGGACAGTGACTGCACCATGTCAAATATGAACTCTAAGATTCTCCTAATTGAATATGGAAGTTTTTTGGGCTTTTTTGGTTAGATTTATTAAATGAAACGTTTCGTTGGCGTGTTTCCAATTTTTTCAAAAGATTTTCTTTATCCAATAATGCAACAAATGAGAATAAATTAAATTTTTGCTGTGTGACATATTTTACTTAAATTTATTTTTATATATTATATATTTCTTTTTATTATAAAAAATGGGACTCCACAACATTTACATTTTAAATTAAATGAGTAATAATAATTAAAATAATTAAGCAATTACCGGAAAGGGTTTTGTTTAATTAAAAAAATTAAGATCTTGTTTTGAAATTTTATTTTCCATTAATAAGCATCCATCTAACTTAGTATCATGAAAGGAATTCGGAAGTTCACCATGTAAAGATAACACTTATGGTTTATTGGAACATACTTTTAGGTGTCAAATAGCAACACTGGCACCATCAAACGGCAAATATATGTACAGCTAAATTTATGATGAATATCTTACTTAGAAGTGGTTTGTGCCCCGGATGTGGTAATTACATATTAGTGAGCAAAGGTTTATGTCAACGTTAAATGTTGGCAACGTATTGTTGTCAAACTTTTGGTAAGCAAATTCTACACTTTCCCTCATAACTTATCTACTACTACGTCTTAAAAATTTAAAATTGCATTTAAAAATATTTCTGGAAGCAGTTAAAGAATTGGCGCTTATTATTTAAACAATATTTGATATTACAATTAAAACAAGCTAAGCCATATAGCTTTTTCTCAAGAAAAATAATTTCCAATAACTTATTTAAGCCTTCACTTTTCTAATCAAAATAGGAGGGGGATTGATAACCATGATTGATAAGGATTCTTCAAATTAAATCCGTTCCGTTAGACTTTCATAATTATAATATTTCTTCTAAGTCACACAAAACTTTATAAAGCAGTCGGCCATCATTGAATTTTCTTTGACTCTTACACATTTTGTTAAAGTTTTTGTAAACAAAAATACTTTATTATGGTATTGCTATCAACTTTATGAACAACCCCTTCAAATAATTGACACTTTTGCAAAAAAATTATTTCTCTAATTTACCAAAAAAATTAATTTTTTAAAGTTGTTCCATATATAAAAATCAACAATTATTAAGGCAATTTGCCACAGGCAATCTATTTGTAACTGTCCATCAATCTAGAATTTCATTTTAGAAATATTCTCTTAAATCACACTCTTTCATTAGAAAAATTTCTAAATCATTGAACAAATTTGAAATTTTACAATTTATGCTTATACCGGGTCCTAGAAATCCTTTAAGATTTTTTTTTTGTTATTTAATTCAATTTTTATTATTGGTTTTTTGAATTACATAAAAAAGTCAACTCCCACCCTTGTGTAAAAAAAACGGCAAACCATAAATAAATGAGAAAAATTCAATTGCTTTCAATTTCAATGACCACAATTTGTTACTGGCTGTCATTGCCACCCATTTACACCATGGACGATAGAGTAAAAAATATACTGTGGCTCTTCGATTACACATTTTTCCAAGTCATGGCTAGATACTTTATTTTACAAATGATAAGTTTAAGTTTTGTGTAGTTGGTTATGTACATAATCTACATACATATATAAATATGTGTGTATGATGCAGATTATGTGATCCTTTCCATAACAAATGTTATGGACTTCCATCCTAAGGGATTCTAGAATCCAATTAAATTTAATTTATAATCTCCATGATGATGGAGTTTTATATTTCAACAAGTGGGTTGGTGGGTGTTTGTAGGAATGGATTCCTGACGGCAATCCGTAACATTTGATGCAGTTTCTTTGTATGACAGATAACAATGCTCGATGTTACTACGAATTGAAGTGAAATGAAGCAGTGATAAATTAGTGGAATGTGTAACGAAAAATGTTGCATTGTAGATTTTTAAAGCATAATTTTCAACGACCATTCTATGGATATTTAAACAATATTTAGGGTTAAAAATAGGGAAAATAAGCATCTACTTTATAAAAAACAGGGAACCATTCTCAAATGATTGCTTGGATTGCTATTGTTAGCATGAATTGCAAATTTAGAATTTCTTCAATAATTTAGAAATGTTTCAAATGCAAAAAGTGATTTAACATTACTTAAGTAAAACTCTGAGTTAATGAGCAGTTACAAATAGATTGCCTTTGGTAAAAATTCCTTAATGATTTTTTAACTGTTATTTATGTGAAAATTCAAAGATTGCCACGTTTTATGGCAGACGAGAGAAATAACCTAAAAGCCAAATGTTTGAAGAGGGTCTTCGTAATGTTGTAGTACCAATATTAACCAAATCTTATTTTTAATGAAATTACTAACATTTCCAAATTTTATTAATTATTTGATTATTATTAAAATTATAAAATAAAAAATATGTCATTTATGCAACGGTAACAGAACAGGGACATAACAAATAATTTATTCTGTTGCAGTTATGTTTATTTTAATAAACTTTGCAAAAAATTGCAAACGTGGAATCCAATCCTTGTAATATTGACTTACGTACATTAAACCCTCAATTTTAGCTTCCAGAAATATTTCTGGTGAAGGAGAAATCCTTAATTACTTCCAGTTTTTTTAACTTTTTTACGTTTTTATGGTGAATCAATACAAAGGGTGAGAGAGAACGTGAAAAAATAAGTTGCCTACTATGGGTTGCCAACACTTAGTACAGGCACAAACCTAGGATGGTGACTCTATATTTATCACATAAACCAAATATTGGGTGTACATACATATATTCGTCGCTCCATGGCGCTAGTGTTGCCAGATTGACAACTAAAAGTATGCTACAACTACTATACTGATGTCGTTGTATAGCAGATAGAAATCGTGGTTCATACGACGTCGATATTTCTGGTGAAACTAGGCTCATACACTCTATAAGTGTATTAATTTAATATCGACACATTCTAATATGGACTTACGTACACTAAAATTTCAAATTAAGTTTCCAGAAATATTTTTGGAGAAGGAGAAATCCTTAATTACGTTCGGAAATATTTTTTTGAAACTAATTTACGTTTTTATTGTGAGTCAATAGCTAGGGTGTGAGAGAACGTGCAAAAACTACTATGTAATTTACGCTTTTATTGTGAGTCAATAGGTACTATGCGTTGCCAACTTTTAGTACAGGCGCAAACCTAGGATGGTGACTCTATATTTATCACAGCTGGGGCATAAACCACATATTGGGTGTACATACATATATTCGTCGCTCCATGGCGCTAGTGTTGCCTGATTGGCGCCTAAAAGTATGCTGCAACTACTATACTGATATCGACAACTCGTTTTTCATACGCTGTAGACAACGCATATTAGCCCGTATACCTTTCGAAGAATTTTTCTCTCAAACACACGAAGCACAACCTTATCGGTTTGCGCAAGTACCCAGGCTTCGGAATCAAACATTAGAACCGATAGTATCAGTGTTGCATCTCGTATAACCTTTTCTAGCAGGATGTTGAAGAGATCACAGGAAAGGCTGACTCCTTGTCTGAAACCTCATTTGATACTGAACTGTTCGGAGAGGTTCTTTCCTATTTTAAATGAGGACCGGGTATCAGTTATTGTCATCTTACGAATGAGCTTTGCGGGGATACCAATTTCAGACATGACTTGAAATACATGTTGAAAGGTGCTGTCGAATGCTGCTCTATAATCGACAGGAAGGTGGTAAGTGTCAATTTGCATCTCTTGAGTATTCTCCAGGATTTAACGCAGGGTCAGTGGGGATTTTCCAGCTCTAAAGCTGCATTGGTATGGCCCAACAATTTCGTTGAACATAGGCTTTAGTCGTTCACACAATATCCCTCACACTCACTTATATACAATACCAAGAAGACTTATGCCCCCATAATTAGATCACACAGTCTTTTCCCCTTTCTTGCGGACGTGACACAAAATGCTCAGGTTCCAATCGTTGTGTACGCTTTCTTCATGCCAGTGGTGGAATTCTGTAAGTGGCGGAACGACAAAAATCGTTAAATTTAAAACGCAAGACTATAAATGAAAAGTATCAATAAAAGTTGATAACACTGTTGCTGTCGGTAGGATTTAACGACAGCTTTAATTTGGTTGTTAACTTACCGAAAAAAATTCGTTATGTACCGAAATTGTAAACATTTTTACGATTTTTGTCGGTAACATGAAAAATGAGTTACATACTTCCACTACAGATGGTGCTAACTAGCTGATGCACACCTTATCAGCGTTTCGGATCTGTGGTTCTTCGTCGTCATCACTGGTATTGGATACAGTTTGGAAAACTGTTCTTTCCATATCCTGAGCACATTATCCGTATAAGTTATCAAAGTGCCTTGCTGGTCTTTACAGGAATATGTGCCTTACCAAAGCCATCAGTTTGATGTTTCACTTTTTGGTAGAATTTTCGGACTTCATTCTGGCTCCTGCATATCTCGATTTTTTCACACTCTCGCTTTTCCATTTCTCCATTTTTTTCTCTCGCCTTTTCTCAAGATACTTCTCTCGTGCGCTACGTCTCTCGTACGTTGCTATTAATTGTAGGGTAGCCCTATATGCCACATTTTTCTCTTCGGTAGCAGTAAGACACTCCTTGTCATACCATGGGCTCCATGGTGGAAGTATGGGTTTTACGGATGTTTAGAGTTGTAAATACTTTGCCACTGTGCTGAAATGTGATTAGGGGAGGAGTTCCTTGATTGAGCAATTGGACCAGTTGAGTGGAATATCCTGTGGCTATCTGTCGTGATTGCAACTTACCGATATCCAACTTCCGTGTTGTGTCTCTTCTCTTTGCTACGTTTAATAGGGTACGAATCTTTGCTGCAACAAGTTGGTGGTCCGAGTCTATTTTTGCTTTTCGAAACGATCGTACTTCCAACACGCTGGATGAATATCATCCATTTATCAAAACGTGATCTCTTTGATATTTTGTTGCTGGTCTGGAGACAGCCAGCTGCCCTTTTGAAAGTCGAGATGCTCAAATGCCATGCTTTTTTTGACGCTGAGAAGTCTATCAGCCTCATTCCATTGTCTGACATTTTAATGTGGAGACTAATTTACCAACTGTTGGGCTAAAAATATTCACCTTTCCAATTTTGGCATTAAAATCGCAAGGAATAATTTTAATGTCATGGACAGGATAACGGTCATAAGTTTCTTCTAAGCGTTCTTAAAGTGTATCTTTGGTCTGTTCGTCCTTGTCTTGAATAGGAACATTAGCTAAAATAAAGCTGATGTTCAAACATTTTCATTTATCCCAATTGTAGCAAGTCACTCAGCCACTGGGTTGAAGCTAGAGAATAGACTACAACTCATGCTAGAGTTGAAGCTAGAGAATAGACTACAACTCATGCTTTATTGCATGGCAACAATAACACAGTGCGCCACCTTTGGGTTTTGTTGCCACTAATGTTGGAGTTGTACTTTTCAAGTACATCTGCCAATGCGTAAACTGCACCATCTCTATAAGAAGTGCGAACATTCCAGGTGCAGACTCCCTGATCATGGTGCTTAAATTTATTAGCGAAACGTTTTAGTATTGACCTATGGACACTTGAACCTCAAATTAAGCATGAGGAAATATTTTTGGAGACCGAGAATTCTCTAAACATTTGCAATTTTTTTTTATAAACAATTTTAAATTGTATATGAATAGATAGGGGGATATCGGAGAACGTGCAAAATTGGTTGCCTACTATGCGTTGCCAACATTTAGCGTTGGCACACACCTTTGATAGGTTATAGGTATTTATAACACCCAGGACACAAACCAAACACTTGTAAAATAATCAATGTAAATGTAGCTGTACATATTTTCGTCACTCCAAGGCGCTAGTGTTGCCATATTAACACCTAAAAGTATGCTACATCAAATATTTTGTGTTGCCCTTACATTTTGAGAATCCAAGCAATAAGAAGTGGATTTCTTAATGACAGTATTTCTTCCAATAAATATCCAAGCAATATGCGTGGATTTTTAAAAACTATTTTTCCATTATAAATCCAAGAATTAAGTGAGGATTCTGCATTATAAAACAATTATTAATATTTTTTAATTTTAAATTAGTTAAACGCCTATACTTCAGGTTGCTTTTCCTCTTTCTATTATTTTTCCTTGTTGGTCTTGCTAAATATTAATCCAAAACAGGCGTAACGCTCTACCTTATACGCTTTTGTATGTATTTAAATAAAGTTATACTTATATATAAAATATACACGCACATACATACATATATAAAAATATATAATACACCCATAAAATCTTCTCTACTTGTTTACAAAGGAGTCTGCTTTACAAGGGGAAGAGTGCATGTAGGGACGAAAGATGTTCAAAGAGGCTACCAATAAATTACCTTTACAATGAAGACCACAACGTAATAAAAAGGCTCCAGTTGAGAAAAAAAGTAACGTTATGGGATCCTATACAAATACAAACACTCACACAAACATCCAGACACCATGGTATTCGTTTGAATATGAAGAAGGGTAGTAAATATGAGTATGATGATATAAACCCAGTTATCTTCTGTCTGTTACCTTTAGCATTTATTTTATTACAGGTTTCTTTCTTTTCACTTTTCTGGGTTTTTTTCACATGTGTGTGGCTGCACTGGCAGACCTTTTGTAGAGTAACACGCATTTATTGGGGGCTGTGGAAAATTTAGTTTTTAAAAGAAATGTATAAAGGAGCGTGGTAGGAAGAAGCAAATGGGAGGAAGACACCTTTGTGGGTCATTTTAGATAGATGACGATTAAAATGTAAAATGCATAGGAATTTTGGGAAAATATATATAAAGTTAATGGAAAACAGTCGGCTTTGTCGACAGCTGTATGAACTTAGTATAAGAAAATAATGAAAAACAGTACCGGGAGAAGTTAACATAAATATCTCGTGAAAGCATCCAAAACCGGCGTCGTGAACGAAATCCTCTTTCCGTAATTTCTTTAAAACGTAAGAGCATTTGCGTTAGTGACAATAGAAGCCGGATTATATATGGGATTATTACCCAAAACTTGGGTAAGTACCTGGTAAATTCCGGGTAAATTTCTTTTTTTGGTGTTTATTTGGGTATTAAAAATGTTTTTTGGAATCAAAATTTTCTTTTGCTGTCAACAGAAAACCAAGCACGCGGATAGAAGCATATAGAAAGAAAACCAATGCAGACTTCTAAAATGTATAGCTTTGTTGAAGAGCACCAAAATCTCAAGATTATCAACTGATATCCAGAGGTAATGGGAATCTCAGTCCACCAGCTCTAAAAGCACTCAAATGTCAAAAATAATTATGCTGTCATTATATATGTGAGATTTACCAAAATATGGACCAACATTGGACATATTTTATCCCATACCCATAAAAAGGTAATTTTATTCATAGTCAGTTAAAATTTGCTAAAACATCGCATTTTCTAATCGGATGATTTTAGTTTATGTATTTTATACCCACATATTGGGTAAATATCTGGGTATTTACCCATTTGTACAAAATTTACCGCTTTGAATGGGTATTTACCCATTTCCCATCTCTAAACCGGATCCATTAAATTTTATTCAGATCTAATATTTAATAGACAAACTGAAGGGATTTTTATAGTCAAGCAAAGAAGCTTTATAGGCTGGGTGAGGACGAGTAGAATAGGGGCTGTATTTGCGATCTGAAGACAGTTGTGAACTTTCGCTATTTTTTACCAAAACATTGGTTTTTTAAGGTTTTTTGGAAGGGGCGGGGCAAGAAATGCCTGTTTCAAAAAAAAAAAAAATATATATATATATATATATATATATATATATATATATTTACAAAAACGGACTTTTGGTAGGGATTGCGGGGCTCAAGTGACCTTAAGCGCAAGCAATTTAAACTTTTGTGGATAGGTATATAAAGGAATAGGCACATAGTCCAATAGTTCGATCCACAAACATTCCGTGGGGTTTCTTTGAACGTGATCTAAGTTTGAAAGAAATATCCATATTCACAAAGTTTGATCAAATTAGTTACTCCAGCTGCACCAACAAGTCAGGCAGGCAGGCGAACGAAGGTCGCCTTGTCATCTCTTTATCCACTTGTTTGCGCCATTTATTCTTTGGCCTGCCAATTCTGCGTGCACCGCCATGTGGCCCGTATTTGTACGCTTTTTTAGCGGGTTCATCATCGCTCAACCTAGCCAACGCAATCGCTGCATCTCGATACGGTTAACTATATTGATGCCGTTGTATAGCTGATACAGCTCGTGGTTCATACGACGTCGATATTCACCGTCAACGCAGATTGGTCCGTCCGCAACTACCCAGGCTTTGGAACCATACATTAGCACGGGTAGTATCAGTGTTTTGTAAAGCGTTATTTTTGTTTGACGAGTTGTGGCTTTGTTTTTAAAGTGCTTACTTAAGCCAAAGTAGCATCTGTTGGCCAATACAATTCTTCTTTTTATTTCACAACTGATTTCGTTTGTTGTGTTTACGGCGGTGCCGAGGTATACGAAGTCTTTTACTACCTCAAAATTATAGGAACCATTTTCAACAGTTGGTCCGATCTCAATAGACGCATTGCGCGTCGGTACCATCAACCTCGTCTTCTCGCCGTTTACCGTCAGACCCACTTTAGCAGATTATCCTTCGACCTTCATAAAGGTATCGGTTACTTCTTTTACTAATCGTCCAATAATGTCTATATCATCACTTCTTTTGACGTTTGCCTCTCGTTTAACCTTTTCTAGCAGGACGTTGAAAAGATCACACGAAAGGCTGTCTCCTTGCCTGAAACCTCTTTTGGTACAAAACTCTTCAGGGAGGTTCTTTCCTATTTTAACTGAAGATCTTGTGTCAGTTAGAGTCATTTTACAAAGCCGAATGAGCTTTGCGGGGATACCAAATTCAGACATGGCTTGGAATACCTTTGAACGTAGCGGTCTGTCGAAGGATGCTTTATAATCGACAAAAGGTGGTAGGTGTCGATCTCCATCTCTTGGGTCTTCTCCAGGATTTGCCGCAGGGTAAATATCTGGTCAATGGCGGACTTACCAGGTCTAAAGCCGCATTGGTACGGTCCAATTATTTCGTTGACCAGGTCTTTAGTCGTTCTCACAATATCCCTGACACTATCTTGTAGGCGATAGGGAGAAGACTTATGCCCCTATAGTTAGAGCATACGGTCTTATCTCCTTTCTTGTGGACAGAGTACAGGATGCTCAGGTTCCAACTGTCGGGTACGCGTTCTTCCTGCCAGATGGAGCTATCTAGCTGATGCATACACCTTATCAGCGTGTCGCCTCCGGTTTTAAACAGCTCGGCTGGTAGGCCTTCAGCTCCTGTTGCCTTATTATTCTTCAGCCGGTTTATGGCTGTCTTTACCTCATCTTGGCCTCATTCAATACCATCTTCTGGGATTGGATTAGAATACAATGTTAATAACTTCTATAAATAGAAGAATTTCTAGGTAGAAGTCCTTCTGAAGACAGAAGACCCACCAAATGTCTTCTATAGACAGAAACCTTTCAAATATTTTTTGCAGAAAGAATATCTACAAAGGTCTTCTACAGACCGAAATCCCTTTGTAGGTCCTTAATAGACAGTAGACCTTTCAAAGTTCTTATATAGTCTGGATACCCTTCAAAGATCTTATATAGACAGAAGACCCTTCAAATATCTTTTATACAAAGAAACCCATCTAAAGGTCGTCTATAAAAAGAAGACATTCTAAAGGTCTTGTATGGAGAGAACACTTTCCAAAGGTCTTCTAAAGGCAGAATATCTTCAAAGGTCTTCTAAAGACAGAAAATCTTTAAAGGTCTTCAAAAGAAAAAAAGGCCTGTGAAGGTCTTCCATAGAAAGAAGACCTTTCAAAGGTGTGCTATAGACAGAATACCCTCAAAGGTCTTCTATAGACAGAATACACTTCAAAGGTCTTCTATACACAGAAAACCTTCTGAAGGTCGTATATAAACAGAAGACCTTCTAAAGGTCTTCTATAGACAGATCACTTCCCAAAGGTCTTCTACAGACAGAAGACTTTCAAAGGTCATCTAGAGACAGAAGATTTTAAAAGGTATTCTATGGACAGAAGACCCTTCAAAGGTCTTCTATGGACAGACGATCTTCTAAACGTCTCCTAAACGTCTGCTATAAACAGAAGGCCTTCTTAAAGTCTTCTATAGACAGGAGACATTCTAAAGATCTTCCATAGACAGAAGACCTTCTAAAGGTCTTCTATAGAGAGAATGTCTTCAAAGGTCTTCTATAGACAGAAGATCATCAAAGGTCTTCAATAGACAATAGACAGAAATTCCTCCGAAGGCTTTCCAGAGCCTGGAGATTTTAGTGATGTTGTATAGGCAGAAGACCTTTCAAAGGCCTTCTACAAACCTAAGATCTTCAAAGGTCATTTATAGACAGAAGACCCTTAAAAAGTCTTCTATATACAGAAGTCCTTAGAAGGTATTCTGTGGACAGAAGACCCTTCAAAGGTCTTCTATGGACAGAAGATCTTCTAAGCGTCTCCTTAACGTATCTATAAACAGAAGGCCTTCTTAAAATCTTCTATAGACAGGAGACATTCTAAAGATCTTCCATAGGCAAAGGACCATCAAAGGTCTTCTATAGACAGGAGATCATCAAAGGTCTTCAATACAAAAAAGACCTTCAAAGGTCTTCTAAAAATAGAAATTCCTGCGAAGGCCATCCAGGGCCTAAAGACTTTCAATGATCTTCTATAGGCAGAAGACCTTTCAAAAGTCTTCTACAAACCGAAGACCTTCAATGGTCATCGGTAGACAAAGAATCTTCCAAGGTCTTCTATAGACAGAAGACCTTTAAAAAGTCTTCTAAAGACAGAAGACTCTATGGACAGAAAACCATTCAAAGGTCTTCTATGGACAGAAAATCTTCTAAACGTCTGCTATAAACAGAAGGCCTTCTTAAAGTATTCTATAGACAGGAGACATTCTAAAAATCTTCCATAGGCAGAAGAACTTCTTAAGGTCTTCTATAGACAGAAATTCCTCCGAAGGAATTCCACAGCCTGAAGACTTTCAGTGATCTTCTATAGGCAGAAGACCTTTCAAAGGTCTTCTACAGACCGAAGACCTTCAAAGATGTTCTAAAGGCAAAATACATTCAAAAGTCTTCTATGGAAAGAAGACGCTTCAAAGGTCTTCTGTGGATAGAAGACCTTCTAAATGTCTCCTAAACGTCTACTATAAGCAGAAGGCCAGAACAGGACACTTTTCAGAGGTCTTCTATAGACAGAATACCATCAGAGGTTTTTTATAGACAGCGTCCCTTCAAAGGTCTTCCATAGACAGAAGATCTTCAAAGGTCCTTTATAGACGGAAGATATTCAAAGGTCTTCTATGGACAGAATACCTTCCAAAGTCTTCTAAAGACAGAAATTCCTCCGAATGACTTCCACAGCCTGAAGATTTTCAAAGATCTTCTATAGGCAGAAGATCTT
Source organism: Musca autumnalis (assembly GCF_047663935.1). NCBI lineage: Eukaryota > Metazoa > Arthropoda > Insecta > Diptera > Muscidae > Musca > Musca autumnalis. The sequence goes on along the minus strand of NW_027411866.1, from coordinate 241,201,412 downwards.
CTAAAGGCCTCTATACACAGAAGCCCTTCTAAAGGTCAGATAGTCAGAAGGCCTTTTGAAAGTCTTCTATTGGTAGATTTTGCTCACCTCTTCGCATCAGTCAGCGTAACGTCGTCAAACGGAATTGAGGTCCTATATCTTTTCTTCCCAGGTTTCGAGAGTGACTTAAACGTTGCCCATAATTTATTTGTTCCGGCTCCAATGTTACATTTCTTCAGATGATTTAGCCACATATTCCTCTTAGGCTTATCGACCAACCTGTTAACTTCCAGTGTCAGCTCCCTGACTCTGGGGCCATTAGGGTTGGCACTACGAAGCTCATCACGCTCATAGCTTTGCGCAGAGGCGATATCGTAACCAATGAAGTTCTACTGAAGTGCGATTATTGCTAGTCGAAAACTTTAACCAATACCCCGCCATGGGGACGTGAAATACCGGCAATGTTTACAATCCCAAGAGTGCTAAAAAATTAAAAAAAAAAAATTTTAAATTTGCTAACACCGTCGCCTCTGCTGGAAAATCTCATTTCAGATATCGCTTCGCGTATTCGACCAGAAGGTATATGGCGAGCGGCTAGTGCTGTGCTGATGTCTCGGAACGTCAGTAAGGTTGATCAGATATCTGAAGCAGTGATTAGTGAACTCTCTAAAACTAGGCCATTTAGATTTAGGTAATGAAATCGAGGGGTCTGGAGACAATTATGGGGAGATGGTCTAATCCAAGAAAAATGACGGGTTGCCAGGTGACATCATTTGTCAGACCAGATGACATGATGATCTTGTAGGAGCATCCTCATTTACCGTGGAAAATCTGCTCAGTCAGCACCATAGCCCTCTGTAGTGCGATTCTCTAACACATTTTTTGAGTTGCCGACAAAAATTGGTAAAATTTTGTATTGACAAATGATTCTAGACAAGACTCTAGGTGGGCTTGAGAGAAAAGGCTCCAAAAATACTTCATATCTGTAAATTTGCAATAATGTCTTTCAAACTCCGCCATTGTCTTGAATGGCTATCACATCCGACATGCCTGATGAGCTGAATTAACCACCAGCGAAACGATCGTAGCATATTGGTTGGGTGTATGGTACTTCGCTAGAATTCACTTTTTCACTACAAACTCCTTAGGTCATGTTAGCTGGATTAATTTAATTTATTAAAAATGTTTATAATTTCGCTAATTAACGATATTTTTCGGTAAGTTTGCGACCAAAAAGGTAGCTGCAAAGTTCTACCGACAGCAAGAGTGCTGACGATTTCTATTTGAACTTTTCATTCATAATTATGCGATTTAATTTTAACGATTTTTGTCGGTGACTCAAAAAATGAGTTAGAGAATCGCACTGCTGGTCATTGCCGAGCACCGAATGCCATGCTGAGTATTAAAGTCCTCCAAGGCCAGACGGTTACGACCTCCCAAAAGCGGGCTAATGTTTGGCCTTTAATCTGGAGTACAGCTATTTATTGGCGGGATGTATAGGTTAAGCAACTCTACCTCGGCAGTTCCACATCTGACTTTTATCCCCATACATTCCAGGGTTATTAGAGCCAGGTTTAAGCAAGATGCATACGTCTGAATTGTATAGACTGGTGCAATAGGAAAGCTAATTCCCCACCTCCTGCAATCCCCCTTCTAGTGGGATTCTTCCTCAGACATAGCATTCGCAATTCTGTAAGCTGCAGTTGTTGTTGAGGTTGTTTTCCGACACCGCCGCGATCGACTCATTGGAATTAAATATACAGGACATGGATGCGAACTGTTCCTAGGTAAAAATCGCTACAGCCACATACGCACCATAGGTCAGTGGTAAACAGTGGTTTTTGTTAGAGTTGGGCAATCTCGTTCAATTGAATGATCCGGATCACAATCTCGTTCAATGGACAGCGGTAATTTCTTTGACAAAACTGCGTATACTTAATTTCACACGTTGGTTTTTATCATGTTACTCATTCGTCTTTGCACGAGGACATTGATCCGGATCGTTCAATTGAACGAGATTGCCCAACTCTAGTTTTTGTACGTCAAAACTCACCACAAGTAGCGGGAAAACCGCCAACTTGGCACCCTGATATAGGATGCATTTTCAGGAATTGGAATATCAACGACTGTATTAAGTGCTGCGTATTCGGCTGCTGCGGGGGAGTTTCGTATTCTAACGACGACCGCGACGACTCACTGGGGACTGTGTTAACGAAGAATACAGCAACATAGTCCCTGTTGATGTCCTTCACATGCACGAGTCCAGAACAACCCCTGAGATGTACTCACTCCCGGCATCTATTGCACTTCACCAAAGTTTCAGTATGGTGGATGGGGATGTGATAAACTGGGTACACCTACATATATTGGTACTGAGTTTTCCTCAGTCCCGGTACGGACCAAAAGAATCCAGAGCTGACGTTAGGGAAAATGCTGCTCCCAACACAAACATGTGTACACTTAGGTGGCAGCCGCTGACAGCAATACGAGTGCTGTGTGGTTTTCGGTTCAATCCGGTATCGAAGAACCCGCCGCCGTGGAATTGTGTAAGGCTTAGAGGGGCTTTTCGGAGACTCCGGAAAACATAGTGACAAGAAAAATACGGCATTTTTGAAAATAACCGTTCAGTTCCTAACCAACCCCTGCAAGTAATTTGGGGTTCTGAAAGGTTCAAAAGCTACACCGTACCCCAGCCTTGGATAGTTCTGCAAGCGAAACAAAATTAGTGAATTCGCACATTACACATGTCGCAAATAAAATAAAACAATTGAAATTCTAAATAGAATTCAATATCTTCACTTTCCAAACGAATGAACAGAACATTCGCTGCTGCAAGCTCTTGTTTTCGTCGCCATCGCACATTTATAAATTATTTTCTCTCAATGAACTGAAAATTAATTGAATTGTGAAAATAAATTGAATTTTATTTATTTAAGGGCTACGCAACTCCCTCCCCCTCGCACACACACACAATCATCTGCATACATATTCGTTGATTTTTACAACGGAAAAACAGTTTCACGAACTCACGAATAATGTAAACATGCCACCATACATGTCTGAGGCTACAATGGCATTTGCCAGGATATGTTTTATTTGTTGTTGGAGTAGCAGCAAGCTTTGCAGTGCCTTAGAATGCATTGGGAATAAAAACCAGCAACCAGTTGAAGGTGTTTTGGGTAGGGTTGCGTTGTAGCCGAAAAAAACGGAAACCCCACTCCACAACAAACTTTTAATCTCGGAAACGGAAATACTCTCATGCCTGCCAGCCTGCACAATATAGAGAGGCATGTGTTGGTGGTGTTTATATTTTACCGGATGTATAGAAGAATGCGTGTTTTGTGACATATTTCCATTGTGTGTGTGGGTGTAAAATCTATGGCCCAGATGCGACTAAGTGGTACATGTGGTTTGTTGGCTGGGTCGCTTGTATTCTATTGATACCCAATTCAATCTTTAATTCAAAATTTGTCATGTGTAAAATTTCAGTTGCATCCTAAAGACTTTGGTGGTTTGCGCTTCCTTGATTTTTTTTTGTGTGTGCATTGAAAGAGAAGTGGTGGGTTGGTGCTGTATTGCTTTTTATCAGCACTGCATAGGAAAAAGAAGAAAATATTTGAACATCATAATGTTGGAAATACACCCACAAGATATAGGAACCATATGAACGTAGGGAATGGAAGATACCAAGGAACGGTCCTGATCGGTTTTAACATGGCAAAGCCCAGGATTTATCTTGGTCCCTCTTTTATCTCAAGTGGACACTGACCTCCCCGTGGAGACACCTGGGGAACAGCCTTTAACACCTGTTAAAGGTAGTGAGCTAAAATGTGCCGAGCGTTCACCCATAAGAACCTTAAAAACTTGGGTTTGGGCGTCGGGTTAGTAACCCTCCCCTAGAAAAAACAGCCTACTATGCAAAAACGAAAGAAAAGAAAAACAACCCCCTCTAATGTTGACGAACCCCGCAAACGTTTTAAGGACCATGATCTGCAAATCTGCACCTGGCCCAACAGTCAGGAAATTCAGTCTCCACAGTGAAACATCAGACAATGGTATGAGGCTGATAGACTTTGCAGCTGCAAACAACATGGTAGTTAGCAGTACCAGATTTAATCATCTCGATATTCATAAGGAAACCTGGCTGTCTCCAGATCAGAAAACAAGAAATCAAATTGATCATGTTGTGATAGATGGAAGACATTCATCCAGCGTGTTGGATGTACGATCGTTCCGAGGCGCAAACATTGATTCGGACCACTACCTTGTTGCAGCAAAGGTACGTACCTGTCTAAACGTTGCAAACAAAGCACGAACAGACACAACGCGGAAGTTGGATATCGATAGGCTGCAAACACAACAGATAGCCACAGCATATTCCACTCAACTAGCCCAATTGCTTAATGCGAGCACTCCTTGTCCCGATAACATAACAACACAATGACAAAATATTTACCAAAAAATCCATACTTGGATTCCAGAGACCTCCACAAAGGAATTTATGGTATGACCAGGAGTGTCGTGCTGCTACAGAAGAGAAAAATGCGGCATATAGGGCTACTCTACAATCAGTAGCAACGCGTAGCGCAAGAGAGAGGTATAGGGAGAAAAGGAGAGAAGAGAAACGTCTTTTCCGCAAGAAAACGAGAGAAATGGAAAAGCGGGAGTGTGAAAAAATCGAGATGTACAGGAGCCAGAATGAAGTCCGAAAATTCTACCAAAGAGTGAAACATCAAACAGATGGCTTTGGTACAGGCACATCCTCCTGTAGAGACCAGCAAGGTAATCTGGTAACAGATATATAGGGTGTTTTTTAAGCTAGATAGAACTTTAAATTGTAAAAAGTAACACAAAAAATTAAATTTTGATGAAACTTTTTTTTTATTTGTTTCAGTATACTCTGACAAATCATCTTGAATAGACTCACGCTTGAACAACGCTACGAAATTATCCAAATTTACTTTGAAAATCAGTCGTCGATTCGCGCAACTTATAAACGACTTCGTCATTTGTATGGCGTACATAATTGTCCATCTGAACAAGCCATTCGTCGAACTGTGGATAGCAAAATTGCCGCATATGGAGTGAGACCAATCCACAAGAGACCCTACAGACTCCATTACATCCAGAAAAATGCACCGTATGGTGCGGTTTTCACGCTGGCGGCATCATCGGACCTTATTTCTTCAAAAATGAGGCCGGAGCTCGCGTTACGGTCAATGGAGATCGTTACCGCACCATGATCAATGATTTTTTGTTTGAAAATATGGATGACATTGATCCGGAGGAGATGTGGTTTCAACAGGATGGCGCTACGTGCCATACGGCGAACGCAACCATCGACTTATTGAAATCAAAATTTGGCGATAAATTGATTTCGAGAAGTGGACTTGTCAATTGGCCTCCAAGGTCGTGCGATTTGACACCTCTCGATTATTTCCTGTGGGGCTACGTGAAGTCACTGGTTTATGCTGATAAACCAGCAACAATTGATGCCTTGGAGGCCAGCATTGTTCGTGTTATTCTTGACATACGGCCAGCAGTGCTCGAAAAAGTGGCCAAAAATTGGACGTCCAGAATGCACTTCGTCAAGAACAGCCGCGGTGCCCATATGCCCGAAATCATTTTCAAATGTTAATGTCACGTATTGATCTTTCGAATAAAAAAACATTTTGATTACAATTTAATTTTTTGTGTTATTTTTTACAATTTCAAGTTCTATCGGGCTTAAAAAACACCTTTTAGATAGCGTGCTTAGGATATGGAAGGAACATTTCTACAATCTGCTGGTATCCAATAGCAGTGAAGACGATGATACCACAGATCCAATCCCAGAAGATGGTATAGAATGTAAACCGCCCGGCCAAGATAAGGTAAAAACAGCAATCAACCGGTTGAAGAATAATAAAGCAGCAGGAGCCGATGGCTTACCAGCCGAGCTATTTAAAACCGAAGGCGACGCGCTGATAAGGTGTATGCATCAGCTAGTTAGCACCATCTGGCAGGAAGAACGCGTACCCGACGATTGGAACCTGAGCATCCTGTGTCCCGTCCACAAAAAAAGGAGATAAGACTGCTCCAACTACAGGGGCATAAGTCTACTCCCGATTGCCTACAAGATAGTGTCAGGGATATTGTGCGAACGACTAAAGCCAATGGTCAACGATATAATTGGACCATACCAATGTGGCTTTAAACCTGGCAAGTCCACCATTGACCAGATATTTACCCTGCGGCAAATCCTGGAGAAGACCCAAGAGATGCAGATCGACACCTACCACCTTTTTGTCGATTATAAAGTAGCCTTCGACAGCCCGCTACGTTCAAAGGTATTCCAAGCCATGTCTGAATTTGGTATTCCCGCAAAGCTCATCCGGCTTTGTAAAATGACTTTAACTGATGCTAGGTCCTCAGTTGAAATTGTAAAGAACCTCTCCGAACAGTTCAGTACCAAAAGAGGTTTCAGACAAGGAGACATCCTTTCGTGTGACCTATTCAACATTTTGCTGGAAAAGGTAATACGAGATGCAAATGCCAAAAGAAATGACACAATTTACACCAATAGCCACATGTTACTTGCCTATACTGATGACATAGACATCATGGGACGATCAGTAGAGGAAGTAACTGATACCTTTAGGAAGGTAGAAGCAGAATCTGCGAAAGTGGGTCTGGCGGTAAACGGCGAAAAGGCCAAATTGATGGTGTCGACGCGCAAAGCGTCCATAGAGCTCGGACCAACTGTGGAAGTTGGTACCTATAATTTTGAGGTAGTTAAAGACTTCGTCTACCTCGGCACTGCCATAAACACAACAAACAACATCAGTTGTGAAATAAGAAGAAGAATTGTATTGGCCAACAGATGCTACTATGGTTTAAGTAAGCAATTTAAAAACAAAGCCACATCTCGTCAAACAAAAATAACACTATACAAAACGCTGATACTACCCGTGCTAATGTATGGCTCCGAAGCATGGGTACTTGCGCAAGCAGATAAGGCAGTGCTTGGTGCGTTTGAGAGGAAAATTCTTGGAAAGATCTACGGGCCGATTTGCGTTGACAGTGAATATAGACGTTGTATGAACCACGTGCTATATCAGCTATACAAAGACATGAATATAGTTAAACGTATCGAGATGCAACGATTGCGTTGGCTAGGGCATATCATAAGAATGAGCAATGATGAACCCGTTAAAAAGGCGTATGAATACATGCCACATGGCGTTGCACGCAGAATTGGCAGGCCAAAGAATAGATGGCGCAAACAAGTGGATGAAGAAATGACAAGTAAAAAGTGTCAGTCGGCTTTGCCGACAGATATATACCCTCAGCCAATGTGAAGCGAAACTTTTACCTCCGGACAGATCGAATGTATTTCAGGTCTCTTCAGAATTTGGCCCTTTTTGGACATTTGAACTTGCCGACAAGAATGTGGAATAGGAATTAACTGCACTAAGACACAAATGTTGAACTTTTGTAGGGCAGGTACTCTTAGGGAGGACCGATATGGGCCATTTTAGAAGTTAAACTAAATTTTGATAAAATATTAGGAGATCCAAAGTGATATTTTTTAAATATTGGGGAGAAGTACCGGAAGTTGGGACCGGTATTGCCCATGTGACTAAGTTAGGATATAATATGAGGAAGACCAAATGTTGGACCAAATCGGTTGAACAGTTCGAGAGTTATCGTGTTCTCCGACCGCCACATATGGTGACATAGGGGTTTTTTACACCTTTCGGGCTGGTTTCGCAAGAAATATGAACTTGTCCCTGAAAAAACGTTTACCGTCGTAATGGAGGTAGCGAATGCAAATCGCTTCAACAAAAATCAAAGTGATTCGAGAGCAGGTCTTAAAGTGAACTTATCCGAAATTTTGTGTGGGAGGTACCAGAAGGAGTAGACAAATTTAGTCCATATTCGAACCTGATCTATACCTGGTAGATATATTAGGATGTGCAAAGTATGGATTACATCGGTCACTCCCTTCAAGAGTTATCGTGCGCGAAATTTTTCCTAACATTTCTGAAGTTTTGTGGGGAAGGTACCTGAAGGAGTGGACCGATATAGCCCATCTTCGAATTTAAACTATGTTTTGATAAAATATTACGAAGGCCAAATTTTGGACCGAATGAACAGATCCGTTCGAGAGTTATCTTGCGCTCCTACCACTACACAAGGTGTCATAGGGGCTTTTTTGCAACTTTCCGGCCATTTTCTCGGCAAGCATTGACTTGCTCCTGATGAAACTTGTACCATCGTATGGGGGGAAGTGAATACAAGTTGTTGCAACAAAAATCAAAGCGATTCGAGAGCAGGTCCTAAACTGAACTTGTCCGAAATTTTGTGTGGGAGGTACCCGAAGGAGTGGACCGATTGAGTCCACATTGGAACCTCATCTGCGTCTGGTAGAAATTTCACGATGTGCAAAGTATGGACCAAATCAGTCACTTCCTTCAAGAGTTATCGTGCCCACAAATTTTCCGAACATTTTGGAACTTTTGTGGGGGAGGTACCGGAAGGAGTGAACCGACATAGCTCATCTTCGAACTTAAACTAAGTTTGGACAAAATATTACAAAAGCCAAAATTTGAACCGAATCGGTTCATCCGTTCGAGAGTTATCGTGAGCAACAGCCAGCCAGATCAACTCTAAATTGCCTGAAACACATTTCGTCCAAACATACTTGGGGTGTAAAACCATTATTTCGATGAGGCACATTTTGCCCGTATGAAAGTGTATATAACCTTTCTAGCCTAAAGGCTGAGGGTATAAAAAGGCGCGGTATTCCAAAAAGCGAAGCGAAAAACAGAGAAGAATTGAGATCTTTTCTTAGTTCGGTCTATGGAACAAATGTTCTGTAACGGGCCAGCTAAGTAAGTAAGTATGCGTATGTGTATTTTCATTGCACCGAATATGTGCCATTGATTATTCTATTCACATCTAACTAATGCATCAATCGGGCGTTCCACTGTCCGCTGCCTGTCACACGTGCTAAAGCATTCAGTTGTGCTTCCCCGAAGGCCCCCACCCTATACATATTCATTGTGGTCACCATCACACATCTTCATAATGGCCTGTAATTTTCTATATTTCCATTTTATTTGTACAATTCCATCATGATCCGAATATTTTGTTTTTATTTACTTAATTGTTGTTATTGTTTAAATTTATTTAAGTCAAATATAAAAATAATTTACATTGCTATTCCATTTTAATTGTTTGTTTCCAATTCATTAGACAATTAAAATAAATATTTATTTTGGTTTTTCTCTCCCTCTCTCTCTTTTACAGGTGAGTTTTTGGTAGACAAATACGAACATTTAAAGCATCAATGTGAGTGAGTATGATTAAAAATTTTATTTTTATAATGAATTTATATTCAAATCAAGGTAAAATTAGAAATGAAATATCAAATAAGTTTATAAATGAAAAATTAAAACACAAAAACGATTTTCTACGGAATGCCAACATAAGTTTTAAAGTGAAACAGAAAGTCACAAAAATTAAATTTAATTACGTCTGTAAATTTTTTTAACAATATTGGCAGCAGATTTTCCTAATTGGCAAACAGTACACCAAATTTATAAAATTTTTATATATTTTTCAAAAATTCTCTTGATTAGCATCACCTTATAAAATTTGAATATTTCCATTTACTACGACAAACACAAAAATGTTGATGATCAATAAACTCTCTATGAAAATATTTAACGGCGTGAAGAAACTCTTTCACGACAATCTATTGACGCACATCAAATGTTTATTGATAATTCATAAAAGCGTGCGAGTGTAGCAGTTTCCCCCATCATGTCGCTAAATATTTTTATTCACACATAAAGTTTATGAGAATTATTTATTCACTAATGGAAGGTGGTCATAAATAAGACAGACTAATAGCAAGACAAAGCAACAACACATACCAACAAAAGACCAATGCAATGAAAATATAAAACTGAAATGGAAAAAAATTCTTTAAACGCACACCAAAAAAAAAAAACACCCATCAGACACCAGCGGACCCATAACGTTTCGAAAACGAAAACAAAACATTAAAAAGAAGACAATCTTTGAACAACTCCTCAAGACGTTAGTTGCTCATATGCGATGAAAATTTTGTTCATAAATTTTTTAATGACATTTTAATGTTTTTTTTTTTTCAAAATACTTGGGGGAGTCTTCTGTTGTTGTTCGAATTTCATGGTTCATATAAAAACTGTACTGCCTGGGAGGACCACAACATTAAAGAAATGCTCTCTAATGTTTGGCTATAATCATAAAATACCAACCAACACCAGCAGCAGCATCATCATCATCATTTGACTGGAGACCTCCTCAAGGAAGTAAAGAGTGGAGTAAAAAAACAGAAATACCTTGGCAGTTTGTAAAGCATTGTCATAAATATGACATATGGAATGAAAATTTATGGCCAATTTTCAAGGATAACAAATGTCCACCAGTTTTTTTTATTGGCTTACTTTTTCCACAATTATAAAAATTTATAGGAGGCACCTAATAACGTAAATTATGTGGCGAATTTTCAAATTTAAATTTTTAAAGTATTTTTATACCCTCCATCATAGAATGGGGTATATTATGTTTGTCATTCCGTTTGTAACTACTCGAAATAATCTTTGTGCAATTCTACATCGATATATCTATGTCCGTCCGTCTGTGGAAATCACTCTAGCTTCCGAACGGATTGAAGTAGGTGGATGAAATTTTGGTAAAATCTATTATATGTATGAAGGACTTTTGGTATTGAAAGCGGGCTATGTAGGTCCACGTTTTCGTATAGCCCCCATACAAAGAGACGCGTGACGCGTCGCACCGTGTTGCCGCTTCCATACAAATGTGCACAAAAATAGAAGGCGTTGACTTAGGTTGATGAATTTATGCACAAGTACTTATGAGGGCACAGGAATGAAAAATGTCAACTTTGGTCCATATCGGTTCAGATTTGGATATAGCTTCCATATATATCTTTCCCCGATTTTGCTATAACTCGGTCAATTCTAATCGAATAGCCTTCATGTTAAATTTGAAGGATATTCAACTAAAATTGAGCGAATTATAGCAAAATCGGGGAAAGATATATATGGGGGCTATATCCAAATCGGAACTGATTTTTGCTAAAATCGGCGAAACTACTCAGGAGCCTAAGAAAATATCACATATTAAATTTGAATGCTATTCGATTAAAATTGGCCGAGTTATAGCAAAATCGGGGAAAGATATATATAGGGGCTATATCTAAATCTGAACCGATCGTTTTAAGGAAATTTTAGGATATTTGTCCCATTTGACCACCGAATTGGTTGTAATTTGGTATTTTGTGTCTCCAGAGGCTAAAAAATATTTCTACCAAATGTTGTTTATATAGGTCCACGTTTTGGTAGAGTCCCCATATAACGCCCCATATATAGTACGCGTCACTTTAAGATATTTTGAATGTATTAGTCCCATTTGACCACAGAATCGGTTGTAAGTTTGTATTTTATGTTTCAACAGGCTAAGAAATATTTCTACCATAAAATGTTTATATAGGTCCAGGTTTTGATATAGACCCCATAGGACGATACCTACCGATTTTCGTCTTCATTTGGGGTATAAAACATTCCATATGAGATTTGTTGGTATAGGTCTACGCCTTCATATAGCCCCCATAGAACGGTAACTCCCGATTTTCGGTACTTTTGTAGGTTGTGGCCTCAATATTCCACCGAAATGGCTGAAATTTGGTGTTTAGTCTTCATTTGGGGTATAAAACATTCCATATGAAATTTGTCGGTATAGGTCACGTCTGCGCATTTAATTTTATGCAGATGAGCTTGTAGGCCCAAGTGACCATTAAGGATACCTGTACTAATGTCTACCTTACCTAATAATAGTAAGTTTTTAGTTTTATTCTCGTTTGGGTCCCCCCAGAGAAACTTAGTGGTTTTTCCCATCTCCTCTCTATTCCATAGGGATGTATTGGCCCGTTTTGCCCAATTTTTTAACTCTAGACGTCACGCATTTAGAGGATTTGCGCTGTCTAAGTTTATTGTTGCTAATTCCCTGCCATTTTTTGCCAGAGAATTTGCTCTTTCATTACCTTTAATCCCCGCATGGCCTGGTACCCATATAATACGCACTATTCCTTGCTGGGAATAATTTTTTATCGTATTTATGCAGTCCAGTACAGTTTTCGATTTTACTGTCTTGCATTAAGTCAGTTCAGACGCTCTGTAATCGCTCGGACCTCCGCTTGATGGACCGTATTGTGATCCGGCAAACGTAGAGATATTTCGGTCTCTGGTCCTTCAATAAAAAGATCCAGTCCCGTTCTCCCACCTAGCATAGAGCCGTCTGTATAACGAAAGTTTCCAGTCGGCATTTGTGCTAGAGTTCCGCCGATTCACGAGTCTCTGTCTGGAATTAATGCCTCGTATGAGGCAGCTACAATTGATTCAGGTATACGGTCCGATACAAAGTTATCCATTGACTCTCCCGTTGGTACCCGTAGAATTTTCTGATGGTATGTTACGTGGTCCTTACTGATCCACTCGTCCATCGCTTTAAGTCGGATAGCTGCGACAGCCGCTCCATACCTTATCTGGATTTCTATTGGGTGTATATATAGAATAGTTTCTAATGCTCTCGTTGGTGTTGTCCTCATTGCGCCGCTTACACTTAAACAGCACATTCGTTGGACTTTCTGTAGTATTTTAATATTACACGTCCACCAGACTACTGAAGCGTATGTTAGAATAGGTCTAACTACGCTTTTGTATAACCAGTGTGTCATCCTAGGATTAAGACTCCACTTGGAGCCTAAAGCCCTTCTACAGGTTGACCAACATCTATAAGCTTTGTTAGCTCTCTCTTGAATATGGTCTTTCCATTTAAGTTTCCTATCCAGGATTACTCCCACATATTTAACTTTGTTGGAAATATTTATTGTCTTGTTTAGGAAAACTGGTTCTTCAAAGTGTCCCAGTTTTGTTTTCCTACTGAACAGACATATTTCCGTTTTTTTCGGGTTTACGTTAAGACCTCTTGGTCTAGCCCAGTTGTACGCTAGTTTTAGGGCTGATTCTGCTCTTCTGCATAGCAAGTTTGGATTCTTACCCCTCAGAAGTATTATATCGTCGTCTGCATAGCAGACTGGGTCAAATCCCTCATCGGTTAAAGTCCTTAGTAGACTATTTATGGTAGTGACCCATAGGAGTGAGGATAAAATCCCCCCCTGTGGCGTACCCTGACCAATTTTGTCCTTTATTTTTACGTCAAGCTTATCGATCTATTCCTTAGCATGTGGCTTATCCAGTCCCTAAGAGCCCGGTTCACCTGAAATTTATATAAGGATTGGATAAGTGTTTCGGTGCTGACGTTATTGAAAGCACCCTCAATATCAATGCATACCGCTAGTGTATACATCTTCCTGTCGAAGGTGATCTCGATGTGGTGTACATCCTCATGTAATGCGGTTTCCACTGATCTACCTTTAACGTATGCATGTTGTTTGTATATAAGCATATCGTTTGGAATCTTGGTCTTAAGGATGTTAGGCTTATCGGACGGTAAGACATAGGAATTGCGTAACTTGCCTTCACAGGTTTGGGGATAAATACTACCCTCGGCTTCTGCCAGGCTTTAGGGGTATACGCACATTTTAAGCATGCGTTTAAAATTCCAGATAGTTTGGACGCAGTGTAGTCCATCTCTTTCTGGAGTAAGGCCGGAAATATCTAATCCGGTCCCGCTGCTTTGAAAGGTTTGAAACTCTTGATGGCATCCTTTACCATCGCTTCATCAATTGTTGGTGCTTCCTCTGTAACATGTTCCCTAACTACCGGCACCTCTGCGTGCTCTGCAGTGCTCGGCGGGAAATGTGTATTCATCAAAAGCCCCAGCGTGTCCTCGATTGTTTCCATCTTATTTCCCATATCATTCACCATAATCTCGGTTTGTGAATGGATTTTCGATAGAAAGGTTCCTGGATCAAGCCAATATGGATTTTACCTGTATTAATTTGCTCCATCAGGGCCATGGTTGCCGTCTCGTTCCGTTGGAGGTTTATCTGGATGACCTCAATCAATGGTCCTCCAGTAAACGGGCTTCTTGAGAGTCGGTGATTACAGCATCGACTCCCTTTTCATTTTTGCTGGGAGGTAAAACCTCTTCGCTGTTTGGTTTGGCTTACTCGTTTTCGCCGATTACCGCCTTTCCAGCATTGAAGCGGACAGCGTTGGAGATGTAGAAAGCCCTGCCCTTAGTCTTTGTCAGACTGGCCATGGAGAGATGGTCAATTCCGACCACAAGGAGAGTTCCGTCCTCCTGCTCCTCTCTGTGAAAGACCTCCCATCTCTTCATGTCCATGCCCTTGTTTTGGCAACCAAAGACTTCGAGCATGCGCTCCGTCTCGAACTTGCTGCCCCAGCCTCTGACGAATACTGAAGTCTTTGTTAGTTGAGGAATTTGGTCTTTCCTGATAATATCCTTGAGGGCGGCAACGCTTGCGTGCTGGGTAAATTGGAACACCATCACGTCCCCTTTGACCCCGCTGCTGATAATTTGAATTGGATCACCTCCATTCATTATGTGATCCAATATTTTATTGTTGACCATTTCCTAAATTGCTGGAAGATGGTCTTTGTGTAGCTTTCCGGAACCTCTATTGGTATCGATCACTGCATAGCAGAGTTCGTCTCTGTACCGTTTCTTGGCTACCTTGGCGTAAGATGGCGGCTCTCTACCAGTCTCCACAGCCCTCTTCCTTTTCTGTCGGGTCCGGGATTTCTTCGCAGAATCCCCAGACACTGTAGTCGATTCTGCGGCTGGGCACACCCTCGAGCTGACTTTGCGCCCTCTGCCAAAGGATTCTCGGAACAGTCTCCTTTGCGTGGTTCTTGACGAGGTGCACTCGAAACGTTTGGAGATGTGGAGCTCTTTTTCTTCCTTGTCGGCTTTACAGTGTTCTGCTCTTCGGGGGATCTGATCCTCTTCGCCACTTCCGAAGAAGTGGAGGGAGTGTTCATGATCCCTTTGGAAGCATCCTGTGATATAGCCTTTTTGCTTGCCCGTTGCTTCCTGAACTTGCGTCGTTGAGCCCCAGACAGCTGTTTCTTGTGTGTTGTGAGCTTAGCAATGATGTCGCTCACTTCGTCTACCATCTACCTGTATCTGTATCTGAAGGCTGGGTCGAGCATGAACTTCTAGTTAGCTTCTCAGTCTCTTCCTCCCTATATTTGCCATTAGGCTGTGTGGCTTACTTTCTCCACAATTATAAAAATTGATAGGAGGCAAATAATAACGTAAATTATGTGGCGAATTTTCAAATTTAAATTGTTAAAGAATTTTTAATAATACACTTGGCTTTATATACAATATAAAATATTAAGTATATAATAAAAAATATAAATTATAAAATATACAATATAAAATATATATATATATATATATATATATATATATATATATATATATATATATATATATATATATATATATATATATATATATATATATATAAATATAATATATAAATTATACAAAATAAAATATTAAACATAAAATATAAAACATAAAATATAAAATAAAAAAATAATATAATAATTGTTCCACAAACATCCCAGATGGGACAAGGGAGGATTCTCCCATATCAATGAGTGCACCCCTATTCACATTAGCTCAATAATATGGGACCTACTGTTTATCGCCGAGTTCGAACGGCGTGTATTAAAGCACCACTTGTAGACAAGTTACTGGGGGGTATATTGCCACCGTTGACAATTTTTGATGTTGTCTGGCCGGGGAATCGAACCCACGACTTTCAGCGTGCAAGGCGGGTGTGGATACCATTGCACCACGGTGGCAACCAAAAAATATAAAATATAAAAAATAAAATAAAAGATGTAAAATATTAAATTTAAAATACTAAATATAAAATATTTATATAAGAATATTGAAATAAGATAAAAATTTTGCATTTGAAGTTTGAAAGAAAACATATTTTATCTTTAAAAATATTTTGTCATGGACCTATGGAACATTCGATGTATTTCTTGCAATCTTCTTTCTCCTTTTCGTTCCAATAAAAAACTTGAAAAGTTTTCTAAAAAAAGAATTAAAGAAAATTGACTAAAATGCAATAACGAGCACAACAGACAAAGGAAATAATTTGAAAAAAAGACATTAAGAAAGACAAAATAATTAAATGTTCCTTTTGCAAATCAGCTCTACAAAGAATGAGAATCTAAAAGTGTAGAAGTAAAAACAAAGGCACGAAAAATTAAAGCAAAAAATTACAACCACAAATTTGTTGCGGAATATTTACCGCTAAAGATAATGCCATTGAGGTAGGCCAGTGTCTAAACATAGATAAAGTTAATCGAAGCGTTTCCGCAAAGGTCGCATTGTTAATGGATATTTCCCCCACTGTTTTGTCTACTTTTTCTATTATCTGGTGTAACGATTTAATTTAAGGTCATTTTTTGCGAAAGCTTCTTAAATGCAGGGCAAACCAATTTAGTTATGTCAAAATGTCATGACCCTCTTTTCAGAGAGAGAAAAAAGCGAAACAATTAAGAGTAAGATTAAAGGTATGAAGTTAGTTAAATAGAAATTGAGGATTAAAAAGGAGATCGATTATAGCTTTCGTTTTATCTTTGTATGGGACAGATATTATTATTTTTGATATTTTGAATTAATTTTCCTGATAACTGTGATCAACTAAATTGGCTGGTACTATTTCCTCAAACTTAGATAATGGGTTATATCGATCCATTCTTTCGGGTACCTCTTGCACAAGAGTTTTATCGTGTCGTCATGGTAAAAAGAACGTTTTTCATAATATCCACCAAGTGACATAATAAGAAGAGCCAATTAATCAGTTCTACATGACTCAGATTCCATGTCATGACGAGACTAATAAAAAGCTAAAATATTGCAAAATTTTAATACTGAATAACGTCAAATGAGTTTATTAGACTAAAACGACAATAATGACAGTATCTCGTAAAAGATAATATAATTTATTGTAGTGCACCAATTCTTATTTTATATATTCCGCCGAGAAGTATGCTAACAAATAGTGTAGTTATGTACAAAACTATCAAAACAAGAATTATTAAAATGAAATATAGATGGCGTCATTATTCAATTCATACAGAAATATAAATTTAGAATTTATTTTCCCTCTTTTACAATTTCGAGTGACTGTTCCCAATATTTGTCGGCCACATGGAATTAGCAAAAAACAAAACTCACATGCAAGGTAGAAAAAAATAAATTTATAAAAAAATAAACATTTTTAAATATGGCTGCCTGTTCAATTCATAAATCAAGTAGAGGCCATTCAAAACTGGCAAAAATGTCAAAATATCAACGCTTGGACATTTTTCATTCAATTGTGCGCCACTGCTCTTGTGTTTTGCCGTTAGCTAAGGTGGGTTGTTGCTGAATGACTTTCGTGGCAAAATTTTGCACGGAAACTCATTTGACAATGCGAAAATGTGCCAGCGTTGTGTCGCACAAAATTATGAATCAAAATTTGTTTGTTTTTCTCAATTTCAAATCTTATTATAGTTTAATTATACATTTGACGACCAGAGATCAGAGGAAAATGCGCATACATAACGTTAACGTTGAACTAGCAATCAAAATATTCAAATAATAATAATAATAACAAAATTCATAATATTATTGGCCCGAAAATGATATTGTCAAAATGTGTTCGAAAGCCATCATCAGCATTAACATAAATTGACAGAATTGTACACTCAAGGAAATTGATGGGATATGAAATATTGACATTGACTATAAAAGAAGGTTTGTTCGTTAATGTTAAACTTGGAATAAATTTCTAATAAACTTGCGCTACTCTGACTGAAAAAAGGTGGACTGTATAAGCTGAATCAAATCTGAAGGTCGACTATATCAAAAGTTCAGTTCGAGAATCTTATTGAAAGTTTTACCGAAGTTGGTTCTTAAAAATCCTGCAGTGACCAAATAAAATTTCTGTTTGGCTCGATAACTATTGAAAGGAATGGTGCCAGTTTTTGAAGTATTTGTGGTCTTTGTTATAATAACAAGGGAGACTTCTCTCATATCAATGAGTGCACCCCCGATTCATATTAGCTCAATAATATCAGACCTACTGTTTACAGCCGATTCCGAACGGAGTGTCTTAAGACACCGCTTGTAGAGAAGTTTTACATGGCTGAAATATTCAGGAAATGTCTCCAACTGGTCGGGTAATCGAACCCATAACATTCAGCGTGCAAGGCGGGTGTGCATACCATTGCACCACCGTGTTTTATATAATTCTCTCGATAATTGCCCGAATTTCCCAAAATATTGTTACGGAATTAGGTTTAACTAATCTCCGTGTAGACGTTGTTTTATTCCCCAGCACGTTTTGTACCAAATAAAACAGGGTTCGTTTCAGATTACGTTTCTACAATGCTTTATTTACTTTATTACACTTATTTAGAACCGACTTTAATTACTAAGCACACAGCTTGTCTCTATTTAGCACGCAGCTATTCTTTAACCGATCTGTTCAGTTCAACGCTCAAAACACAACTAACTCGCCGTTGCTGCTTCCCCAAAATCTCGCTGAGAGAGAGTTATCCAGAACATCCGATAACACCTCGAATCTGTGCAACGAACACACAGACGCACATTCGCACTAAGCGAACAACCATACTCACATACATGTGCGAAGATCAATACAAGTGGAAAAGCACACTTACTTACTTAGTTGGCCCATTACAGAACATTTGTTCCATAGAGCGAACTAAGAAAAGATCTCCATTCCTCTCTGTTTTTCGCTTGACTTTTTGGAATACCGCGCTTTGTCATCTCTTCATCCACTTGTTTGTGCCATCTATTCTTTGGCCTGCCAATTCTGCGTGCACCGCCATGTGGCTTGAATTTATACGCATTTTTAGCGAGTTCAACATCGCTCATTCTTATTATAAGGCCTAGCCAACGCAATCGCTGCATCTCGATACGTTTAACTATATTGATGTCGTTGTATGGCAGATACAGCTCGTGGTTCATACAACGTCGATATTCACCGTCAACGCAGATTGGTCCGTAGATTTTTCGAAGAATTTTCCTCTCAAACACACCAAGCATTGCCTTATCTGCTTGCGCAAGTACCCATGCTTCGGAGCCATACATTAGCACGGGTAGTATCAGCGTTTTGTATAGTGTTATTTTTGTTTGACGAGATGTGGTTTGTTTTTAAATTGCTTATTTAAACCATAGTAGCATCTGTTGACCAATACAATTCTTTTTCTTATTTCACAACTGATGTTGTTTGTTGTGTTTATGGCAGTGCCAAGGTAGACGAAGTCTTTAACTACCTCAAAATTATAGGTACCAACTTCCGAGCTCTATGGACGCTTTGCGCGTCGACACCATCAATTTGGTCTTTTCGCCGTTTACCGCCAGACCCACTTTAGCAGATTCTCCTTCGACTTTTATAAAGGTATCAGTTACTTCTTTTACTGATCGGCCCATGATGTCTATATCATCAGCATAAGCAAGTAACATCTGACTATTGGTGTAGATTGTGCCACTTCTTTTGACGTTTGTTGAAGAGATCACACGAAAGGCTGTCTCCTTGTCTGAAACCTCTTTTGGTACCAAACTCTTCGGAGAGGTTCTTTCCTATTTTAACTGAGGACCTCGTGTCAGTTAAAGTCATTTTACAAAGCCGGATGAGATTTGCGGGGATACCAAATTCAGACATGGCTTGGAATACCATTAAACGCAGCGGGCTGTCGAAGGCTGCTTTATAATCGACAAAAAGGTGGTAGGTGTCGATCTGCATCTCTTGGGTCTTCTCCAGGATTTGCCGCAGGGTAGATATCTGGTCAATGGTGGACTTGCCAGGTTTAAAGCCACATTAGTATGGTCCAATTATGTCGTTGACCATTGGCTTTAGTCGTTTGCACAATATCCCTGACACTATCTTATAGGCAATAGGAAGAAGACTTATGCCCCTATAGTTGGAGCATACGGTCTTATCTCCTTTCTTGTGGACCGGACACAGGATGCTCAGGTTCCAATCGTCGGGTACGCGTTCTTCCTGCCAGATGGTGCTAACTAGCTGATGAATACACCTTATCAGCGTGTCGCCTCCGGTTTTGAACAGCTCGGCTGGTAAGCCATCGGCCCCCGCTGCCTTATTATTCTTCAGCCGGTTTATTGCTGTCTTTACCTCATCTTGGCCGGGTGGTATACATTCTATACCATCTTCTGGGATTGGATCTGTGGTATCATCGTGTTCGCTACTATTGGATACCAGCAGATTGGAAAAATGTTTCTTCCATATCCTGAGCACGCTACCTGTATCTGTTACCAGATTACCTTGCTGGTCTCTACAGGAGGATGTGCCTGTACCAAAGCCATCTGTTTGATGTTTCACTCTTTGGTAGAATTTTCGGACTTCATTCTGGCTCCTGTACATCTCGATTTATTCACCCTCCCGCTTTTCCATTTCTCTATTTTTCTTGCGGAAAAGAAGTTTCTCTTCTCTCCTTTTCTCCCGATATCTCTCGTGTGCTACGCGTTGCTATTGATTGTAAAGTAGCTCTATATGCCGCATTTTTCTCTTCGGTGGCAGCACGACACTCCTGGTCATACCATGAATTCCTTTGTGGAGGTCTCTGGAATCCAAGTATGGATTTTGCGGCTGTTTGCATGGAGTGGGCACTCTTTAAGCAATTGGGCTAGTTGACTGGAATATGCTGTGGCTATCTGTTGTGATTGCAGCTTACCGATGTCCAACTTCCGTGTTGTGTCCGTTCGCAATTTATTTGATACGTTTAATCTGGTACGTACCTTTGCTGCAACAAGGTAGTATTCCGAGTCTATGTTTGCACCTCGGAACGATCGTACATCCAACACGCTTGATGCATGTCTTCCATCTATCACAACGTTATCAATTTGATTTCTTGTTCTTTGATCTGGCGACAGCCAGGTGCCATTATGAATATCGAGATGCTTAAATCTGGTACTGCTAACTACCAAGTTTCTTGCTACTGCAAAGTCTATCAGACTCATACCATTGCCAGATATTTCACTGTGGAGACTGAATTTCCCGACTGTTGAGCCAAAGATATTCTCCTTTCCAATTTTGGCATTAAAATCACCTAGTATAATTTTAATGTCATGGGCAGGGCAACTGTCATATGTTTCTTCTAAGCGCTCGTAAAATATATCTTTGGTCTGTTCGTCCTTTTCTTCAGTGGGAGCATGAGCGCAAATAAAGCTGATGTTGAAGAATTTTGCTTTTATTCGAATTGCAGCAAGTCTTTCATTTACTGGGGTGAAGCTGGATACCAGATGTTTTAGCCACCGACTAACTACGAATCCGCAACCAAACTCATGCTTTGTGGCATGGCAGCTATAATACAGTGCGTAACCTTTAGGTGTTGTTGTGACGCCTTTCCCGTTCCATCGTATTTCCTGTATGGCAGTAATGTCGGCCTTGTACTTTTCAAGTACATCTGCCAATGCGTAAACTGCACCTTGCCTATAAAGAGTGCGAACATTCCAGGTGCAGATTCGCAGATCATGGTCCTTAAAACGTTTGCGGGGTTCGTCAACTTTAGAGGGTTTTGTTTTTCTTTTCTTTCGTTTTTTCATAAAATATAAAATATGAAATATAAAATATAAAATAAACAAGTAAGAAAAGCGTTAAGTTCGGTCGGGCCGAACTTTTTATACCCTCCACCACAAATTTCAGCCATTTCGGTGGATTAATGTGGCCACAACCTTCAAAATACCGAAATTCGGAAGGTACCCTTCTATGGGGGCTATATGATGGCGTGGACCTATACCTAAAAATTTCTGGTGGAAAGTCTTATACGCCTAAAGAAGACTAAATACCAAATTTCAGCCATCTCGGTGTGATAATGAGGCTAAAACGTTCAAAATATCGAAAATCGGGAGATATTGTATTGTGGGGGCTATATCAACACGTGGACCTATATAAACATTTTATGGTAGAAATGTTTCTTAGCCTCTGGAAATACAAAGTTACAACCGATTCTTTGGTCAAATGGGTCTAATACATTCAAAATATGTTAAAATGACTCGTACTTTATATGGGGCCTTATATGGGGGCTATACCAAAACGTGGACCTATATAACCCAACTTTGGTAGGAATGTTTTCTGGCCTTTCAAGACACAAAATACAAAATTACAACCAATTCTGTGGTCAAATGGGTCTAATACATTCAAAATATATTAAAATGACGCGTACTTTATATGGGGGCTATACCAAAACGTGGACCTATATAACCCAACTTTGGTAGGAATATTTTTTGGCCTCTGGAGACACAAAGTACCAAATTACAACCAATTCGGTGGTAAAATGGGCCAAATATCTTAAAAATTCCTTAAAACGACGACGCGTCACGCGTCATTTTGTATGGGGGCTATACGAAAGCGTGGACCTACATAGCCCGCTTTCAATACCAAATATAACATACGTAAATATAACATATTTTCCCAAAATTTCATCAACCTAAGTCAATCCGTTCGGACCCTAGAGTGATTTCCACAGACGGACAGACGGACAGACAGACAGACGGACGGACATGGCTATATCAATGTAGAATTGCACGCTGATCAAGAATATATATACATTGTAGACCCCAATGATTATTTCGAGTAGTTACAAACGTAGTGACAAACTTAATATACCCCCATCCTATGGTGGAGGGTATAAAAATATATAATATTGATATAAGAATATTGAATAAAGATAAAAAGAATACAAATATTGCATTTAAAGTTTGAAAGAAAACATATTTTATCTTTAAAAAAATATTTTGCCATGGATCTATGGAACATTCGATGTATTTCTTGCAATCTTCTTTCTCCTTTTCGTTCCAATAAAAAACTTGAAAAGTTCTCTAAAAAACGAATTAAAGAAAATTGACTAAAATGCTATAACGAGCACAACAGACAAAGGAAATAATTTGAAAAAGACATTAAGAAAGACAAAATAATTAAATTTTCCTATTGCAAATCAGCTCTACAAAGAATGAGAATCTAAAAGAGTAGGAGTGAAGGCACGAAAAATTAAAGCAAACAATTACAACCACAAATATGTTGGGGAATATTTACCGTTAAAGATAATGTCATTGAGGTAGGCCACTGTCTAACCATAGATAAAGTTAATCGAAGCGTTTCCGCAAAGGTCACATTGGTTAATGGATTTTGTTTTCTCCACTGTTTTGTCTACTTTTTTCTATTATCAGGTGTAACGATTTAATTTAAGGTCATTTTTTTGCGAAAGCTTCTTAAATGCAGGGCAAACCAATTTAGTTATGTCAAAATGTCATGACCCTCTTTTCAGAGAGAAAAAAGCGAAACAATTAAGAGTAAGATTAAAGATATGAAGTTAATTAAATAGAAATTGTAGAATTAAAAAGGAGATCGATTATAGCTTTTGTTTTATCTTTGTATGGGACAGATATTATTATTTGTGATATTTTGAATTAATTTTCCTGGTAACGGTGATCAACTAAACTGGCTGGTACACATCATATTTATCGAAAGGTACAGTGTAATATTTCCTCAAACTTAGATAATGGGTTATATCGGTCCATTATTTCGGGTACCTCTTGCACAAGAGTTTAATCGTGTCGTCATGGTAAAGAGAAAGTTTTTTCATAATACCCACCAAGTGACATAATAACAAGAGCCAATTAATCAGTTCCACATGACTCACATTCCATGTCATGACGAGACTAATAAAAAGCTAAAATATTGCAAAATTTGAACACAGAATAACGTCAAATGAGTTTATTATACTAAAACGACAATTATAACATTAGGAACACAAGAGGCATGCAAGGCACAGTGCTTTGAAACGGAAGAAATTATATATGTTCTCATAAAAGATAATATAATTTATTGTAGTGCACCAATTCTTATTTTATATATTCCACCGAAAAGTATGCTAACAAATTTGTAATTATTTACAAAACTATCAGAACAAGAATTATTAAAATGAAATATAGATGGCGTCATTATGCAATTCTTACAGAAATATACATTTAGATTTTATTTTCCCTCTTTTACAATTTCTACTGACTGTTTCCCATCATTTGTCGGCCACATGGAATTGGCAAAAAGCAAAAGTCACATGCAAGGTAGAAAAAAACGTAAAAATAAATTTATAAAAAAATAAACATTTTTAAATATGGCTGCCTGTTCAATTCATAAATCAACCAGAGGCCATTAAAAACTGGCAAAAATGTCAAAATATCACCACTTGGACATTTTTCATTCAATTGTGCGCCACTGCTCTAATGTTTTGCCGTTAGCTAAGGTGTGTTGTTGCTGAATGATTTTCGTGGCAAAATTTTGCACGGAAACTCATTTGACAATGCGAAAATGTGCCAGCGTTGTGTCGCACAAAATTATGAATCAAAATTTGTTTGTTTTTCTCAATTTCAAATCTTATTATAGTTTAATTATACATTTGACGACCAGATCAGAGGCAAATGCGCATACATAACGTTAATGTTGAACTAGCAATCAAAATATTCAAAATAATTCAAATCATAATAACAAAATTCATAGTATTATTGGCCCGAAAATGATATTGTCAAAATGTGTTCGAAAGCCATCATCAGCATTAACATAAATTGACAGAATTGTACACTCAAGGAAATTGATGGGATATGAAATGCTGACATTGGCTATAACAGAAGGTTTGTTCGTTAATGTTGAACTTGGAATAAATTTCTAATAAACTTGCGCTACTCTAACTGGCAGAAGGTGGACTGTAAAACTCAAATTCGAAGGTCGACTATATCAAAAGTTCAGTTCGAGAATCTTATTGAAAGTTTTACCGAAGTTGGTTCTTAAAAATCCTGCAGTGACCAAATAAAATTTCTGTTTGGCTCGATAACTATTGAAAGGAATGGTGCCAGTTTTTGAAGTATTTGTGGTCTTTGTTATAATAATAATTGTTCCACAAACATCCCATACGGAAAAAGGGAGACTTCTCTCATATCAATGAGTGCACCCCGATTCATATTAGTTCTATGATATCAGACCTAGTGTTTACAGCCGAGTCCGAACGGAGTGTAGAGAAGTTGTAGAGAAGTTTTACATGGCTAAAATACTCAGGAAATGTCTCCAACTGGTCGGGTAATCGAACCCACAACATTCAGCGTGCAAGGCGGGTGTGCATACTATTGCACCACCCTGTTTTATATAATTCTCTCGATAATTGCCCGAATTTCCCAAAATATTGTTACGGAATTAGATTTAACTAATGTCCGTGTAGACGTTGTTTTATTCCCCAGTACGATTTGTACCAAATAAAACAGGGTTCGTTTCAGATTATGTTTCTACAATGCTTTATTTACTTTATTACACTTATTCGGAACCGACTTTAATTACTAAGCACACAGCTTGTCTCTAGTTAGCACGCAGCTATTCTTTAACCGATATGTTCAGTTCAAAGCTTAAAACACAACTAACTCGCCGTTGCTGCTTCCACCTCTATTTATCCCCAAAATCTCCCCGTTCCAGAGTTATCCAGAACATCTGGTAACACCTCGAATCTGTGCAACGAACACACAGACGCACATTCGCACTAAGCGAACAACCATACTCACATACATGTGCGAAGATCAATACAAGTGGAAAAGCACACTTACTTACTTACTTACTTAGTTGGCCCATTACAGAACATTTGTTCCATAGAGCGAACTAAGAAAAGATCTCCATTCCTCTCTGTTTTTCGCTTGACTTTTTGGAATACCGCGCCTTTTCATTTCTTCATCCACTTGTATGCTCCATCGAAGCTTAGGCATGCCGATTCTGCGTGCACCGCCATGTGGCATGCATTTATACGCCTTTTTAGCGGGTTCATCATCGCTCATTCTCATGATATGGCCTAGCCAACGCAATCGTTGCATCTCGATACGTTTAACTATATGCATGTCTTTGTATAGCTGATATAGCTCGTGGTTCATACGACGTCGATATTCACCGTCAACGCAAATCGACCCGTAGATCTTTGAGGAATTTTCCTCTCAAACACACCAAGCACTGCCTTATCTGCTTGCGCAAGTACCCATGCTTCGGAGCCATACATTAGCACGGGTAGTATCAGCGTTGTGTATAGTGTTATTTTTGTTTGACGAGATGTGGCTTTGTTTTTAAATTGCTTACTTAAACCATAGTAGCATCTGTTGGCCAATACAATTCTTCTTCTTATTTCACAACTGATGTTGTTTGTTGTGTTTATGGCAGTGCCGAGGTAGACGAAGTCTTCTACTGCCTCAAAATTATAGGACCCAACTTCCACAGTTGGTCCGATCACAATGGACGCATTGTGCGTCGACACCATCAACTTGGTCTTCTCGCCGTTTACCGCCAGACCCGTTTTCGCAGATTCTTCTTCGACCTTCCTTAAGGTATCAGTTACTTCCTTTACTGATCGTCCCATGATGTCTATGTCATCAGCATAAGCAAGTAACATGTGACTATTGGTGTAAATCGTGCCATTTCTTTTGACATTTGCATCTCGTATTACCTTTTCCAGCAAAATGTTGAATAGGTCACACGAAAGGCTGTCTCCTTGTCTGAAACCTCTTTTGGTACTGAACTGTTCGGAGAGGTTCTTTACAATTTTAACTGAGGACCTAGTATCAGTTAAAGTCATTTTACAAAGCCGAATGAGCTTTGCGGGCTGTCGAAGGCTGCTTTATAATCGACAAAGAGGTGGTAGGTGTCGATCTGCATTTCTTGGGTCTTCTCCAGGATTTGCCGCAGGGTAAATATCTGGCCAAAGGTGGATTTGCCAGGTCTAAAGCCTGTATGGCTCAATTATCTCGTTGACCATAGGCTTTAGTCGTCCGCACAATATCCCTGACACTATCTTATAGGTAATAGGGAGAAGACTTATGCCCCTATAGTTGGAGCATACAGTCTTATCTCCTTTCTTATAGACGCGTCACAGTATACTCAGGTTCCAATCGTCGGGTACTCGTTCTTCCTGCCAGATGGTGCTAACTAGCTGATGAATACACCTTATCAGCATGTCGCCTCCGGTTTTGAAGAGCTCGGCTGGTAAGCCATCGGCTCCTGCTGCCTTATTATTCTTTAACCGGTTTATTGCTGCCTTTACCGGTTTATTGCTGTCTTTACCTAATTACCTTGCTGATCTCTACAGGAGGAGGTGCCCGTACCAAAGCCATCAGTTTGATGCTTCACTCTTTGGTAGAATTTTCGGACTTCATTCTGGCATCTCGATTTTTTCACACTCCCGCTTTTCCATCTCTCTTTTTCCTGCAGAAAAGACGTTTCTCCTCTCTCCTTTTCTCCCGATATCTCTCTCGTGAGCTACGCGTTGCTACGGATTGTAAGGTAGCCCTTTATTTTTCTCTTCGGTAGCAGCACAACACTCCTGATCATACCATGGATTCCTTGGTGGAGGTCTCTGGTATCCAAGTATGGATTTTGCGGCTGTTTGCATGGAGTGGGCAATACTTTGCCATTGCGCTGATATGTTAGCGGGATGAGGAGTGCTTTGATTGAGCAATTGGGCTAGTTGAGTGGAATATGCTGTGGCTATCTGTTGTGTTTGCAGCTTACGGATGTCTAACTTTCGTGTTGTGTCTGCTCGTACTTTGTTTGCTACGTTTAACCGTGTGCGTACCTTTGCTGCAACTATGTAATGGTCCGAGTCTATGTTTGCTCCTCGGAAGGAGCGCACATCCAACACGCTGGATGAATGTCTTCCATCTATCACAACGTGATCAATTTGATTTCCTGTTTTCTGATCTGGAGACAGCCAGGTGCCCTTATGGATGTCGAGATGTTTAAATCTGGTGCTGCTAACTACCATGTTTTTTGCCGCTGCAAAGTCTATCAGTCTCAAACCATTGTCAGATGTTTCAAACTCATGCTTTACGTCATGGCAGCTATAATACAGTGCGTCACCTTTAGGTGTTGTTGTGACGCCTTTCCCAATCCATCGTATTTCCTGTATGGCAGTAATATCGGCCTGTACTTTTCAAGTACGTTTTCCAATGCGAAGACTGCACCTTCTCTATAAAGAGTGCGAACATTCCAGGTGCAGATCCGCAGATCATGGTCCTTAAAACGTTTGCGGGGTTCGTCAACTTTATAGGAGGTTGTTTTTCTTTTCTTTCGTTTTTTCATAGTATGCTGTTTTTTCTAGGGGAGGGTTACGCGACGCATAAACCCAAGTTTTTAACGTTCTTATGGGAGGCACATGTTAACTTACATGTTAACTTACTACCTTTAACGGGAAGTAACATGTGACTATTGGTGTAAATTGTGCCATTTCTTTCGGCATCTCGTATTACCTTTTCCAGCGAAATGTTGAATAGGTCACACGAAAGGCTGTCTCCTTGATACTGAACTCTTTTGATACTGAACTGTTCGGAGAGGTTCTTTCAAATTTTATCTGATGACCTAGTGTCAGTTAAAGTCATCTTACAAAGACGGATGAGCTTTGCGGGGATACCAAATTCAGACATTGCATGGAATACCTTTGATCGGGGGGACTGTCGAATGCTGCTTTATAATCGACAAAAAGGTGATATGTGTCGATCTGCATCTCTTGGGTCTTCTCAAGGATTTGCCGCATAGTATGGTTCAATTATTTCGTTGACCATTGGCTTTAGTCGTCCGCCCAATATCCCTGATACTATCTTATAGGCAATAGGGAGAAGACTTATGCCCCTATAGTTGGAGCATACAGTCTTATCTCCTTTCTTGTTCAGGTTCGAATCGTCGGGTACGCGTTATTCCTGCCAGGTGGTGCTGACTAGCTGATGCATACACCTTATCAGCGCGTCGCCTCCGGTTTTAAACAGCTCGGCTGGTAAGCCATCGGCTCCTGCTGCTTTATTATTCTTCAGCCCGTTGATTGCTGTTTTTACCTCATTATTGGCCGGGCGGTATACATTCTATAACATCTTCTGGGATTGGATCTGGGGTATCATCGTCTTCGCTACTATTGGATACCAGCAGATTGGAGAAATGTTCCTTCCATATCCTGAGCACGCTATCTGTATCTGTTACCAGATTACCTTGCTGGTATGTACATCTCGATTTTTTCACACTCCCGCTTCTCCATCTCTCTCTTTTTTCTGCGGAAAATACGTTTCTCCTCTCTCCTTTTCTCCCTGTATCTCACTCGTGCTCTACGCGTTGCTACGGATTGTAAAGTAGTAAAATATGCCGCATTTTTCTCTTCGGTAGCAACACGACACTCCTGGTCATACCATGGATTCCTTGGTGGAGGTCTCTGGTATCCAAGCACTGATTTTGCGGCTGTTTGCATGTTTTGCCATTGTCCTGATATGTTATCGGGACGAGGAGTGCTTTGATTAAGCAGTTGGGCCAGTTGAGTGGAATATGCTGTGGCTATCTCTTGTGATTGCAGCTTACCGATGTCCAACTTCCTGTGCTGCAACAAGGTAGTGGTCTGAGTTATATTCCTTTCCAATTTTTGCATTAAAATCGCCTAGAATAATTTTAATGTCATGGGCAGGACAACGGTCATATGTTTCTTCTAAGCGCTCATAAAATATATCTTTGGTCAGTTCGTCCTTGTCTTCAGTGGGAGCATGGGCACAAAGCTGATGTTGAAGAATTTTGCTTTTATTCGAATTGTAGCAAGTCTTTCATTCATTGGTGTGAAGCTGGAGACAAGGTGTTTCAACCTCCGACCAACTACAAATCCGCAACCAAACTCATGCTTTATGTCATGGCAGCTAAATACAGTGCGTCACCTTTGGGTGTTGTTGTGACGCCTTTCCCAATCCATCATATTTCCTGTATGGCAGTAATATCGGCCTTGTACTTTTCAAGTACGTCTGTCAATGCGAAGGCTGCACCTTCTCTATAAAAAGTGCGAACATTCCAAGTGCAGATTCGCAGATCATGATCCTTAAAACGTTTGCGGAGTTCGTTTTCATTCGTTTTTTCAAATCCTATAATTAAAAAATATAAATGAATAATCCTAAAAAATACTTGTAAAGAATGCAGCCTTATTTAATACTCAATTTTATAAGACTTTTTTCTAAATATAAATGTTTTTTTTTTTGTTTTTTGATGATATTTTAATTAAGTTTGATAAGTCTTGAATGTCCTCTTATAGAATACTGCAGATCTTTATAGAAGACTTTAATATAAAACCAATGGGGAATACTCCAGACTTAAGCAAGCACCTGAATTTTCTACAAACACAAAACAAATAAAAAAAATTTTTATTAAAAAAATAATAATATAAAAATCAAGTTTAAAAATAATATTCTTAAAATACTAATCCACGTTTATTTATATGAGCTTATATGAAAAAAATATTATTATACAAATAACAATTTTAAAGGCGTTTTTAAGGAATATTTAAAAATATTTTAATAATCAAACTTGTTTTTAAAAAATAGTTAAAAAAAATTGTAAAAATATTTGCATCTTTGTGTTTATTTCAGCTTGAGTCCATATTTTGTTGTAATTCAATTGTTTGAATAACAACAAAATATTTTAAAGTGGATATGAAATTGATTAGTTGCGGGCGAAGGGTAGGGAATACTATAGTTTCAGTTGTCACCAAACAACTTCATCAGTTCCCTTTTTCGCAGACTCTGTATCGATAAAAAGGTCAATAAAGCCATCTAGCAAATTAAATAAAATGAGAAATTTGCTGTATATTTATTGACCTGTTTATCGATACAGAGTCGGCGAAAAAGGGAACTGATGAAGTTGTTTGGTGACAACTGAAACTATAGTATTCCCTACCCTACGCCCGCAACTAATCAATTTCATATCCACTTTAAAATATTTTGTTGTTATTCAAACAATTGAATTACAACAAAATATGGACTCAAGCTGAAATAAACACAAAGATGTAAAATTCTGCAGTCCAACAAAAAAACGCCAACAACAGTAAAAATATTTGTATACATTTAAGAAAATATTAAGATAATATTCTTAAAATACATTTAAAAGACTTCGCTTCGCTTGTTGTTGCAATGGTGTTTGGAAAATATGCATAAAAATTATTTTCGAAAAAAACATCCTTATTTAAAAAAGTCATATTCTGAAAAGATTTGTAAAGTTTCACATTTATTTATTGACATTCATATTTTTCCTGAGTGTACAATAGTACTATTTCGAGCATTTGTGTGTAGAACTACACAAATGTCATTGGAATTTTTAATGCGATTTTATTTCGCGTTGATCATTTGCTTGGCCAATTTTGAATTTATAGTGGGTGTTTCAACAACGCAATAATTTTAGCCTTCACTTTGTGCCGCCGCATTTATGTCTGTATTTGTGCGATTCATTTTTGATTCAACATTTTAATTGGTATCACATTTTCAGTGTAATTATGAAAATTTATTGATTTCACAATTGCACAGAGAGCAGCTCATCAACATTTCATTAACCAGAACAATAAAAATATTGATGTTGACATTGGAGAAGAATATTCAACAAAACCACCCGGGCAATGGAAGACAAATAGAGCAGTATTAAACAGCTGTTATTGTAAGCAAATATAAACTGTTGTTGGTGTTTTCATTTATCTCGGAATTGTTATTGGTGATCATTAATGTTGACAGATTTATACTCAAAACGGATGTTCAGTTTTTTTACTATTTCAACGAAGCGTTGAGGTTGTATGAAAAAAAAGAAAATAAATATACAATATTTGTTTTTGCATTTCACAAGAACACTGAATTAATTTTAAAATTATTTAATGGAAGATTATAAACAAATGTTTTTTTTTTAATGTTGAAATGAAAAAATTTAACTGAATAGTATTTTATTTTGTTTAACAAGTTTTTCAATATTTTTTGAACTACGGTAGAACTTTGATAATATTAATCAATTAGTTGGCAATATCGCACAAAAAATTCTGAAGAGTCCAAGAGTAAAAAAGTCTGTTGACTGCATATAAGTGAAAGTTACCTGAACTAAATAACACCTTACATAGTAATGTCAGCAGGGGCTATTTCTGAGAAATTTACAAGATAACCAACTTATTTTTCTCATTACAAAGTAACCCCTCGTTTATTCACTGGCCTTAAAACATGAGTTCCAGGCTTTTCCAGGCTAGAGGAGTTTGACATTATTGTTTATTGTTTCGATAGTCATTAACGCAATTATAAAAAATATTTTAAAAAATCCACGATTATAAGAAAATATTTCTTTAAAAAAATCCACGATTATTAGAAATATTTTCAAAAAAATCTACGATTATTAGAAGATATTTTCAAAAAAAAAAAAATCCACGATTATTAGAAAATATAAAAAAATCCGCGTTTATAAATATCCACGTTTATAAATATTAAAAAAAATCCACGATTTTAAAAAATATTTTTAAAGAAATCCACGATTATTAGAAAATATTTTAAACAAAAATCGCGATTATTAACAAAAATATTTTTTAAAAGATCCACCATTAATCCACGATTATTGGAAAATATTAAAAAAAATCCACGATTATAAGAAAATATTTTTAAAAAATCCACATTTATTAGAAAATATTTTTAAAAAATCCACGATTATTAGAAAATATTTTTAAAAAATCCACGATTATTAGAAAATATTTTTAAAAAATCCATGATTATTAGAAAATATTTTTAAAAAATCCACGATTATTAGAAAATATTTTTAAAAATCCACGATTATTAGAAAATATTTTTAAAAAATCCATGATTATTAGAAAATATTTTTAAAAAATCCACGATTATTAGAAAATAGTTTTAAAAAAATCCACGATTATTAGAAAATAGTTTTAAAAAATCCACGATTATAAAAAAATATTTTTAAAAAATCCACGATTATTAGAAAATATTTTTAAAAAATCCACGATTATTAGAAAATATTTTTGAAAAATCCACGATTATTAGAAAATATTTTTAAAAAATCCACGATTATTAGAAAATATTTTTAAAAAATCCACGATTATTAGAAAATATTTTTAAAAAATCCACGATTATTAGAAAATACTTTTTAAAAATCCACGATTATTAGAAAATATTTTTAAAAAATCCACGATTATTAGAAAATATTTTTAAAAAATCCACGATTATTAGAAAATATTTTTAAAAAATCCACGATTATTAGAAAATATTTTTTAAAAATCCACGATTATTAGAAAATATTTTTAAAAAATCCACGATTATTAGAAAATATTTTTAAAAAAATCCACGATTATTAGAAAATATTTTTAAAAAATCCACGATTATTAGAAAATATTTTTAAAAAATCCACGATTATTAGAAAATATTTTTAAAAAATCCACGATTATTAGAAAATATTTTTAAAAAATCCACGATTATTAAAAAATATTTTTAAAAAATCCACGATTATTAGAAAATATTTTTTAAAAATCCACGATTATTAGAAAATATTTTTAAAAAATCCACGATTATTAGAAAATATTTTTAAAAAATCCATGATTATTAGAAAATATTTTTAAAAAATCCACGATTATTAGAAAATAGTTTTAAAAAATCCACGATTATTAGAAAATAGTTTTAAAAAATCCACGATTATAAAAAAATATTTTGAAAAAATCCACGATTATTAAAAAATATTTTTAAAAAATCCACGATTATTAGAAAATATATTTAAAAAATCCACGATTATTAGAAAATATTTTTGAAAAATCCACGATTATTAGAAAATATTTTTAAAAAATCCACGATTATTAGAAAATATTTTTAAAAAATCCACGATTATTAGAAAATATTTTTAAAAAATCCACGATTATTAGAAAATATCTTTAAAAAATCAACGATTATTAGAAAATATTTTTTAAAAATCCACGATTATTAGAAAATATTTTTAAAAAATCCACGATTATTAGAAAATATTTTTAAAAAATCCACGATTATTAGAAAATATTTTTAAAAAATCCACGATTATTACAAAATATTTTTAAAAAATCCACGATTATTAGAAAATATTTTTAAAAAATCCACAATTATTAGAAAATATTTTTAAAAAATCCACGATTATTAGAAAATATTTTTAAAAAATCCACGATTATTAGAAAATATTTTTAAAAAATCCACGATTATTAGAAAATATTTTTAAAAAATCCACGATTATTAGAAAATATTTTTAAAAAATCCACGATTATTAGAAAATATTTTTAAAAAATCCACGATTATTAGAAAATATTTTTAAAAATCCACGATTGTCTATTATTAGAAAATATTTTTAAAAAATCCACGATTATTAGAAAATATTTTTAAAAATCCACGATTATTAGAAAATATTTTTAAAAAATCCACGATTATTAAAAAAAATATTTTTAAAAAATCCACGATTATTAAAAAATATTTTTAAAAAATCCACGATTATTAAAAAATATTTTTAAAAAATCCATGATTTTAAAAAAATATTTTTTAAAAAATCAACGATTATTAAAAATTATTTTTAAAAAATCCACGATTATTAAAAATTATTTTTAAAAAATCCACGATTATTAAAAAATATTTTTAAAAAATCCACGATTATTAAAAAATATTTTTAAAAAATCCATGATTTTAAAAAAATATTTTTTAAAAAATCCACGATTATTAAAAATTATTTTTAAAAAATCCACGATTATTAAAAATTATTTTTAAAAAATCCACGATTATTAAAAAATATTTTTAATAATCGTGAATCGTTTACAAATATTTTTAAAAAATCAGCAATTATTAAAAAAATGCAATGACCCCAAAAATTGATTCCCAGGCTTTCTATTTAGAGAAGTTTGACTGTACATTTATACCACTGAATATTATCTGTTCCTTATAAATCTCCCATTATTGTTTATTGTTTCGATTACCATTAACGTGGAAATAATTTTCTTTCTTATTTGCTATTCCAATTGTTTACCCGCACCATCATCAGCATCATCCATAAATAATTTCCAGATAAATAAGCAATCAATGATGTATCTCCTGCTGTGGCATTAAATGATTATTGAAATTAATTACTTCTCATTTGCCATGTATTCAATGGTATTCCGATTATCTGTTAAGTGGCTATGATATCTTAAGTATCTACAGAAGCAACAAATATATGCAATATTTAAATAACATTTTATAAAAGTGCTTCAATAAAAGGGGGAAGGCCAATTTGTTTAAAAAATTACGGGTTTCAAAATTAAAATTTTTAAAATTTTCATTGTCTTTAAAAATCTCAAAATATTAATTTTTAATTAAAATTCATTTTCTTTTTTAATTTCAATTTATGTTCTAATTTTCCCTGCATTACAGATTCCCAAAATTTTCCCCTTCATTGTTTAACATTTTCCCAATTTTAATTCGGGTAATAACTTTTGGTAAATATTTTCATGCCATCACTTAATTGTTTTAATTTACAAAAGGGGGTATATTTTCTCCCTGTTGTGTTAACTTTAAATTGAAATTAAAATTTATTAATGAATCTGCTGTGTGGTGTTTGTTCGCTGGCCTAGCAAATTGTTGCCGACTTCAGAGCCACCAAGTATCAACAATTATCCGCACATCAACCACAACAAGAGCATTGCGAGTGAGATTTTTCACACCAAAACTAACATTTCGAGATTGTGGCGGTGGGGTATTGTGCTGATGCCTCACTCAACGTGTCTAGCTAATGAGGCACAAAATAATGCAATAGCATCCCGAGTAAGTACCAGCAGCACCAGGTTTATTACCATAAATCACTTTTGCAAAAAGTACTTGAATCAGCACTTTGCTTCATTCAGCTTCATGAATGTTTAGCAGATAAAATTATGACATGATGTCAGGTGGCGTGGAGTGCTATTTGCCTGACTGTTTGTTGCTGATTTTGTTGTGATTAACAACACCAAAGGCTTGAGGAAATTTTGAAAATTGGAATGAGGAATTATGTTTTGATTGTTGAGATTTAGTGAGGGGAAAATTAATTAGAAAATAAAAAATAGGTTTAAATGTGTTTCAAAAGTTCACTTGGGAATGATTACAGAAATCATTTTGTAAAAATGAAATAATTTTATTTATTATTCCTCTTGCTATAGTTTGACAATATTTTTAAAAATATTTTTAGAAACGAAATCTTAAAAAGAATATTTAAATATTTAAAATAAATTCACGCTTATTAACAGAAAATTCAAAAAAATATTTAAAAAAAAATCTAAAAAATATTTAAATATTGAAAATAAATTCACGCTTATCAACAAAAAATTCGAAAAATTATTTAAAAAACATTTCTAAAAAATATGTACATATTAAAAATAATTTCACTCTTATTATCAAAAAATTTAAAAGAAATTTCCAAAAAAAATTTAAATATTAAAAACAAATCCAAGTTATACTCAAAAAATCAAAAAATAATTTAAAAAATATGCTTAAACGTACGCTTAAAAAAATTTGACAATATTTTTAAAAACAAAATCTTAAAAAGAATATTTAAATATTTAAAATAAATGCATGCTTATTAACAAAAAATTAAAAAAATATTTAAAAAAAATTCTAAAAAATATTTAAATATTGAAAATAAATTCAAGCTTATCAACAAAAAATTCAAAAAATTATTTAAAAAACATATCTAAAAAATATGTAAATATTAAAAATAAATTCACGCTTATTATCAAAAAATTCAAAAAATAATTTAAAAAATATTTCCAAAAAAAAAATTAAATAATAAAAATAAATCCACGCTTATACACAAAAAAACCAAAAAATATTTTAAAAAATATGCTTAGAAGTAGTTTCAATATATTTTTAAATATCTGTAAGAAATTTACGCTTATAAAAAAACGTAAATTTCTTTTTAAAAAATAGTCCTAACAAGTATTAAAAAAACAAACATTTGTGTGAAATCCACGCTTATTTAAAAAAAATATATAAAAACACCTCAAAATCATATTTTTTAAAAGCTATTCTAAAAAGTATTTTAAAATGCAAGCTTAGTAAAATTAATTTAAACATTTTCATAAAGAAATAATTAAAAATATTATTTTTAATAAATATATTGATATTTAGTTTAGCCTTGAAAAATAATTAAAAACATATCTTTAGGAAATCGACGATTACATATAAAAAGCATTTTTTTAAAAAATATTTGAAATTAGATAAATTGATAAAAAAACAATATTGATCTTTTAAAAAATATATGTTCTTAACAATATTTTTTCGAATCAAGAATACGAACATTTTTCTGTATTAATTGATGAAAAATGACAGATAATTGTGATATGTGTGTCAGGGTGTTTTGCAAAAAATTAGTTGTCGATTTATTTATTTACTATTTAAAAAATATAAAATTATCTATAAATAATGTTGTATAAAAGATGTTCTAAAAAAGGATTTTAAAATGCAAGCTTAGTAAAAATCATTTAGAGATGTTCTTAAAGAAATAATTAAAAATTTTATTTGTAAGAATTATTTGTAGACATTTTTAGTTTAGAAAACTTTTCCACAAAATATCTTAAGACGCTTATATTTAAAAAACATTTTTATAAAATATTAAAAAACATATATATTATTAACAATATTTTTTTTTACATAAATACATTTTTTAAGAGAATGCACGCTTATGTAAAAAATATCAAAATTATATATATATATATATATGTATTTAAAAAAAATATTTTTCAATATATCCTTAAAATAATCTTTTTTAATCTTAAAAAAAATGTTTTTTTACAAAAATCTTAAAAAAATCCACGTCACTTAAAAAAGTCTTAATAAATATTTTTAAACATTTTTTTGATAATATTAAATAATGATTATATAAAAAATTATATATTCTTAAAAATAATTTTTAAACAGTCTTCTAAATATTTATTTTTTACAATAAATTCTTCTAAACATTTTTTTTCAAACGCATATACTTAAATAACTATTTTAAATAAAAAAGACACGTTTTAAAATAGCTTAAATAAAAAAATATTTTTAGACATTTTTTTACAAAATATTTGTAAAAAACCTGATTATTTAAAAAAATATATATTTAACAATATTTTTTAAAAATTCTTCAAACTATTTTTTACAAAGTGATTCGAAGAAAATTAAACAAATATACTTAAAAATATTTTAAAAAAGGTTCCTCTTAAAAAAGATTCTTAAATAAATATTTTAAATAAAAAAAGACACGCTTTAAAAAAAAGCTTAAATAAAATTGTATAAAATCCACACTAAAAAATATTTTTAGAAATTTTTTCTGATAATATTAAAACAATATTTTTACAAAATATTTGTAAACAAATCCTGATTATTAAAAAAATATATTTTTAAAAATATTTTTTTTAAATCCTTCCTTTTGGTCGCCTATAATTCGAAACCCGAATGGCCAAATAAAGAAGAAGAAATCCTTCAAACTATTTTTTCACAAATTGATTCGACGAAAATTAAACAAATGTTCTTAAAATTATATTAAAAAAGGTCCCGCTTTAAAAATAGTATTAAACAGGAATTAATAAAATCCACGCTGCTTAAAAATATATTCCTAAGAAATATTTTTAAACATTTTTTTCCTAGAATATAACAAAATAATTTTACAAATATTTGTAAAAATCCTGATTATTTAAGAAATACATTCTTAAAAAATAATTTTTAAAAATTGTTAAAATTAAAAATATTTTTTTATTCATAAACAAATAAGAAAATGTCACTCAGCTATACTGATGGAGATATAGCCTCAGTCCCTTACCAAAAATATATATAACAAGTGGGAAAAGCGTTAAGTTCGGTCGGGCCGAACTTTTTATACCCTCCACCGCAAATTTCAGTCATTTTGGTTGGATATTGTGGCCACAACCTTCAAAATACCGAAAATCGGAAGTTACCGTTCTATGGGGGCTATATGCGGGCGCGGACCTATACCTACAATTTTCTGGGGGGAAGTTTTATACCCCCAACGAAGACTAAATACCAACTTTCAGCCATCTCGGTGTGATAATGAGGCCAAAACCTTCAAAATACCAAAAATCGTGAGATATCGTCCTATCAAAAACGTGGACCTATATAAACATTTTATGGTAGAAATGTTTCTTAGCCTCTGGAAACACAAAATACAAAGTTGCAACCGATTCTCTTGTCAAATAGGACTAATACATTCAAAATATATTAAAATGATATGGGGCGTTATATGGGGGCTATACCAAAACGTGAACCTATATAAACTAACTTTGGTAGGAATGTTTTTTGGCCTCTGGAGACACAAAATACCGAATTACAACCAGTACAATGGGACAAATATCTTAAAAAATCCTTAAAACGACGACGCGTCACGCGTCATTTTGTATGGGGGCTATACGAAAGCGTGGACCAACATAGCCCGCTTTCAATACCAAAAGTCCTACGTACAAAAAATTTCATCCACCTACGTCAATCCGTTCGGACGCTAGAGTGATTTCCACAGACGGACAGACGGGCGGACATGGCTATATCGATGTAGAATTGCACGCTGATCTATACTTTGATATATACTTTGTGGGGTCTACAATGATTATTTCGAGTAGTTACAAACGTAGTGACAAACTTAATATACCCCCATCCTATGGTGGAGGGTATAAAAATACATATATTGAATTTGTATCACGGGGTTGCTTCAAAATAGGCTTCTGTAGGTACCGCAATTTTAGACATTATTAAATTTCGAAGAAGTTTATGAGTTACCTTGGACACTAACACATTTTAGTATATGCATATAAAATATGGAATATTTTTTCCAGCCTTTGAGCCATTATCTCAGGAAGTATGGACTTACTCTGCAAAAACTTGTACCGTTGTAATAGGGATCGTGAAACAAACGTCCTACAAATTTCAAATAGATCCGCATTTGCATTTTTCCCAAATTTTTTCGTGTGAGGTACTCGAAGGACGGGACCGACATAGTCCATATTCCAAACTTGGTACATGACTAAATGAAACAATACGATTTGCAAATTTTGTATCTAGCAGAAACTCCCAGGGAGTGTTACTTGTGTGGATTTGCCATTTTAGCTGGACTTGTCCCCGATCGTACGATAAAGAGGGGCCGGGCCGCAAGGACATCCTGCTGAAATTTGTGTTAAAAAATCGTTTTTTATTATTATAAGCGTGGACGGCCATTGAAAAATCCACGCTTGTAGTTAGCATGGATGGCCATTGACAAATTTATTTATTTTAAAAATCTTCTCTTATAATTTGCTCCTAAACTAAAATCTTCGATTGTAGTTAGCATGGACAGTCGTTGACAAATTTGTGTTTAAAAATCCTTTCTTATTATTATTAGCGTGGAAGGCCACTGACAAATCTGCTTTAGCATGGATAGTCGTTGACAAATTTGTGTTGAAAAATCCACGGATGTAAGCTTTGATGGCCATAGCAAAAATTGTGTTTAAAAATCTTTTCTTATTATTAGCGTGGAAGGCCATTGACAAATCTGCTTTTAAAAATCCTCGCTTGTAGTTAGTATGGACAGTCGTTGCCAAATTTGTATTGAAAAATCCACGCATGTAAGCTTCGATGGCCATAGACAAATTTGTGTTTAAAAATCTTTTCTTATTATTATTAGCGTGGAAGGCCATTGACAAATCTGCTTTTAAAAATCCTCGCTTGTAGTTGGCATGGATAGTCGTTGGCACATTTGTGTTGAAAAATCCACGGATGTAAGCTTTGATGGCCATAGAAAAAATTGTGTTTAAAAATTCTTTCTTATTATTATTAGCGTGGAAGACCACTGACAAATCTGCTTTAAAGAATCCTCGCTTGTAGTTAGCATGGACAGTCGTTGATAAATTTGTGTTCCAAAATCTATGATTGCTAGCTCGGATGGCCATAGAAAAATTTATTTATTTTAAAAATCTTCTCTTATAATTTGCTCCTAAACTAAAATCCTCTTATTATTAGCGTGGAAGGCCATTGCAAAATTTTTAGACTCCTTTAAGACTCATGAAATAGGTTCAACACAAGCATAATTTTTCCCTTATAGTTAGCATGGATAGTTAGTTATTGAACAATTTGTGTTTAAAAATCTTATCTATTGCTAGCTTGTGTGGCTATTGACAAATTTCTATTTAAAAATCTTCGCTTATAATAAGCATGGATAGTCATTGCAAAATTTGTAGACTCATGAAATAGGTTTATTTTTCCCTTATAGTTAGCATGGATAGTTAGTTATTGAACAATTTGTGTTTAAAAATCTTATCTATTGCTAGCTTGTGTGGCTATTGACAAATTTCTATTTAAAAATCTTCGCTTATAATAAGCATGGATAGTCATTGCAAAATTTGTAGACTCATGAAATAGGTTTATTTTTCCCTTATAGTTAGCATGGATAGTTAGTTATTGAACAATTTGTGTTTAAAAATCTTATCTATTGCTAGCTTGTGTGGCTATTGACAAATTTCTATTTAAAAATCTTCGCTTATAATAAGCATGGATAGTCATTGCAAAATTTGTAGACTCATGAAATAGGTTTATTTTTCCCTTATAGTTAGCATGGATAGTTAGTTATTGAACAATTTGTGTTTAAAAATCTTATCTATTGCTAGCTTGTGTGGCTATTGACAAATTTCTATTTAAAAATCTTCGCTTATAATAAGCATGGATAGTCATTGCAAAATTTGTAGACTCATGAAATAGGTTTATTTTTCCCTTATAGTTAGCATGGATAGTTAGTTATTGAACAATTTGTGTTTAAAAATCTTATCTATTGCTAGCTTGTGTGGCTATTGACAAATTTCTATTTAAAAATCTTCGCTTATAATAAGCATGGATAGTCATTGCAAAATTTGTAGACTCATTTAAGACTCATGAAATAGGTTTATTTTTCCCTTATAGTTAGCATGGATAGTTAGTTATTGAACAATTTGTGTTTAAAAATCTTATCTATTGCTAGCTTGTGTGGCTATTGACAAATTTCTATTTAAAAATCTTCGCTTATAATAAGCATGGATAGTCATTGCAAAATTTGTAGACTCATGAAATAGGTTTATTTTTCCCTTATAGTTAGCATGGATAGTTAGTTATTGAACAATTTGTGTTTAAAAATCTTATCTATTGCTAGCTTGTGTGGCTATTGACAAATTTCTATTTAAAAATCTTCGCTTATAATAAGCATGGATAGTCATTGCAAAATTTGTAGACTCATGAAATAGGTTTATTTTTCCCTTATAGTTAGCATGGATAGTTAGTTATTGAACAATTTGTGTTTAAAAATCTTATCTATTGCTAGCTTGTGTGGCTATTGACAAATTTCTATTTAAAAATCTTCGCTTATAATAAGCATGGATAGTCATTGCAAAATTTGTAGACTCATTTAAGACTCATGAAATAGGTTTATTTTTCCCTTATAGTTAGCATGGATAGTTAGTTATTGAACAATTTGTGTTTAAAAATCTTATCTATTGCTAGCTTGTGTGGCTATTGACAAATTTCTATTTAAAAATCTTCGCTTATAATAAGCATGGATAGTCATTGCAAAATTTGTAGACTCATGAAATAGGTTTATTTTTCCCTTATAGTTAGCATGGATAGTTAGTTATTGAACAATTTGTGTTTAAAAATCTTATCTATTGCTAGCTTGTGTGGCTATTGACAAATTTCTATTTAAAAATCTTCGCTTATAATAAGCATGGATAGTCATTGCAAAATTTGTAGACTCATTTAAGACTCATGAAATAGGTTTATTTTTCCCTTATAGTTAGCATGGATAGTTAGTTATTGAACAATTTGTGTTTAAAAATCTTATCTATTGCTTGCTTGTGTGGCTATTGACAAATTTCTATTTAAAAATCTTCGCTTATAATAAGCATGGATAGTCATTGCAAAATTTGTAGACTCATGAAATAGGTTTATTTTTCCCTTATAGTTAGCATGGATAGTTAGTTATTGAACAATTTGTGTTTAAAAATCTTATCTATTGCTAGCTTGTGTGGCTATTGACAAATTTCTATTTAAAAATCTTCGCTTATAATAAGCATGGATAGTCATTGCAAAATTTGTAGACTCATGAAATAGGTTTATTTTTCCCTTATAGTTAGCATGGATAGTTAGTTATTGAACAATTTGTGTTTAAAAATCTTATCTATTGCTAGCTTGTGTGGCTATTGACAAATTTCTATTTAAAAATCTTCGCTTATAATAAGCATGGATAGTCATTGCAAAATTTGTAGACTCATGAAATAGGTTTATTTTTCCCTTATAGTTAGCATGGATAGTTAGTTATTGAACAATTTGTGTTTAAAAATCTTATCTATTGCTAGCTTGTGTGGCTATTGACAAATTTCTATTTAAAAATCTTCGCTTATAATAAGCATGGATAGTCATTGCAAAATTTGTAGACTCATTTAAGACTCATGAAATAGGTTTATTTTTCCCTTATAGTTAGCATGGATAGTTAGTTATTGAACAATTTGTGTTTAAAAATCTTATCTATTGCTAGCTTGTGTGGCTATTGACAAATTTCTATTTAAAAATCTTCGCTTATAATAAGCATGGATAGTCATTGCAAAATTTGTAGACTCATTTAAGACTCATGAAATAG
Organism: Musca autumnalis; assembly: GCF_047663935.1. Taxonomy (NCBI): domain Eukaryota; kingdom Metazoa; phylum Arthropoda; class Insecta; order Diptera; family Muscidae; genus Musca; species Musca autumnalis. Next base: position 241,157,920 of record NW_027411866.1, on the reverse strand, counting down.
GTTTATTTTTCCCTTATAGTTAGCATGGATAGTTAGTTATTGAACAATTTGTGTTTAAAAATCTTATCTATTGCTTGCTTGTGTGGCTATTGACAAATTTCTATTTAAAAATCTTCGCTTATAATAAGCATGGATAGTCATTGCAAAATTTGTAGACTCATGAAATAGGTTTATTTTTCCCTTATAGTTAGCATGGATAGTTAGTTATTGAACAATTTGTGTTTAAAAATCTTATCTATTGCTAGCTTGTGTGGCTATTGACAAATTTCTATTTAAAAATCTTCGCTTATAATAAGCATGGATAGTCATTGCAAAATTTGTAGACTCATTTAAGACTCATGAAATAGGTTTATTTTTCCCTTATAGTTAGCATGGATAGTTAGTTATTGAACAATTTGTGTTTAAAAATCTTATCTATTGCTTGCTTGTGTGGCTATTGACAAATTTCTATTTAAAAATCTTCGCTTATAATAAGCATGGATAGTCATTGCAAAATTTGTAGACTCATGAAATAGGTTTATTTTTCCCTTATAGTTAGCATGGATAGTTAGTTATTGAACAATTTGTGTTTAAAAATCTTATCTATTGCTAGCTTGTGTGGCTATTGACAAATTTCTATTTAAAAATCTTCGCTTATAATAAGCATGGATAGTCATTGCAAAATTTGTAGACTCATTTAAGACTCATGAAATAGGTTTATTTTTCCCTTATAGTTAGCATGGATAGTTAGTTATTGAACAATTTGTGTTTAAAAATCTTATCTATTGCTTGCTTGTGTGGCTATTGACAAATTTCTATTTAAAAATCTTCGCTTATAATAAGCATGGATAGTCATTGCAAAATTTGTAGACTCATGAAATAGGTTTATTTTTCCCTTATAGTTAGCATGGATAGTTAGTTATTGAACAATTTGTGTTTAAAAATCTTATCTATTGCTAGCTTGTGTGGCTATTGACAAATTTCTATTTAAAAATCTTCGCTTATAATAAGCATGGATAGTCATTGCAAAATTTGTAGACTCATTTAAGACTCATGAAATAGGTTTATTTTTCCCTTATAGTTAGCATGGATAGTTAGTTATTGAACAATTTGTGTTTAAAAATCGTATCTTATTGCTAGCTTGTGTGGCTATTGACAAATTTATTATAAAGACAAATTTTAGACTCATTATGTGATCGTCAGATTCAATTTAACAAGATCATTGAAATATTGAACAGACGTGATTCATAATCGACGGAAAATTTTCGGTTCGATATATATAAACAGGCTGTAAGTTGCAATGCACTATGAACACCTTTGGATGTTTTCGTTAGCACTCGACAATGATTCCTCTAAGGATGACAACCCTTCTTTGTTCATATATCTCTAACTGAAACCCAAACATCTCTAATAAACTTAAATTATCTTTCGAATTTGAACACTTTCCAACTTAAAGCAGGAACTTGATATACCTGCATATGTTGCAATTAGTGCATCCTATCGAAGTTAATTGTTTTGTAAAGACTTATAAGAGCTTTTGTTCCCAGCTGAGTTTGTTGACTTATTGTTGCAGCTGCATCAAATAGAGAGTTCACTGAACGCGCAACAATTTGTTTGGAGGATAACAACGCTAGAAAAAGAAAATAGCAATGAACACATGTTGTGAACAAGTGTGGAAAGTGACCTTATTAGAATAACATATTGTCTGGTAGAATATTCCAAAGGAGTGGGTGAAAAGTGCAGTGAACTTTTAGAAAATCAGTTTTCAAAGAAAAGCGCCGCAGGTGTAATGCATAGCATTGGATAAGGAGATAACATTAAAGTCAATTTACAAAATGTCAAAAATGTGGGACGGTATAACCAAAGTGCTACAGTTAGCTGCCCTACCTTTCACACTGAAGGTCGTGAATCTGCGCAAAATTTTTCAACAGTGCTGAAACCCCCTGTTATAAAGTAAAGTCTCTCCTTTTCACATCTGACATGTTCATGGACAATGTTTTATGGCAAATATATGAGATTGCCCTACTCTGCAGCTTCCAATCTAATCTCTACCATAAAAAAACAATTTGTTTTTTTCCCTTTTGTGATATTTTTTCTTTATTTGTATGTAATTTTTATTGTGTTATATTTTTATTTTTTATGTGATATTTTTTCTTTATTCGTATGTAATTTTTATTATATTATATTTTTCTTTTTTATGTACGAGGGTCACTCAAAACAGTCACTGTAAACAACCCAACACATGGTCGTATGTCAAACTGTCCTATGTACGCTTAGGCTAAAAACTGTCAAACTTTCCAAAACAAAAAAACATTTCAAATAACGCCTGGCGACACTGCAACTTGCCTAGGCCAGATGGTTTTCGAGTGACCCTCGTAACTGCCTTCACAACTGCATCAGCAGCTGCTTGCCTCCCCTCTATCTTCTAGCTAAATGGCCAACCATTAATTTCAAACTACCTACCTTGTCAGTCGTCTGTCATAATCTTGTCATGTTTTTTGATTAATTTCATGCTGTTTTTAATGTATATTCACTAATAAATATAACAACAAGAAAATAATACAATTAATGCAAAGTAATTTATCTTAAATTGGATGCAATATCACTACCTCGCTGTGTTTTTACGAGACCGCATACACATGTCTCCCTCCATCATTCAATCATCGTCAGCATCCTCAGATGTCTTGCTTATATGCATTTAACAAAGCTTCAAATCAGTTCCCCCAGTTTGTTGTTTTTCTTCTTCTTTTTTTTTCAAATGGATGTAATGCTCAATTTAGCATATCAACGCTAAGCGAAAGATGAATAATAGGTGGCTGATATAAACGTTGATTGTTAGATGATTGAATGTTTGAATGAAGACAGACGAGATTGCAATTACTTAGGGAACAAGGTAGAAAGTGGATTAGGATTCTTAAGGCCTATAAGTCTAAAATAATACGATAAGAAATATAAAATAATAAGAAAATAATAATAGGAAAGAATCGAGCCGATAGCCTTGGACGCTAGTGCCATTTTTATATAATTTTAATGTAATTTTTTTTATTATAATAAAAAAATTTAAATAAATAAAAAAAAAATCATGAAGATGCCTTCGAAATTTGCTAACAAATTTCATTTTTTTTTGGTAAAACACAGTTTTAAAATTTTGAGCTTTGAATAATTTTTATCCCATGTGTCCACTTGTATCAGGAGTTGTTTTCAAGCTTCCTAATTACACACCGTATCCCTTTGGGGTCCTTTTTTTAAACACCATAAATATTACCATTAAATATTTCTGATTCCCCAGCTAAAATTCTTTTGGTCGCCCTTTTAGATATAAATATACACATATCTATGTAATGTTAGGTAAACATAATCAGAGAGTACACTTAATAAAAATATCAATGGCCTCATTTTTTCTATCTCCCATCCATTGATTTGTAGTCGCTAAATACACACTTGTCTTCACATCATAATCATCGTTCCACCCATAAATTTGTTTTGATTTTCAAAATTTTTTATTGCATTTCTACGTGGCTATTTAAAGAACACTAAAGACTATATTTACAAATAAACTTATCACACACATTTTTTTTTGATATTAGAATTATGAGAATACTCAGATGTGTAAAAATTAAATAAAAAATTCATTTTATTTTTAAAAACATTTTTTGGGGAAAAAAGCATTGGTGTGGGCTTTATTTCTTATTTTATTACTCCTTGGTGGATGTGTCCATTCAAATGTGAGCCTATGTTGACATTTTTTTTGTGAGGAGGTTTCTTCTGACTGATTCACTGTCTAGATTTTGAATATTTTTAAAATGTTCAAATATAAGCATATTTATATTCTTACATGATTTGGAATATATTTTGGAAAATGTTTAAATTTGTATACCCTCCACCATAGGATGGGGGTATACAGTGCCCGAAATAAACATAGGTTCACATGTAAATTTCTAATTTTTTCATAATTCAGATGAATTTTATAGGATTTTATAATTTTGTATTATGGAGTTAGGCACTCCCCATGATATCAATATATCAATTATTTGATTTTGCGACAAAATAAAAATGTGTAAAATTTTAAATGTCTTCCCCTTATTTTTGGTGCGAACTAATGATAGGTTCAGGGCAACTATTGGGGATTTACACGTATAAATTTGGGGAAAACTTTTTACAAATCGTTGTTTTTTAGATAGCCGATGTCCAGCGAGTAATTTAGTTTAGAAGTTGTCCACGAATTGTTTTCAAAATGCAGATTTGTGCAACACTTTACAGCAATTTTCAAGAAATAAATTTTTAACGTGGGAGAGGAGGTGAACCTGTGGTTGTCAGAGGCAAGGATCATTTCAATTTGCATGAAAAGAGTACCAATCGAGAAACTAAATCCAGTTTTTTAAAAAGTTTTATAAATAGGGAGCAAAGTTGAACGTCAAAAAAGTCTGGAGGGTTCTCCAACACCACTTTGACGCAAGAATCGCTTATTTTTTCCATTTATTGGAGTTTAAATAATTTAGCATCTCAAAACAACAGTCAACTTGATCTTCAGGTATCAAAAAGGCGATGTAAATAACGTTAGTAAGCTCGAATCGTCCTAGGAAGAATACAAAAATATTCAAGTAAAACAGCAATCGAGCCTGAAGAAGAACAGGCGTAGGTTTAGGTAAAAATGTTTATGAAAAATGGATGGGAAATTGTTTGAGTAATAGAAAAAATCCATTCTAGCCATTTTGCATGATAGTTCACAGAATTTTTAGTCGAAATCTGGCGGTTTTCTTTTTTGGGATCGATTGCAGTTTTATTTGGCAATTTTTTTATTGTTCCTAGGACGATTTGAGCTTACTAACGTTTGTTTACATCGCATTTTCGATACCTGAAGATCAAGTTGACTGTTGTTTTGAGATGCTAAATTATTTAAACTCCAATAAATGGAAAAAATAAGCGATTCTTGCCGTCAAAGTGGTGTTGGAGAACCCTCCAGACTTTTTTGACGTTCAAATTTGCGCCCTTTTTATGAAACTTTTTAAAAAACTGGATTTAGTTTTACGATTGGTACTCTTTTCATGCAAATTGAAATGATCTTTGCCTCTGAAACCACAGATTCACCTCCTCTCCCAAGTTAAAAAATTATTTCTTGAAAATTGCTGTAAAGTGTTGAACAAATCTGCATTTTGGAAATAATTCGGGGACAACTAATAAACTTAATTACTCGTTGGACATCGGCGATCTAAAAAATACAACGATTTGTAAAAAGTTTTTCCCAAGTTTATACGTGTAAATCTCCAATAATTGCCCTGAATCTATCATTATTTCGCACCAAAAATAAGGAAATCTTTTTAAATTTTTATTTTGTCGCAAAACCAAATAATTAATATATTGACAACATGTGGAATGCCCAACTCCATCATACAAAATTATAAAATCCTATAAAAGTCATTTGAATTATGAAAAAATAAAAATTTACATGTGAACCTATGTTTATTTCGGGCACTGTATTAAGTTTTTCATTCCGTTTGTAATTACTCGAAATAATCATTGTAGACCCCACAAACTTTATATATTCTTGATCAGCGTGCAATTCTACATCGATATAGCCATGTCCGTCCGTCTGTGGAAATCACTCTAGCGTCCGAACGAATGGAAGTAGGTGGATGAAATTTTGGTAAAATCTAGTATATGTATGTAGGACTTTTGGTATTGAAAGCAAGCTATGTAGGTCCACGTTTTCGTATAGCCCCCATACAAAGTGACGCGTGACGCGTCGTCGTTTTAAGGAAATTTTAAGATATTTGTCCATTTGACCACCGAATTGGTTGTAATTTGGTATTTTGTGTCTCCAGAGGCTAAAAAATATGTCTACCAAATTTTGTTTATACAGGTCCACGTTTTGGTATAGCCCCCATATTACGCCCCATATATAGTACGCGTCACTTTAAGATATTTTGAATGTATTAGTCCCATTTGACCACAGAATCGGTTGTAAGTTTTTTTTTATGTATTTTCAGAGGCTAAGAAATATTTCTACTATCAAATGTTTATATAGGTCCAGGTTTTGATATAGACCCCATAGGACGATATCTCCCGATTTTTGGTATTTTTAAGGTTTTAGCCTCATTATCACAGCGAAATGCCTGAAATTTGGTATTTATTCTTCATTTGGGGTATAAAACATTCCATATGAAATTTGTCGGTATAGGTCTACGCGTTCATATATCCGCCATATAACGGTACCTCCCGATTTTCGGTATTTTGAAGGTTGTGGCCTTAATATTCCACTGAAATGGCTAAAATTTGGTGGTTAGTCTTCATTTGGGGAATAAAACATTCCATATGAAATTTGTCGGTATAGGTCACACGCCCTCATATAGTCAGTCCCCATTGGACGATATCTCCCAATTTTCGGTATTTTTGAAGGTTTTAGCTATACTATACTACCAAAATACCTGAAATTTGATATTTCGTCCTCTTTTGGGATGCAAAACTTTCTCCCAGAAATGTATCTGTATCAGCCCTCGCTTTAATGTACACCCCATGGAACGGTACATCCCAATTTTCAGTGTTTTGAAGGGTTTAGCCTCATTATAACACCGAAATGGCTAAAATTTGGTACATAGTCTTCGTTGTGGGTATAAAACTTTCCACCTGAAATTAGTCGGTATAGGTCAACGTCCTCATATAGCTCCCATAGAACGGCACCGCCCGATTTTCGGTTTTTTGAAGGTTTTAGCCTCATTATTCCTCCGAAGTGGCTGAAATTTGGTATTTAGTCTTTTTCCGGGCTACAAAAATTTCTCTCAGAAATTTGTCGGTACAGGTCAACGTTTTGAAAGAACGGTACCTCCCTATTATCGGTATTTTGAATTTTGTATCCTCATTATTTCACCGAAGTAGCTGTAATTTGGTATTTAGTCTTTTTCTGGGCTACAAAAATTTCCCTCAGAAATTTATCGGTATACGTGCATGTTTTGGGGGGTACCCCCATATAACGGTATATCCCAATTTTCGGTATATTGAAGGCTTTAGCCTCGTTATAACACGGAAATGGCTGCAAGATGATACATAGTCTTCGTTGAGGGTATACAATATTCCACCTAAAACTTGTCGGTATTGGTCCATATCTTTACATAGCCCCCATAGAACGGTACCTCCCGATTTTCTACTTATAGCTCGTTCTCCACCAAAATAGCTGATATTTGGTATTAAGTTTTTGATAGAGGTATGAAAATTCCAGCCGAAATGTGCCGGTGTAAGTCAACGTCCTCAAATACCTCCATAGGACCGCACCTTCCGATTTACGATATTTTGAATGTTGTGGCCTCAATATACCACCGATATGACTGAAATTTAGTATTTAAATTGCCATGGGTGTATAAAATATTGCAGAAGAGAATAATCAGCCCACGGTGTGCCTTAACCAAATTTAAATGGAAGGTGCTTACACCTGGGAAGTTTTTGCAGATTCTGAAACTACAATGCTCACAGATGAGAAATATCAAGAGGGATTTTCAAATAAATCGCGATTTAAGTTTACATTTTTAGGGGTTCTTTAGGTTTTCACGATTTTGCTTGGAAACTGCGAGTCCTATGTTAATGGGCCTATGAAAATTCTCCACAAGATTGCCTTTTATGATATCTCCGTAGGTTTTACCGTTTTTAATATATAGAAGTTCGAATTGAGAAAATGCACTGACTGTATCGCCTCCTTAACAAACAATATCATGCTCAGTGTGCCTTAACTAACTTTTGATGAAAACCGCTTACACATGGGAAGATTTTGCGGTTTCTGAAACAGCAATGTTCATAGATAAGAAAAATAATGAAAACAGAAAAAATCGCCGGATAGACTTTTAAATAAATCGCGATAAATCACGATTTTGCTTGCGGCTCGCAAGTCGTATCGAAATGAGTCTAAAGAAAATGTTGTAGCTGTGAAAATTATCTACAAGACTGACCTTTAGGTTTTTTCGTAGGTTTTACCATTTTTGGGATATAGAGGTTCAGTTCAAATCTTTAGGTTTTTATTTTAAGTCTTCAAGATTTTGCTTGGAAACCGCAAGTCATATCAAAATGGGACTAAAGAAAATGTTGAAGCTGAGAAAATTCTCTACAAGACTGGATGCTTTATTTTTTCCTAGTTTGAACCATTTTCAAGATAGAAAAGTTTTATTTGGGAAATTGCAGTAATGACATTGTTTTATAAGGATTTTGAACTTCTATATCTCAAAAACGGTAAGACCTACGGAAATATCATAAAGGGCAATCTTGTGGAGAATTTTAACAGCTACAACATTCTCTTGCACAATCGTGAAAACCTAAAGAACCTCTTAAAATGTGAACTTAAATCGCTATTTATTTGAAAATCCCTCCGGCGATTTTTTTGTTTCTTGATATTTCTCATCTATGAGTATTGTAGATTCAGAATCTGCAAAAACTTCCCAGGTGTAAGCACCTTCCATTTAAAATTAGTTAAGGCGCACCGTGTAGTGGTGTATAAGTTTGAAGTAGTTTTGAAAAATCGTATTTCTGTATGTGTATGAAAAGTAATAAATGGGACTAAATTTGGTTCAATTTGCATTTGGGTGAACGGAAAGATCTGGGAACCTGAAATTTGGAAATAAGATTAGTGTTGAAGTGTGGGATTGAAATATGGGTGAAGTTTCGGGAACTGGCACTATATTCGGTACAATCTGGATTTTGGTGAATGGACGGAGCTGGAATCCTGAAATTTGAAATTATTGTTACTGTTGTGTGGAGCATTGAGACAGATTTCGGAAATTCGTATTTATGTGTGCGAAAAGTACTAAATTTGATACAATTTGGATTTGGGTGAATGAATAGAGGTGGAATCCTGAAATTCGGAATTAAGATTACTGTTGGAGTGGAGGATTGAGATAGTTTTGGAAATTCATACTTATGTGTACGAAAAGTACTAAATGGTACTAAATATGATACAATTTAGATTTGGTGAACGCATTATGAAATAAAGAATTAAAATTACTTTTAGAGTTGAAGATTGAGATAGTTATTGAAATTCGTAATTTCGTACGAAAATTGTTAATGATGCTGAATTTGGTATATGAATAGAGGTGGAATTCTGAAACTTGGTATTATAGTTGCTGTTGCTGTGTAACTAAAACCGCGAAAATGAAAAGTTTTATTTGCGACTATTGCGATATCTTCGTTCTTTGAACACCTACGACAGCCAACTTTTATCTTATCGATGCTGAGATATTCGCTTTGGAAAAAAAACCTTGATTTTCTCTCCAAATAAGTTTTTTGCCCATTCCGACCCCTAAATATTATCTGACCATCACCAAAATCAATAGGCTTCTTCCCCTCCGGGACGCCCATGAACACCCAAAATTTGGTGAAGATCCGATAAAATTGCGACACTCATAGCCACATCGACTCAGCTCGTCGAGACATTCATTTCGGTATATATATATATAAGTATGGGTCTACGACCATTATTTCGATGCTTTACAAACTTTTTGGCAGAACCAACTTATCATACCCTCCCCACATGGTGGTGTAAGGTATAAAAATTGGGGTTACGACTAACATTAAAAAAATTATCCAAATCGGTACAGCCGTTCTCAACTGATGCAAAGAACGACATTTGATTTTTATTTATAAAGATATAACATTTAACATTAAAATATAGGGTATAAGGCAACAATCCACAATATATATAATATATTGTTCCACAAACATCCCTACGGGACAAGGGAGACTTCTCTCATATCAATGAGTGCACCCCGATTCATATTGGCTCAATGATATGAGACCTACTGTTTATCGCCGAGTCCGTGTCTTAAGACACCACTTTTTAGAGAAGTTTTACATGGCTGAAAAACTCAGGAAATGTCGCCAACCTTACTGAGGGGTATTTTGCCACCGTTGAAAATTTTGATGTTAGCTGGTCGGGGTATCGAACCAACGACCTTCAGCGTGCAAGGCGTGTGTGCATACCATTGCACCACGGTGGCACCCAAGGCAACAAACTATTTAGGCTATTTTTTCTGTACATTCCCTAACAATTTCAGGAAAATCGATTTAGTAGTTTTTGTAGAAAAAATTATAAAAAGTGGGCGTGGTCAAATTTTCTTTCCATAAAAAACAAAGTTGAGTTTTGCCGAACATTAAAAAAAAAATCCAAATCGCCTACTCGTTCTCAACATTTGATTTTTATTTATAAATGTGTTCAAATATGACAAGGAATATTTAAAATCATCCAAAAATAGAACAACTTTTCTATTTGAATTTTTGAAAAATTTACAATTTCTGTCCTATATTAATCTTTTAATTTAAGAATTTTATCAACAAAATTTTCTCCTAGATTTTCTGGCTTTTTTCTTAGGAAATTGTTATGAAACTTCTTTCTTTCTTTCTCATCTCTACAACATTAATAAATTGGTTTTAGTTCTTTATTTGTAATTTCTTCCTTCATTTCTAATTGGCTTCACCACAGTATCTAATGGTTTGTTTCTTTTTGAAAGCTAAATGGCCAACCATTAATTTCAAACTACCTACCTTGTGAGTCTGTCATAATCTTGTCATGTTTTTTGATTAATTTCATGCTGTTTTTAATTCATCTTCACCAATAAAAAAACAACAGCAAGAAAAATAATACAATTTATGCAAATACATTTATCTTAGATTGGATACAATCGCTATACCTTCCTTCTCTTTCTTTAGTGGATATGAGCGCTTGTAGGGGCTACTCGTAAACGTGAGCTTACTTACTTACTTAGTTGGCCCATTACAGAACATTTGTTCCATAGACCGAACTAAGAAAAGATCTCCATTCCTCTCTGTTTTTCGCTTGACTTTTTGGAATACCGCGCCTTTTCATTTCTTCATCCACTTGTATGCTCCATCGAAGCTTAGGCCTGCCGATTCTGCTTGCACCGCCATGTGGCATGTATTCATACGCCTTTTTAGAGGGTTCATCATCGTTCATTCTTATGATATGGTCTAGCCAACGCAATCGTTGCATCTCGATATGTTTAACTATCCATGCTTCGGAGCCATACATTAGCACGGGTAGCATCAGCGTTTTGTATAGTGTTATTTTTGTTTGATGAGATGTGGCTTTGTTTTTAAATTGCTTACTTAAACCATAGTAGCATTTGTTGGCCAATACAATTCTTCTTTTTATTTCACAACTGATGTCGTTTGTTGTGTTTATGGCATTGCCGAGGTAGACGAAGTCTTTAACCACCTCAAAATTATAGGTACCAACTTTTACAGTTGGTCCGATCTCAATGGATGCATTGCACGTCGACAGCATCAACTTGGTCTTCTCGCCGCCAGACCCACTTTAGCAGATTCTCCTTCGACCTTCATAAAGGTATCGCTTACTTCTTTTACTGATCGTCCCATGATGTCTATATCATCAGCATAAGCAAGTAACATGTGGCTATTGGTGTAGATTGTGCCACTTCTTTTGACGTTTGCCTCTCGTATAACCTTTTCTAGCAGGATGTTGAAAAGATCACACGAAAGGCTGTCTCCTTGCCTGAAACCTCATTTGGTACAAAACTCTTCAGAGAGGTTCTTTCCAATTTTAACTGAAGATCTTGTGTCAGTTAGAGTCATTTTACAAAGTCGAATGAGCTTTGCGGGGATACCAAATTCAGGCATGGCTTGGAATACCTTTGAACGTAGCGGGCTGTCGAAGGCTGCTTTATAATCGACAAAAAGGTAGTAGGTGTCAATCTGCATCTCTAGGGTCTTCTCAAGGATTTGCCGCAGGGTAAATATCTGGTCAACGGTGGACTTGCCAGGTCTAAAGCCACATTGGTATGGTCCAATTATTTCGTTGACCATTGGTTTTAGTCGTTCGCACAATATCCCTGACACTATCTTATAGGCAATAGGGAGAAGACTTATGCCCCTATAGTTGGAGAATAAAGGTGTATCTCCTTTCTTATGGACGGGACACAGGATGCGCAGGTTCCAATCGTCGTGTACGCGTTCTTCCTGCCAGATGGTGCTAACTAGCTGATGCATACACCTTATCAGCGTGTCGCCTCCGGACTTGAACAGCTCGGCTGGTAGGCCATCGGCTTCTGCTGCCTTATTCTTCTTCAGCCGGTTTATTGCTGTCTTTACCTCATCTTGGCCGGGCGGTATACATTCTATACCATCTTCTGGGATTGAATCTGTGGTATCATCGTCTTCGCTACTATTGGATACCAGCAGATTGGAGAAATGTTACTTCCATATCCTGAGCACGCTATCTGTATGAGTTACCAAATTACCTTGCTGCTCTACAAGAGGAGGTGCCTGTACCAAAGCCATCAGTTTGATGCTTCACTCTTTGTTAGAATTTTCGGACTTCATTCCGACTCCTGTACATATCGATTTTTTCACACTCCTGCTTTTCCATTTCCCTATTTTTCCTGCGGAAAAGACGTTTCTCCTCTCTCCTTCTCTGCCTATACCTCTCTCGTGCGCTACGCGTTGCTACTGTTTGTAGAGTAGCCCTATATGCCGCATTTTTCTCTTCGGTAGCAGCACGACACTCCTGGTCATACCATGGGTTCCTTGGTGGAGGTCTCTGGTATCCAAGTATGGATTTTGCGGCTGTTTGCATTGAGTGGGTAATATTTTGCCATTGCACTGATATTTTATCGGGACGAGGAGTGCTTTCATTAAGCGATTGGGCCAGTTGAGTGGAATATGCTGTGGCTATCTGTTGTGGTTGCAGCTTACCGATGTCCAGCCTCCGTGTTGTGTCTGTTCGTGCTTAATTTGCAACGTTTAGACGAGTACGTACCTTTGCTGCAACAAGGTAGTTGTCCGAGCCTATATTTGCTCCTCGGAACGATCGTACATCAAACACGCTCGATGACTGTCTTCCATACATCACAACGTTCACTTGATTTCTTGTGTTTGGTCCGGAGATAGGCAGGTGCCCTTATGAATATCAAGATGCTTAAATCTGGTAGTGCTAACGTGTACCATGTTTTTCGCCGCTGCAAAGTCTATCAGCCACATTCCATTGTCAGATGTTTCACTATGGAGACTGAATTTCCCGACTGTGGGGTCATAGATATTCTCCTTTCCTATTTTGGCATTAAAATCGCCTAAAATAATTTTAATGCCATGGGTAGGACAACAGTCATATGTTTCTTCTAGGCCCTCGTAGAATACATCTTTGGTCTGTTCGTCCTTCTCTTCGATTGGAGCATGAGAGTAGTTACTACTGCTAAAATTTACTGAATAAAGTCATTACTTGGTAATGATTTTTTTATCGGTATAGGGAATACAGTTCCAAAACTTCCGTTGGTGTAATAAAATTCATGCAGATGTATTGAACATTAGCTTTGTTTCTTGTTCGTCTTTGTTAATTTATTTTTATGTAATTCCAGACGCCGTAACCATGATCATCGTTTCCATAAACTAAATAAATTAACCACAATAACGTCTGTATCTGCATTTTTACATACATATTCAATTTTATTATTTTCTTTTGTCATCTATTGTTCGAGCCAATCCAGACGTCTGTAGCTAGTCAGTCGGTCAATTCGCACATGTGATTAAACATGTTTCAAGTGCAACGACACAATGACTTTTAATTTTACAAAAGCAAATCGCCGATAGTTGACTTAAGTGGCGTTCACAATGCCAGATAATCCTCACTAAGAAGATGAGTGGATAAAAATAAAAGCTGTTTAAATAATAAATGTGGGAAATATTGAACATTTTGTAGCACGAGTTAAATCGTTTTAAATAAGTTAATTTGGAGATTAGTCTTAATTTTAGTTAGATAATATTTTAAGTCGAATGAAGCCTTTACCTTTCAAAATAATAATAAATAATAAATTACCTATAAAGGAAAATTTAAGAAAAAATAATTAAAAGTAATACTTTTAATTTTAATTGTAATATTTTTAAATTGTATACATATTAGGGCTGCAGTGAATATATATGTATATAAAATAATTTAAAGCGAATTATAAAATATTATTTTTCCTTAATATAACTATTCGCTTATCTGGGACACTGCAATTTTTTTCCATCTTTAAAACCTGTAAATCGCAAGAGAGAAAAACTGAAAACACGAAACAATTGAACTGCTTTGTTCTGTAAAAAAAAATGAAATGCATTTCCTAACCGCACTCAACATTTTAACAACCTAACGTTACATGCTATCAGATTTGTGTGTGGTATTATTAGCAAACTTTTATTAACACATTCTAATAACTAATTGTATAATCAGCATGTTTTTGTTGTCCGGTAATTTTGTTTAAATCTTTGATATTCGATAATTGAAATTGAAACCAAAATGTTGTGGTTTATGGAAAGTTTAAAAAATGTTTAAATCCAAATGAATTATTAATGCGGAAGTAAGGAATAAAAAGGTTAATATGATTTATGCAAACTAGGGTTATAACTTTTTTACCCTTTTTCTCAAAAATGATTTTCAGTTGCGAGAATGCATTCACAAACCCCTTTTGAAATTATTGTCCTGTTTCTCTAAGACGATTCTGATTCAAATTCGTTCGAACTACTATTAAACTTCTTTTGTTGTGGGAAATGTTTGTTTGATTGAAAATAAAAACAATTCAAATATTTTTCAAAAAAAGAAGTTTGGTTGTAGTTCGAACGAGTTTGTATTCGAATCGTCTCAGGGAAAAGGAAAATGGACCTATATTTTTTGTGGAAATACTAAAAACAAAAAAAAAAAAATATATTTCCCGTTGTCTTTTAATGTTTGAAATAACTTTTATTCTATTTAAATAAACTGTGTGTTATTTTTTGAGTCATGGTTTATTATTCACATTCTGACACCACAGCGTGATAGAAGACCAAAAATAAGAAGACACGTGTCTGGCCGTTTTCCCTATCACTTCAACTTTCGCGGTTATATGTTCTAGAAAGTTGTTAATTGAAATCTTAGGTACATTTTTGTAGTTGACTGTATCCTTAATTTTTGGACGGTTCGGTATCTGTGGACCAGAATAGTAGAAAAAAGTATAAAAATCTAATATTTTCGAAAGTTTTTGGCTAGTTTCGCATTTAAGAACCGTCCATAGACATTTCGTATGTTCCAGAAAGTTGTTTGCTGATATCATTGCTACATTATTGTGGTTGATTGCTTTCTTGAATTTTGAACGGTTTAGTAGCTATGGAGCGAAAACCAAGAAAAGAGGATAAAATTCGCATTTGTTTAGCTATTTTGGCCATTAAGAACCGTTTCTACAGAGTTCGTATGTTCTAGAAAGTTATATATTGAGATCTAACGAAATTTTTTTGGTTGGTTGTTTGCTTCAATTTTGATCGGTTTGATATCTACAGACTAAACTCCGAGAAAAATCTGATTTTGACCTTGAGGATGAGGTCGAATGGATTTTATATGTTCACAACTATTATTCTTTAGGACGAGACCTACAACTTTGCCTCCACGAGTAATCAAAAATTCCAAGCGGTTAAGAAGATATGTGCCTGACAAAATTAACCCTTTTGACATCAAAGCCTCTGGTCTCGGTGGGCCCATAACCGCGAAAGTTGAAGTGATTGGGAAAAACGCCGGTTAATAATTTTCGTGTCACATAGTGTATATTGCAAAAAGTAATACACAAAACTCTTTTAAATGAAATGATTTATGAAATAAAATTTTATATGATATGATTTTATACATTGATATATGTATGTACATTAGGCCGGGGCGATTTCTATGGAAGGAAAAAAACCATAAAGGGCCCTTCGCGTTTCTGATTCCTGGGATTGAACTGAGCAAAAATGTCCACTAGACCATAGGTCTACGGTGAAAATAGAGATTTCCGATTTTGACTTTAAGTGTTTTATCCACGTTTTTTGCACATGTTGGCATGTGCCAAAGCATTGAGATTTTGGATCCAACACAAAGAAAAAATTGTAGCCAAGACAGTAATTCAGAACTCTCTAATACATCGCAAAAGCATTGGAACGCGCCTTCAGGCAGTTTTGGCCTTAAGAAGGTGCACACTTTTTGGAAAATGTTGATAAATGGCACTGTGCTACAAAAGTTGACCAGAAAAATATTCAAGCTTTCTGACGCAAAATTCTATCGTGTTGGGATACGAAAATCCCTTTAGTTCGTTTGGGTCACTTCATTTTATGTTTTTATAACGGTAAAAATAGTGGAAAGCTGGGTTTCCTACATTTTCAAATTTAAACGGGCATATCTTCTTTTTTCACAACGGATTTCTATTGATCCTTTTTTCCTTTTAAAGGGGTGAATAATATCTTTAGAACAAGTTATTATTATTTTTAAATCGGTTAACAAATGGCTTTGTTATAGTGGCTTAAGTCTGAAAAAAAGCCCCCACAAAAAACTATAACTGAATTTCTCACAATTTTCAAAATAATTTTAAAAGTTCATTCATGCTCACTACAGAAAATCCTTTTTTGAGATAAAATTTCAAAAATTCATAACCCTAATGTACATATATGTAATGGTATGATAATAAAATGAGAAACAGAAGTTTATGTCTTTTTATTAATTTTTCTCGTTTAGAGTTAAGCTTGATGATCGGAAGTTATTTGCAAGTGGAAAATGAAAGCCAAGGACTCGAACCCACATAGTCACCAAATTACGTTACCTGGTTTCACTGGTGGTAAAGCAGATCTTCGGACGTATCGACTATGTAGTGGCTTCTCTGTCCTAGAACTTTTCGATTTTCAAATGCAAATGTGTTTTATACATTTACGCGGATATTTGGCCGCTGAAATGTATTTTCTTCACGACAAACGCTTTTTTGCGCTGCCTTTGAAGTTATGAGTTTTGGTCATTTTGGTTATATCTGGTGGCTCTAAGGTTTGTTTTCCTTATATGTCTGCTTACAATGATTCAAAACAATTTTCAAAAATGCTCATAAATAAAAATTTTCATATGATTTCATTGGAATTTTATCCAATTACCTTATAATTATAATTTTTTCTGATCTTCTTTAAAAAATCATCACATTAGGGATGTGAGGTTTTAAAAAAGTAATAACCCTAATTCACACACAGTGTTAAATATTTAATTAACATTATTAAATGTAAATATGGTACTCAAACTTTAACTTTGGCCCTGATAAAAATATTTTATTTACACACATGCTTGCTGCCTTGTTATTTTACTAAATTAGAAGAACTTTTGAACATGTGATGTAACTTTTGTTTATAACATAACACAGAAAACACTATTACCACACAAAAAAGTTTATAATTTACAAAAGAGTTTACAACAAAAATTACATATTTTAGAAGTAAATAAAATGGAACATGGACCAGTGTAAATGTATCTTTAATTTATATTTTTTTAAAGAGAAGGGCATACTAATTGCATAATTATAACCGATTTAATTTTAATACCATTAATCGGTAGGGTGCCACCGTGGTGCAATGGTATGCACACCCGCCTTGCACACATAAGGTCGTGGGTTCGATTCCTCGTCCAGGCAACATCAAAAGACTTTTCAACGGTGGCAAAATACCCCTCAGTAATGTTGGCGACATTTCCTGAGTATTTCAGCCATGTAAAACTTCTCTACAAAAGTGGTGTCATATACACGCCGCACAGTGGTTCAGAATCGCTTTTTCCTGGTCAAAATTCTGTAACTTTTGAACGGATAGAGATATATTCATAATTATTTTTTTGTTAGACAGATAACACAATCAGCTTTCAGACGAATTATAAGCAGTCAAGTTCGGTCTGGTAGTTGCAGAGAAATTCAAGGTCAAAGTTAAACTTTTGAGTTTTTTAACTATTTTCCATCAAAATATGAGTGTTTTTGTGGTTTTTATATCTTCCTATGTATTAAAGATGGTCAAACACCAACAAATAAACAAAATAATTACCAAAAAAAAACTAAACAAAAAATTCGAAAAAATGTCGAAAAATTTTTTTTCAAAAATTTGTAAAAAAAAATTTTACAAAAAAAATAAAATTTTTTCAAAAATTAAAAAAATTCTCCTTGGGTTTTAATAAAACTTATATAACTCGTATAAAAACTCATACAGTGCCCGAAATAAACATAGGTTCACATGTAAATTTTTATTTTTTCATAATTCAAATGACTTTTATAGGATTTTATAATTTTGTATGATGGAGTTGGGCATTCCACATGTTGTCAATATATTAATTATTTGGTTTTGCGACAAAATAAAAATTTAAAAAGATTTCCTTATTTTTGGTGCGAAATAATGATAGATTCAGGGCAATTATTGGAGATTTACACGTATAAACTTGGGAAAAACTTTTTACAAATCGTTGTATTTTTTAGATCGCCGATGTCCAACGAGTAATTAAGTTTATTAGTTGTCCCCGAATTATTTCCAAAATGCAGATTTGTTCAACACTTTACAGCAATTTTCAAGAAATAATTTTTTAACTTGGGAGAGGAGGTGAATCTGTGGTTTCAGAGGCAAAGATCATTTCAATTTGCATGAAAAGAGTACCAATCGTAAAACTAAATCCAGTTTTTTAAAAAGTTTCATAAAAAGGGCGCAAATTTGAACGTCAAAAAAGTCTGGAGGGTTCTCCAACACCACTTTGACGGCAAGAATCGCTTATTTTTTCCATTTATTGGAGTTTAAATAATTTACTTACTTACTTACTTAGCTGGCCCATTACAGAACATTTGTTCTATAGGCCGAACTAAGAATAGATCTCCATTCCTCTCTATTTGTTGCTTTGCTCTCTGGAATACCGCGCCTTGTCATCTCAATATCCACTTGTTTGCGCCATCTATTCCTTGGCCTGCCAATTCTGCGTGCACCGCCATGTGGCATGTATTCATACGCCTTTTTAGTGGGTTCATCATCGCTCATTCTTTTGATATGGCCTAGCCAACGCAATCGCTGCATCTCGATACGTTTAACAATATTGATGTCGTTGTATAGCAGATACAGCTCGTGGTTCATGCGACGTCGATATTCACCGTCAACGAAGATTGGTCCGTAGATCTTTCGAAGAATTTTTCTCTCAAACACACCAAGCACTGCCATGTCTGCTTGCGCAAGTACCCAGGCTTCGGAGCCATACATCAGCACGGGTAGTATCAGTGTTTTGTAGAGCGTTATTTTTGTTTGACGAGATGTGGCTTTGTTTTTAAACTGCTTACTTAATCCAAAGTAGCATCTGTTGGCCAATACAATTCTTCTTTTTATTTCACAACTGATGTCGTTTGTTGTGTTGACGGAGGTGCCGAGGTAGACGAAGTCTTTTACTACCTCAATATTATAGGAACCAATTTCCACAGTCGGTCCGAGCTCAATGGACGCATTGCGCGTCGACACCATCAACTTGGTCTTCTCACCGTTTACCGCCAGACCCACTTTAGCAGATTCTCCTTCGATTTTTATAAAGGTATCAGTTACTTCTTTTACTGATCGACCCATGATGTCTATATCATCAGCATAAGCAAGTAACATGTGACTATTGGTGTAGATTGTGCCACTTCTTTTGACGTTTGCCTCTCGTATAACCTTTTCTAGCAGGATGTTGAAGAGGTCACACGAAAGGCTGTCTCCTTGTCTGAAACCTCTTTTGGTACCAAACTCTTCGGAGAGGTTCTTTCCTATTTTAACTGAGGACCTCGTGTCAGTTAAAGTCATTTTACAAAGCCGGATGAGCTTTGCGGGAATACCAAATTCAGACATGGCTTGGAATACCTTTGAGCGCAGCGGACTGTCGAAGGCTGCTTTATAATCGACAAAAAGGTGGTAGGTGTCGATCTGCATCTCTTGGGTCTTCTCCAGGATTTGCCGCAGGGTAAATATCTGGTCAATGGTGGACTTGCCAGGTCTAAAGCCGCATTGGTATGGTCCAATAATCTCGTTGACCATTGGCTTTAGTCGTTCGCACAATATCCCTGACACGATCTTGTAGGCAATAGGGAGTAGACTTATGCCCCTATAGTTAGAGCATACAGTCTTATCTCCCTTCTTGTGGACGGGGCACAGGATACTCAGGTTCCAATCGTCGGGTACTCGTTCTTCCTGCCAGATGGTGCTAACTAGCTGATGAATACACCTTATCAGCGTGTCGCCTCCGGTTTTGAACAGCTCGGCTGGTAAGCCATCGGCCCCTGCTGCCTTATTATTCTTCAGCCGATTTATTGCTGTCTTTACCTCATCTTGGCTGGGCGGTATACATTCAATACCATCTTCTGGGATTGGGACTGTGGTATCTTCGTCGTCTTCGCTGCTATTGGATACCAACAGATTTGAAAAATGTTCTTTCCATATCCTGAGTACACTATCTGTATCAGTTACCAAATTACCTTGCTGGTCTCTACAGGAGGATGTGCCTGTACCAAAGCCATCAGTTTGATGCTTGACTCTTTGGTAGAATTTTCGGACTTCATTCTGGCTCCTGTACATCTCGATTTTTTCACACTCCCGCTTTTCCATCTCTCTCTTTTTCCTGCGGAAAAGACGTTTCTCCTCTCTCCTTTTCTCCCTGTATCTCTCTCGTGCGCTACGCGTTGCTACGGATTGTAAAGTAGCCTTATATGCCGCATTTTTCTCTTCGGTGGCAGCACGACACTCCTCATCATACCATGGATTCCTTGGTGGAGGTCTCTGGTATCCAAGTATGGATTTTGCGGCTGTTTGCATGGAGTGGGCAATGCTTTGCCATTGCGCTGATATGTTATCGGGATGAGGAGGGCTTTGATTAAGCAATTGGGCTAGTTGAGTGGAATATGCTGTGGCTATCTGTTGTGATTGCAGCTTACCGATGTCTAACTTTCGTGTTGTGTCTGTTCGTACTTTGTTTGCTACGTTTAAGCGGGTGCGTACCTTTGCTGCAACAAGGTAGTGGTCCGAATCAATGTTTGCGCCTCGGAACGATCGTACATCCAACACGCTCGATGAATGTCTTCCATCTATCACAACATGATCAATTTGGTTTCTTGTTTTCTGATCTGGAGACAGCCAGGTGCCCTTATGAATATCGAGATGATTAAATCTGGTACTGCTAACTACCATGTTTTTTGCAGCTGCAAAGTCTATCAGTCTCATACCATTGTCAGATGTTTCACTGTGGAGACTGAATTTCCCGACTGTTGGGCCAAAGATATTCTCCTTTCCAATTTTGGCATTAAAATCGCCTAGAATGATTTTAATGTCATGGGCAGGGCAACGGTCATATGTTTCTTCTAAGCGCTCGTAAAATATATCTTTGGTCTGTTCATCCTTTTCTTCAGTGGGAGCATGAGCGCAAATAAAGCTGATGTTGAAGAATTTAGCTTTTATTCGAATTGCAGCAAGTCTTTCATTCACTGGAGTGAAGCTGGATACAAGATGTTTTAGTCTCCGACTAACTACGAATCCACAACCAAACTCATGCTTTACGTCATGGCAGCTATAATACAGTGCGTCACCTTTAGGTGTTGTTGTGACGCCTTTCCCAATCCATCGTATTTCCTGTATGGCAGTAATATCGGTCTTGTACTTTTCAAGTACGTCTGCCAATGCGAAGACTGCACCTTCTCTATAAAGAGTGCGAACATTCCAGGTGCAGATTCGCAGATCATGGTCCTTAAAACGTTTGCGGGGTTCGTCAACTTTAGAGGGGTTTGTTTTTCTTTTCTTTCGTTTTTTCATAGTAGGCTGTTTTTTCTAGGGGAGGGTTACTAACCCGACGCCCAAACCCAAGTTTTTAACGTTCTTATGGGTGAACAGTTTAAATAATTTAGCATCTCAAAACAACAGTCAACTTGATCTTCAGGTATCGAAAATGCGATGTAAACAAACGTTAGTAAGCTCAAATCGTCCTAGGAACAATAAAAAAATTGCCAAATAAAACTGCAATCGATCCCAAAAAAAAGAAAACCGCCAGATTTCGACTAAAAATTCTGTGAACTATCATGCAAAATGGCTAGAATGGATTTTTTCTATTACTCAAACAATTTCCCATCCATTTTTCATAAACATTTTTACCTAAACCTACGCCTGTTCTTCTTCAGGCTCGATTGCTGTTTTACTTGAATATTTTTGTATTCTTCCTAGGACGATTCGAGCTTACTAACGTTATTTACATCGCCTTTTTGATACCTGAAGATCAAGTTGACTGTTGTTTTGAGATGCTAAATTATTTAAACTCCAATAAATGGAAAAAATAAGCGATTCTTGCGTCAAAGTGGTGTTGGAGAACCCTCCAGACTTTTTTGACGTTCAACTTTGCTCCCTATTTATAAAACTTTTTAAAAAACTGGATTTAGTTTCTCGATTGGTACTCTTTTCATGCAAATTGAAATGATCCTTGCCTCTGACAACCACAGGTTCACCTCCTCTCCCACGTTAAAAATTTATTTCTTGAAAATTGCTGTAAAGTGTTGCACAAATCTGCATTTTGAAAACAATTCGTGGACAACTTCTAAACTAAATTACTCGCTGGACATCGGCTATCTAAAAAACAACGATTTGTAAAAAGTTTTCCCCAAATTTATACGTGTAAATCCCCAATAGTTGCCCTGAACCTATCATTAGTTCGCACCAAAAATAAGGGGAAGACATTTAAAATTTTACACATTTTTATTTTGTCGCAAAATCAAATAATTGATATATTGATATCATGGGGAGTGCCTAACTCCATAATACAAAATTATAAAATCCTATAAAATTCATCTGAATTATGAAAAAATTAGAAATTTACATGTGAACCTATGTTTATTTCGGGCACTGTATACTCAAAAAAGTTGTAATTTGTGTCAAAAAACTGTAATTCATATGGAAACAGTATAGAAAAACACACATTTTTACCCATGTAATTTCAATAAATTGAAAAAAGTGTTAAACGGACGGAACGGGACGGGTACAAAAGTATATATGGGCTGGAAGAGGAGACTTTTGGGCATCTTTCTGTGAAAACAGAACTTTGTTCCATGTTGTTCCACAAAAGTTCTAGTCCACTAAATTTGGAATTTCATAAAATTTAGTACCCGAGGAAAAATAAAATAGGTCATGTTGTGTAAACGCTACGGTAATTTACTAAAACGATTTTTAAAGGCCACAATCCTACCTACCTTATAACAAAACATTGAACACAATAACTGTTATAGTTTCAGAGAAATAGCTTCGTCTTTCTCCAGAAATTTGCAAAAATGACGTATTTCCCAAAAATGGGGAAAATGCTCGTCTTTCGGGGCACCCCACGCCCACACCTTCCAATATTGGGGCCTAATTTTTTGGCTTCCTTAGTTTTAATATGTTTACTATCGAATCCCATATACAAATTAAATATCTTTGACAAAACAAAATTTTGATTTTTGGCCAGGAAAATCGATTCCTGAACCATTGTGCGCCGTTCGGACTCGGCAATAAACTGTAGGTCCCATATCATTGAGCCAAAAATGAATCGGGGTGAACTCATTGATATGAGAGAAGTCTCCCTTGTCCCTTATGGGATGTTTGTGGAACAATTATATATAATCGGTAGGTTTTATGGGGCTCATCACGGAATTCAGATCTATGTCGACAATTTTTAATAAGATGGTGTAGTATACACAGATAAGACTATATAATAATTAGGCCGGGGCGATTTGTATGGAAGGAAAAAGTTATAGTGGGCGCCTGGAGTTTCTGATTCTTGGGATTGTACTGAGCAAAAAAGACCACTAAACCATATGTCTACAGTGAAAATCGAGCCCCCGGATTTTGACTTAAAATTTTTTTCAAGGATATTTTGGCAAAACCATATATCAGAAACTTGACCTATCCTGAACATTTCCTTTTGCGTTCTTAGTACACTCACCAAGGGCTTTCATCTCCAAAAGGAAATTTCCACCCACTGACTTTGAGTCAAATTTTATAGCACAGTGTAATTTATCGATATTTTCCGAAAAATGTTCACATTCTAGGGGCTATAACTGCCTGAAGGAGCGTTCCTATGCTTTTGCTGTGTATCGAAAATCTCAGTGGTTTGGTTGTTACATATATGCCAAAATATCCAAAAAAAACCTTAAAAAAAACTTCAAGTCAAAATCCGGGGGCTTGATTTTCACCGTAGACATATGGTCTAGTGGACTTTTTTGCTCAGTACAATCCCAAGAATCAGAAAATCCAGGCGCCCGTGGTGGTGTTCAAATCGCCCCACTCTAATAATAATAGTTCTAAAAACACCCCGTGTATGTATGCACATCGAGTCATAAGATTCCACTTTTAGAGACATTTTTTTCATTGGCGTTTTTTATTTGGGAGAATAAATGGGTTTATCCCATGGTCGTTGTTTCAATATTTTATTAAAGTGCCAGAAAAGTACGTCAGAATAAGATTAGGTGGTTTCAGATTCGGTGGTTACTTTTTAATAGATAAAGTTTTGTTATACCTTCCACCATAGTATGGAGGGTATATTACGTTTGTTTTTCCGCTTGTAACGCATTGAAATATACATTTGCGACCCTATAAAGTAGATATATTCTTGATCAGGATAAAATTCTGAGTCGATATAGCAATGTGCGTCGGTTGTAATCACCCTAGCGCTCACAATAATTGAGCTACAGCTCTATATTTTTGCGTCCGATTGTCCTTTTTACACACAGGTCAAGTTCGAATATGGACTACACGTTTGGTATAATTGTAATTTGACATTTGAGGTTCTTGGTGGTCGCAACATATCTCCACCAAAAACCGTCAACATAGTTCAACGTTTTGGTATAGACCCCACATAACGGTACCTGCAGCTTTTCGATATTTTGGGGATTTTAGCTACATGTTTTGACCGAACTACCAGTAATTTGACGATTGGGGTTCCCAGTGGTCACAAAACTTCTCCACTAAAAACTGTGAACATAAGTACATGTTTTGGTATAGCCCCCATATAACGGTACCACCCGATTTTTGGTATTTGGCGGATTTTAGTTAAAATTTTTAACCGAACTACCTGTAAATTGACGTTTGGGGTTCTCAGTCACAAAATATCTCCTTCAGAAATTGTTAACATAGGTCAACGTTTTGTTATAGCCCCCATATAACGGTACCTCCACATTTTCGTTATTTTGAGGATTTTAGCTATAATTTTTAAGCGAACTATTAGTAATTTACAGTTTAAGTTCCTAGTGATCACAAAACATCGACCAACAATTGTGAAAAAAGGTCATTTTTTGGTATATCCCTCATACAACTACCGATTTTCGGTATTTTTAGTATTTCAGCTACAATTTTTTACGGAACTATTTGAAAAGGTGCCAACAGATTTAATATTCACTTGTTATCTTATTTAGGTAAAATAACAAGTAAGAATATATCAGTCACTGACCAAAAAAACAAAACATTTTGGAAAAAAATTTAAAAACTTTTAAAGTTACCTTGCACAATAGCCATATGTGCCGACAGGGTTTTGGAGCCTTTGGGCTATTACCTCAGGAAGTATTGATTTACTCCCGAAAAAAAATTGTACCGTTGTAAATGTGGCGTCTACTGATAAAAGAATCAAAACGATGCGAGAGGAGCTCTTAAACTTCACTTTTTTTCGAATTTTGTGTGGGAGGTACCCGAAGGAGTGGACAGATATAGCCCATAACTGATACATAACTGGATAAAACAATATGATGTGCAAAATCTGCATCAATCGGAAACTTCTGCGAGAATTATCTTGCGGAATTGCCATTTTGGTTGGTGCCATCAGGGTTTCTTGGAACATTAATGCCATTATCTCAGGAAGTATGGACTTGCGCAAGAAAAAAATTGTACCGCCATTAGGGTGGGGCGATTTGTGTGGAAGCAAAAAAACCTTAATGAGCCCTTCGCGTTTCTGATTCCTGGGATTGAACTGAGCAAAAAAGTCTACTGGACCATATGTCTACGATGAAAATCGAGCCTCCCGATTTTGACTTTAAGTTTTTTATTGACGTTTTTTGGATATTTTGGCATATAACAGCCAAACCATTGGGATTTTCTATTCAACACAAAGACAAACATTGTAGCCAAGACAGTAGTTAAAAACTCTCTAATACATCGCAAAAGCATTGGGACGCTCCTTCAGGCAGTTTTGGCCTTGAGAAGGTGCAAACTTTGCGAAAAATGTCGATAAATGACACTGTGCTACAAAAGTTGACCAGAAAAATATTCAAGTGTTCTGATGCAAAATTATATCGTGTTGGGATCCATGGACAACAAAAATGCCTTTAGTTCGTTGGGGTCACTTAGTTTTATTTTTTTATAACGGTAAAAGTAGTGAAAATCTGGGTTTCTTACATTTTCAATTTTAAACGGACATATCTTCTTTTTTTCACAACGGATTTCTAGTGATCCTTCTTCCGTTTAAAGGGGTGAATAATATCTTTAGAACAAGTTATTATTTGTTTAAATCGGTTAACAAATGACTCATTTATAGTGGTTTATGTCTAAAACCCCCCACAAAAAACCTATAAAGGAATTTCTCATAATTTTCAAAAATATAATGTTTTTTTGTTTTGTTCAATATTTATTTTGAAAATTATGAGAAATCCCTTTATAGGTTTTTTGTGGAGTTTTTCAGACATAAACCACTACAACTTAGCCATTTGTTAACCGATTTAAAACAATAATATCTTATTCAAAAGACATTATTCACCCCTTTAAAAGGAAGAAGGATCAAATAAAAATCCGTCGTGGAAAAAATAAGATATGCCCGTGTAAATTTGAAAATGTAAGAAACCCAGATTTTCACTACTTTTACCGTTATAAAAAAATAAAACGAAGTGACCCAAACGAAATAAAGGCATTGTCGTTGTCCATGGTTCCCAACACGATATAATTTTGCATCAGAACACTTGAATATTTTTCGGGTCAAATTTTGTAGCACAATGTCATTTATCGACATTTTCCGAAAAGTTTGCACATTCTTAAGGCCAAAACTGCCTGAAGGGGCGTTCCAATGCTTTTGCGAAGTATTAGAGAGTTTTCAATTACTGTCTTGGCTACAATGTTTGTCTTTGTGTTGGATCGAAAAATCTCAATGGTTTGGCTGTTATATGTCAATAAAAAACTTAAAGTCAAAATCGGGAGGCTCGATTTTCATCGTAGACATATGGTCCAGTAGACTTTTTTGCTCAGTTCAACCCCAGGAATCAGAAACGCGAAGGGCCCATTAAGGTTTTCAAATCGCCCACGCCTAACCGCCATAAAGGGAGTCGCAAGGACAACCTGCTGAAAAAAATTCAAGACGATCCGAGAGGAGCTCTTAAACTTCACTTTATCCGAATTTTGAGTGGGAGGTACCCGAAGAAGTGGACCGATATGGTCTATATTCCAACCTGATACATGACTGGATAAAATAATATGATGTGCAAAGTCTCCACCAATCAGAAACTCCCTGCGAGAATTACTTGCGGATTTGCCATTTTGGTTAGTGCCGTTATGGTTTCTTGTAGCTTTTAGGCTAATATCTCAAGAAGTGTGGACTTGCGCAAGAAAAAAATGTACTGTCGTAAAGGGACCCGCAAGAACAGCCTACTGAAAAAAAGAAAATTCAACCGATCCGAGAGGCTTCGTACCCGAAGGAGTGCACCCATATACTCGATATTCGAACCCGATCTATATCTGGAAGGAATAATACGACGTGCAAAGTTTGGACCGACTGAATTGCTCCCTTCAAGAGTTAGCCTTTACAGCATTTTGCAGATAAATTTTGAACTTTTGTGGGGGGAGGGGTACCCTTTAGGACTACAAAACTTTCCACCTGAAATTTGTCAGTCTAGGTCCACGACTTCATATAGCTCTTATAGAACGGTACCTACCGATTTTCGGTATTTTGAATGTTGTAGCCTCAATAACCCACCGAAATGACTGAAATTTGGCATTAGATCTTCGTTGGGGGTATAAAACTTTCCACCTGAAATTTGTCGGTATAGGTCCACGTCTTTATATAGCCCACATAGAACGGTACTTCCGGATTTCTTGTATTTTGAAGGTTGTGGCCTCTATATCCGTCCGAAATGGCTGAAATTTGGTATTATGTCTTCCTTGGGGGTAAAAAAAACTTTCCACCTAAATTTTGTCGGTTTAGGTTCAGGTCTTCATATATCCCCCATAGAACGATACCTCCCGATTTTCGGTATTTTTAAGGTTGTGGCTGTGGTTATACATTTCTCTATTTTATTGACTTCTCTAAAGAGCATTTTAAAGGTTGTGGCCTCAATAGCCCTCCGAAAATGTCTGAAATTTGGTATTAAGTCTTCCTTGGGTGTAAAAAACTTCCCACCTAAAATTTGTCGGTTTAGGTTCATGGCTTCATATAGCCCCCATAGAACGATACCTCCCGATTTTCTGTATTTTTAAGGTTGTGGCTGCGGTTATACATTTCTCTATTTTATTGTTTTGTCTGAAGAGCATTTTAAACAGAAAAATTTTACAAATAATTGTTGTACCTATTATTAAATATTTTTTTGCAAAGCTTATACATTTAGCATAATTTTGCATATGTCATATGCTTCGATAGCAATTAAGTCAGAAGCCAAAAATATGCTCAGTCCCAAAATTTTACAAAATCGGATCAAAAATAGGGGTTGCATAAAATTCCGCTGTGTAGTAATAATTTGTCAAGTTCAAGTTCGAAGATTGGTCATATCGGTCCATACCTTCGGGTACCTCCCTTACAAAAGTTAAAAACGGATTAACCGATTTGGTCAATATGTACTTTGCACATAGTAACATTTCTTCAAGACATAGAACAACTTCGAATATGGACTATATATCCGGAAAAGTGCAATATAAGTCCAGCTCTCGAAGCGTATTCATTTTGTCGCAAATACTTTTATTCGCTGCCCCCATTACGACGGTACAGGTCCATTCTTCCTGAGAAAATGACGCGAAAGCTACATAAACCCGTACGGCACAATGTCTAGTGGTTGGAGTGTATGATAGCTCTCGACGAGGTACAAAATTTGGCCTACATAAAATTTTGTCAAAACTCAATTTAAGTTCGAAGATGACCCATATCGGCTAAAATGGTGCGCACCATAACTCCCGAAAGGAGGAGATCGATTTGGTCCATACTTTGCACATAGTAAAATTTCAACCAGACACCCCCTCAGTAAATTTTTTTGAAATGATAATTTTTTTATGAAAACTAAATTATAAATTTATATTTTATTTTTCTTTTTATTTATTTATATCTTTATAATTGGAAAATACAAAAATAAGGAATTCAGAATTTAATAAACAAAAGTTAAAATTCAAAAAATATTTTAGGTCGCAAATATAAGCGGACAAAACTAAAGCACCCCCCAATTTGAGGTACAACAAAAACTATTGAAATCAATATTTCGTTGCGTATCCTCTATTCTGAATGACACAATCACATCTTTTTGGTATAGAAGATACTAAATTATTAATTACTGCAGGCGAAATAATTGATTTTCGGAAAATTTAGCGTAAATCCTCAAAATACTGAAAATCGGAAGGTACCGTTATATGGAGGCTATACCCAAACGTGGACCCAGGTCCACGATTTTTGGTGGATATGTTTTGTGACCACTAAGAACCCTAAGTACCAAATTACAGCTAATTTAGTAGGAAAATGTGGCTTAAATATCCGAAATACCGAAGATCGGAAGGTACCGCTATTAGGGGGCTATACCAAAACATTAGCCGATATTGTTCATATTCATTCAAAAATGATGTTACAGCATCCACTAGTCAAATACAATACGCTAACGTTTAAAAATTAGCAAAAGAACGAATTGCAGAAAAACGATAGACGTCGGCTTATTCAGTCGACGACCAGCAAAAAAAACCTTTCATATCGACTAAAAATGAAGGAGCCAGTCTGGCATTCGCCCAGACCCATTTAAACTGTTTTCCGATGAATCTATGTTTAATTCAAAGTATTCAGATGGTAAAAGGCTTGGACCAAATGGGCAACCGTTAAATCCTAAATATATTGCAAAGACGCTGCAAAACATGGAGGCTGGTCGTCGACTGAATAAGCCGGCATCTATCGTTCTTCTGCAATTCGTTCTTTTGCTAATTTTTAAACGTTGGCGTATTGTATTTGACTAGTGGATGCTGTAGCATCATTTTTGGATGAATATGAACAATATCGGCTAATGTTTTGGTATAGCCCCCTTATAGCGGTACCTTCCAATCTTCGGTATTTCTGATATTTAAGCCACATTTTCCTACTAAATTAGCTGTAATTTGGTACTTAGGGTTCCTAGTTGTCACAAAACATATTCACCAAAAATCGTGGACCTGGGTTCACGTTTGGGTGTAGCCCCCATATAACGGTAACTTCCGATTTTCAGTATTTTGAGGATTTAAGCTAAATTTGCCGAAAACCGATTATTTCGCCTGCAATAATTAATAATTTAGTATCCTTTATGCCTAAAAGATTTGATTGTGTCATCCAGAATAGAGGATAAGCAACGAAATATTGATTTCAATAGTTTTTGTTGTACCTCAAATTGGGGGGTGCTTTAGTTTTGTCCGCTTATATTTGCGACCTAAAATGTTTTTTGAATTTTAACTTTTGTTTATTAAACTCTGATCTCCTTATTTTTGTATTTTTCAATTATAAAGATATAAATAAATAAAAAGAAAAATAAAAAATAAATTTATAATTTAGTTTTCATAAAAAAATTATCATTTCAAAAAAATTTACTGAGGGGGTGCTTTAGTTTTGGCCGATACTGTAGATGAGGTTCCAATATGGACTCCTTTGGTCCACTCCTTTAGGTACTTCCCTCACAAAAGTTCGAAACTTCATTGAGTCTTTTTGAAAAACTCAGCTTTTTCTTAAATGGAGAAACTGTCGTCTGTCTGTCGTTTTGCTGTCAACATATCTTAAAATCCATATTATATACACGACAGTAATACAACAAAATACACTAATTACAACGTACTTTAATTGCGGAACAATAAAGAAATCCATATTTCAAAGATTTTCATGCCGTCCATTGACGATATTTTATGCTTCATCATTCCACACGTTAATCTCAGGCCTTTGTGAAATCTCAACGAAAAACAACTAGCAGATATGACAAATAAAAACAAGCAAACTCTTCATAATACAACAGAGCAACGCAAAATCCATCAACCAAAAAAATAAATATAACCCCCAGTCCCAAATACAGAACACCATGTCACAGTTGTTGCTCAGCACGGTAAGTGTGAACGAAATCAAATTAAAACCCGTAATAAAATAAAACTGTACCACGCCAAGCTTTTCATGTCAAAAAATTGTGTTTTCCTGCAGTGACAATTATATGCCTCGGCGGTGGCAGTTGTGATCTTCGAATGACGTTTGTCAGTTTGATTTTTTTTTCAGTGGCAATTACTGTTGCCGCCAGGCATGCTATTCCATTCCACATTCGAAATGTGTTTGATGTGTTGCAAAAAGAAAAACAACGGCAATAATGCAGTTGATTTTTCGTCCAATTTGTTGCCGTACTGTTGGTTGGCAAGTTGGACAAAAATAAACAAAAAATGAATATCAAAATGTTTTTCCAATTTTCCAAAACAATGAACACAACTATTTTTTTCTTTGAAGAATTGCCATCAAAATAAAGCAACATTGTAATATTTTATTTTATAATCGTTTACAAGCGCCTTAGAATTGTTTGTTGTTTTGAAAAATAAATCTAAAACAAGAGTTAATTTGTTGTAAAATTTGAATTTTCTAAAAATGTTTTTTTCAGGGAAATTGACATCTACAAATCATGTTACAAAAGAAGGGATTAACAATGAGACTACTCCTGATGGGAGATTCATGTAATGCCTTTAACGTTTTAGCGATAATATGTCAACACATATGCAATCCTGTCACAATGACATCATTGCAGAAAATGTCAATCCGAAAGTGCCATACACAAGGCTTATGCAATTGAAGTGCGTGGGAATGGCCACTGTTGTCATGTTTCCCCCATAACCAACTTGTGCAACATGGCTGCAATTCATTTATCTCATCTACATATCTGTTACTCAATGCCC
Organism: Musca autumnalis; assembly: GCF_047663935.1. Classification (NCBI taxonomy): domain Eukaryota; kingdom Metazoa; phylum Arthropoda; class Insecta; order Diptera; family Muscidae; genus Musca; species Musca autumnalis. The sequence continues at coordinate 241,126,063 of NW_027411866.1, read as the reverse complement.
ATTATGTGGCTCATTGCTAACGAGATTATTTTCACTTAAAAACCAAGAAAAAAAAAACTATGGCACAAACTAAGCCAATGGTTGCATGTTTCTACCACATGTCTCCTTATTTGCAGGATATGATGGGGTTTTCTATCCTATTTCAAAATGAATAGTTTTTCCTTTTGTCTCTCTCTCTGTTGGTTTTTTAGTGGTTGCAAATTAATTTCACATTTGCCAATGGGAATTTCATTTGCAAAGAACTTTCAACTCATTTGCCATTTCAAGTGTGCAGATCCTGTTTTTTGCTTTTGTTGTAATTTAATATCCAATTATGCGGGAAATTCTATTTACTCTAATTTCACACGATTCAGATGATTATTATCTGATTATATGCAATTTGCATTTTGGCATTAGTGTCGGACGGACACTGAAGAGCATATATAATTGTGAACGTGACTTTTGTATGCGGAAATAAATGGGGGGAAGGAAATGGCATACATAAATGGCGGACAAGTTCGTGGAATATTAAATATGTATTTGTTTTGTGAACTCCAATATAGTTAAGTGGTGAATGAGTGTTTGAACATGTCGTCTCCCATTCGAAAACTAATACCCTAGACAGGCGGCAGAGTAAATTTGCATTAAAAATTCCTTAATTTGAATTATCTTTTTACCCTGACAGACGATAGTTTCTGCATTTATGAAACAGATGTTTGTGTTGTTTGTTTGTACCCAGCAGACCATTTCATAAAGTTGTACAAAATTTCGCCAAAATATGCGAAACAAATATACTTTCTACCATTGAATTTTTCACCACGATAATGCAAAAATAAATGTAATTTATTCGCGATATTTTTGAGTCTTTTTAATATTAAAAAATGTCGCAAAACTCTAAAGGAACATTTGAAGAAGATATTATTTTCGATAGAATTGGTATGGTGGGTAATGGATTGCTTGTGAAAATAAAAATTTTAAAAATAGATTTGACAGAAGGCGCGAAAAACGATTAGCTGCTATTCTATTCGAGAAAGACCACTACTTATTTGAAAGAAACGCGAAAATTTCTGTTTTGGTTTCCTTTTTTATTTTCTTAAACATGGAAATTTGACAAAAGGCAATTGATTTTCAATGCAAATTGTGTCTCAGAGCATGAATATGCTCTCTCTCCTATATGAATATGGGCTCTCTTTTACAGCATTGCCATATTGAAATTCCTAAATACAGTTTAAATTTCCTTTGATTTTGTGCATTAAGAATGTGGATAATGCACGAATTAATTTGAATTAAGGCAGTTAATGCAAATTAACGCTGTATGTCTAAGGGTATAAGGAAATGTCTGTATGTCTGTCTAGGGTATAAGGAAAGGTTCAGAGCTTAAGGAAAGGTTTCGGATTTTCGGATTTAGCATGACAAAGTAAGGATGGGGTAATTGTACCAATACCTCTCCGAGAGGAAGTGTCAAGTGGTCAACGATTTTCGTCGCCAGAGGATGCTGTTAAAGCATTGAAAAACCATGTTTTGAATGTGTCTCAATAAAGCCACTGTAAACAACCCAACACATGGTCGTATGTAAAACTGTCCTGATACGCTTAGGCTAAAAATTGCCAAACTTTTATAACGAGGGTTTTGTCTAAGGCTGAGGTGAGTTCAGTCGCAGCCAGGGTCAACTCAAGGACCCACGAAACCTTAAGTGAAAACACGAGTAATGACAATTCAATTCTTTATTATCACCCCTTGGTGCTTAATTTATGATTAACATGTGGATACTTATGTAGTAAATGCAATTATATATGGTGGTTATTCGTCTCAGCTGGGTGGAGCCTCACTGTGGACTCGTAGTCAATCGTCTTCGGGCGACACGAGAAGAGTGATGTTGGTAAGGTTGTGGTGTAGCGGTGTTGGCTTGATCGTACCCAGTTGTAGTGGTCGTTACGTTGATGCTCGGCTGTAGTACTCGCACCCAACGACTCGGCTTGTTTGGCTTCTGGGTTTTGTAGTCGTGTTGAATCGACTCGGGTTGATGTTACTCGGCTTGGTGTAGTCGCGTTGAAGCGACTTGGGCTGATGTCTTCGGGTTGATGATACTCGGCTTGTTATATTCGGGTTGATGTGGTCGTGTTGATGCGACTCGGGTTGATGATACTCGGCTTGATGTAGTCGTGTTGAAGCGACTCGGGCTGATGTCTTCGGGTTGATGATACTCGGCTTAGGGTAGTCGTGTGGAAGCGACTCGGGCTGATGTCTTCAGGTTGATGATACTCGCCTTAGGGTAGTCGTGTGAAAGCGACTCGTGCTGATGTCTTCGAGTTGATGATACTCGGCTTTGGATTCGGCTGTGGTAGTCGGGTTGAAGGGACTTGGGCTGATGTCTTCAGGTTGATGCCTGGAACGAGAAGACGATCGTATTTAGAGGGAACCGAACGAGTCGCGGAAGGGAACGAATCGCGGAAGCGAACGAATCGCAGTGTATACAAAAGAAGCGAACGAGTCGCGGAAGCGAACGAGTCGCGAAAGCGAACGAATCGCATGAAGCTTCGGTTGTGTTGGGTACCAGGCGACTGCGGACACTGCCACACGTCAACTTCGTGTATCTTCGGTTAGCTCCAGCACTTCACGACTTCTGGTGTCCAAAACCGAAATACTTATGTGGGTAGCAAAAGGAAGCGAATGAGAATTATATTCACACACTGTGGAAATGATTCTCATTTATATGCACCGAACTAAAATAATTCCACTACATCGAGTGTTATGACTGAGGGTATTTTATGAAGATTGCAGAGTATGTATTGACCAATGGTAAATTCATAGATGGCGGGACTCGTAGAAATATGCACATTAAGGTGGGACATATAATGAGGTGGGTTAACCACAAAATAAAATATTTTTAAGGAAAAGGAATAAATTTAATGGTCACGTTACACTTTCCAAAAAAATGTCAAATGACGCTTGGCGACACTGCGTGTTGCCTAGACCAGAAGGTTTTCTAGTGGCTCTCGTATCTACGGTTTCAATTATCTTGGTAGTCTTATAACTAAACAAGTAAAAAAAGTATCAGTCGAATTTGCTGAAAAATCATGTGTGAATTTAAAAACTTCTTTCCGGTATACGGTTCGAGAGTTGTAGTGCACACCAGCCACTACACATGCTGGCCGTAGGGATTTTTTTTTACAGTTTTCGGGTCATTTTCTCAGGAAGTATGGATTTACCACTCAATAAACTTTTACCGAGTGGTACACCGCAATTTGTTTGCCTGAAATCGTCAGAAAAAAAATTGAAATACGAATAAGAGATGACGAATAATTGATGGTGCTCAAATCAGCGCTTTTTCGACCGGCCAAAACGTGGAATTGATGGGTATTCCGTGGTACAGCCCAACGATTTCATTTGATTCCAGCACGTCAAGAAAAAAGACGTGGTGAACGATTTTTTTGAAGCGTTCAAAAACTTTGTTTTGGAAGTATCTCAATCGGAGTGGAAAAGTGTCCCTACAATTGGTTTGAGCGCATGGAAAAGTGTATTAATTATGCCGCGCAGTGGTTCAGAATCGTTTTTTCCTGGTCCAAAACTTTGTAACTTTTGAACAGATAGAGATATTTTCATAATTTTTTGTTAGACAGATAACATATTCAGCTTTCCGATGTATTAAAAACATTCGAATTCAGTCAAGTAGTTGAAGAGGAATTCAAGGTCAAAATTAAAATTTAGAGTTTTTTTCATATTTTGATGCAACATATGAATATTTTTGAGTTTTTCATACTGCTACCTATGATTTAACTGCATTTATTGCTGAATTATGTTTTAGTTGAAACCCCCCTACCTCTTTGAATTGGTGAAATGGTGGCGTTTATTCGTTTTATTCAGAGTCATGGTTATTGTGCCATCACTCAATGGCATTGTTCAACGCCATGGTTCTTGTGTTATTGTTCTGGTTCATGCTGTATCATGGACAGATGCTTATATTCACATGTTTGTTTCACAATTTGTCGTTTGTTATGCATTGTTTGGTGATTATATTTATTTCATTAAATTAAAAAGATAAAAAAGACTGCTGCGAACATGAGGGAATTTTGAACAATAAAAATATATAGTGACTGAAGTAGATATTATGAAAATACATATATGGGACGATTGCGAGGACTGCAAAATAATAATTGTAATTGGTTACTTTGAAAAATCCTTAAAAATCCACGTTTATTGTGACCTTTGGTTGCTTTGAAAAAATCCACATTAGTTGTGGCTTTGGTTGCTTTGAAAAATCTTAAAAAAAATTTACGTTTATTGTGGCCTTTGATTGTTTTGAAAAATCTTAAAAAAATCCACGTTTATTGTGGCCTTTGTTAGTTGTGGCCTTTGGTTACTGTGAAAAATCCTTAAAAATCCACGTTTGTTGTGGCCTTTGGTTGCTTTCAAAAATATTTTTAGTGTGGCCTTGGTTGCTTTGAAAAAATCCTTAAAAAATCCACGTTTACTGTGGTCTTTGGCTGTTTTAAAAAATTCTTAAAATCCACTTTTATTGTGGCCTTTGGTTGCTCTGAAATACTTACTTACTTAGCTGGCTCATTACAGAACATTTGTTCTATAGACCGACCTAAGAAAATATCTCCATTTCTCTCTGTCTACTGCTTCTCTTTCTGGAATACCGCGCCTTGTCATCTCTTCATTCACTTGTTTGCGCCATCTATTTATACGCCTTTTTAGCGGGTTCATTATCGCTCATTCTTATGATATGGCCTAGCCAACGCAATCGTTGCATCTCAATACGTTTAACCCTTGTAAAGCGTTATTTTTGTTTGAAGAGATGTGGCTTTGTTTTTTAACTGATTACTTAAGCCAAAGTAGCATCTGTTAGCCAATACAGGTCTTCATTTTATTTCACAACTGATGTCGTTAGTAGTGTTTACTGCGGTGCCGAGGTATGCGAAGTCTTTTACTACCTCAAAATTATCGGAACCAACGTCAACAGTTGGCCCGATCTCTATGGACGCATTGCGCGTCGACAGCATCAACTTAGTCTTCTTGCCGTTTACCGCCAGACCCACATTAGCAGATTCTCCTTCGACCGTCATAAAGGTATCTGTTACTTCTTTTACTGATCGTCCCATTGATATCTATATAACATGTGGCTATTGGTGTAGATTGTGCCACTTCTTTTGACGTTTGCCTCTCGAATAACCTTTTTCAGCCGGATGTTGAAGAGATCACACGAGAGGCTGTCTCCTTGTCGAATGTCGACAAAGAGGTGGTAGGTGTCGACCTGCATCTCTTGGGTCTTCCCAGGAATTGCCGCAGGGTAAATATCTGGTCAATGGTGGATATGCCTGGTCTAAAGCCGCATTGGTATGGCCCAATTATCTCGTTGACCATAGGCTTTAGTCGTTCACACAATATCCCTGACACGATCTTGTAGGCAATCGGGAGTAGACTTATGCCCCTATAGTTAGAGCATACAATCTTATCTCCTTTCTTATGGACGGGCCAGATGGTGCTAACTACCTGATGAATACACCTTATCAGCGAGTCGCCTCCGGTTATGAACAGCACGGCTGGTAAGCCATCGGCTCCTGCTGCTTTATTATTCTTCAGCCGGTTTATTGCTGTCTTTACCTCATCTTGGCTGGGCGGTATACATTCAATACCATCTTCTGGGATTGGATCTGTGGTATCTACGTCGTCTTTACTGGATACCAACAGGTTTAAAAAATGCTCTTTCCATATCCTGATATCCTGAGCACACTATCTGTATCAGTTGCCACATTACCTTGCCATCAGTTTAATTCTTTACTCTTTGGTAGAATTTTCAGACTTCATTCTGGCTCGTGTACACCTCGATTTTTTCACACTCCCACTTTTCCATCTCTCTCTTTTTTCTGCGGAAAAGACGTTTCTCCTCTCTCCTTTTCTCCCGATATCTCTCGTGCTCTACGCGTTGCTACGGATTGTAAAGTAGCCCTATATGCCGCATTTTTCTCTTCGGTAGCAGCACGACACTCCTGATCATACCATGGATTCCTTGGTGGAGGTCTGTGGTATCCATGTATGAATTTTGCGGCTGTTTGCATGGAGTGGACAATACTTTGCCATTGCGCTGATATATTATCGGGATGAGGAGTGCTTTCATTAGGCAATTGGGCCAGTTGAGTGGAATATGCTGTGGCTATCTGTTGTGATTGCAGCTTGCCGATGTCTAACTTTCGTGTTGTGTCTGTTCGTAGTTTGTTTGCTACGTTTAACCGGGTGCGTACCTTTGCTGCAACTAGGTAGTGGTCCGAGTCTATGTTTGCTCCTCGGAACGAGCGCACATCCAACACGCTCGATGAATGTCTTCCATCTATCACAACGTGATCAATGTGATTTTTTGTTTTCTGATCTGGAGACAGCCAGGTGCCCTTATGGATGTCAAGATATTTAAATCTGGGGCTGCTAACTACCATGTTTTTGCCGCTGCGAAGTCTATCGGCCTCATTCCATTGTCAGATGTTTCATTGTGGAGACTGAATTTTCCGACTTTTGGGCCAAAGATATTTTCCTTTCCAATTTTGGAATTAAAATCGCCTAGAATGATTTTAATGTCATGGGGAGGACAGCGGTCATATGTTTCTTCTAAGCGCTCATAAAATATATCTTTGGTCAGTTCATCCTTGTCTTCAGTGGGAGCATGAGCGCAAATAAAGCTGATGTTGAAGAATTTAGCTTTTATTCGAATTGTAGCAAGTCTTTCATTCACGGGTGTGATGCTGGAGACCAGATGTTTTAACCTCCGGCCAACAAATCCGCAACCAAATTGATGCTTTATGCCATGGCAGCTATAATACAGTGCGTCACCTTTAGGTGTTGTTGTGACGCCTTTCCCATTTCATCGTATTTCCTGTATGGCAGTAATGTCGGCCTTGTACTTTTCAACTACATCTGCCAATGCGTAAACTGCACCTTCTCTATAAAGAGTGCGAACATTCCAGGAACAGATTCGCAGATCATGGTCATTAAAACGTTTTGCGGAGGTCGTCAACGTTAGAGGTTTGTTTTTCTTTTCTTTTGTTTTTTCATAGTTGGTTGCCTTTTCAAGGGAGGGTTACTAACCCAGCGCCCAAGCCCAAGTTTTTAACGTTCTTATGGGTAAATGCGCGGCACATGTTAGCTCACTACTTTTAACGGGTGTTAAAGGCAGCTCCCCAGGTGACACCACTGGGAGGTCAGTGTCCATTTGAGATGAGAGAGGGACCAAGATAAATCATGGACTTTTCCATGTTAAAGCCGGTCAGGACCGTTCCTTGGTATCTCTCATCCCCTACCTCACCCGGTTGCTCTGAAATATCCTTAAAAATACACGTTTATTGTGGCCTTTGGTTGCTTTAAAAAATTTAGATAAGGTTCCAATAGGACTCAATCGGTCCACTTCTTCGGGTACCTCCCACACAAAATTTTGGAAAAGTTCAGTTTAGGATCTTCCCTCGGATCGCTTTGATTTTTGTTGTAGCAAGTTGTATTCACTGCCCCCCATATGACGGTACAAGTTTCATCAAGGGCAAGTCCATACTTCCTGAGAAAATAGCCTGAAAGATGCAAAAAACCCGTATGACACCGTGTGTAGTGGTTGGAGCGCAAGATAACTCTCGAAGGGATTTGCCGATTCGGTCCAAAATGTGGCCTTCGTAATGTTTTGTGCAAACCTAGTTTAAGTTCGAAGATAAGCCATATCGGTCCACTCCTCCCCTTAAAATTTCAAAAATGTTGGAAAAATTGTTCAATTTTTGTTGAAACAACTTGCATTCACTGCCTCAATTACAACAGTAAAAGTTGCTTCAGAGGAAAGTCTATACTTCTTGAGAAAACAGCCCGAACATTGTAAAAAGCCTCTATGGCACAATAGGTAGTGGTTGGAGAGCTCGAATGCTGCGTTCGTCTACACTTTGGATATCGTAATATTTCTTTGAATATTAGATGGAATTCGTCCACTCCTTCCGCTACCTACCTATCTATCGGTATCCCCGCAAATTTTTGAGCTTTATCCTATCCATATTTTTGTCGGTTTATACGCCAAAATTTTTGAAAGCACCCCCACACAGGCTGAGGGTATATCTCTGTCGGCTGATACTTTTTTACTTGTTTCAAAGGAATTCTTAACTTTTAGAAAATGACCTTCAGCAAAACATTTAATTTATCCTTGGCCTTAATTAGCATCTGATGTTTATAGCAGATATTTGTTTTGCCTTTACATAATAAATACAGCTCATATATAACAGTATTTATTTACATAAGTTAATTGGTAAATGCATTTAAAAACTATTTTTTTTTTATTTCTAGGTAAGTCAAATTCTGAGAATGAATGACACAATGCCATTGGATTTATGTATAAGGTAAATAATTTTAAATTTTACGTAACACAATATGGAAGTCTTTGCATTGATTCTACTATAAAAAAACTGCAGATGAAATAATAAGTAAAAACATTTGAAACATTTATCCTCACTTAGTATCAATTTGAACGACATTTCTTAATTGGAAATACGACAACTTAAAATTACATATTTTTACCACTTAAAGCAAAATATTTCCCCATGAAATAAGATGACAATTCCCTCTATACCCTGAAATATAAACACCAATTTAGCAACAACTCACATTTATGACAAATTTAATGATTGATAAGCGTGTTAATCAATTTCCATTTCATTACACATGAATTTATCGAAATAAGAGAAAGAGAGAGCGTCATTCCACATGATGATGCCTGCCGGTGATTGCCACGATAATGGTGACGTATGATTTATTTCATTAATGTAACAGCGACAACAACAACAGTTATTTCTATAACATAACATTCGACAGCTAAACTTCATAATGAATTAAAATCTAAAACTCATTACACATGTTGTGGGAGAGGAGAAACAAAAGTGCTCCCATTCATCAACATTGTGCGTACCTGTAACTTCACATCTCCACGCAATATATGATACAAACATTTTATTATTGGGAGAAAGAGAAATGTAGTGACACAAAATAAATGAAAATCAATAATTGTCGGTAACACTCATTCGCACACACACACACACACACACACACCGGCAGAGTGGAATATAAATGCGTATGAAATGGAAAATAAAACATAACCGAAAAAATAAAATAATGATAAGCCTCGTAAGAGTAAACTTTTCACATCACCATAATAACTTTGACGATGATGAGCGAACTTGACATGGCAATTGTAGTTCAAAGTCATGGGATATGTTACCGGTGTATATGTATATGACACTTGCATTGCATAGAATGTTTTGATAGAAATAAAAAAAAATTATTATATGCGAAATAAAACTTAAATACGAGGGCTACATTTTCGTCCGAAAAATTTTCACAACTTTGGACGTGGATAATCACGGCAAGAGTGCTTCGATCAAACGAAATCTTTGTATGTCGATAAAGGACCATTCTATAGGACTATGAGAAACTGGTTCAATGAATTCAATCGTGGCGGACATTCGCTAAAAACGAAGGTCGTGGAGGTCGTCCAAAAACGGCCGTTGTGCCAGAAAAAAATTAAGCCGTGCGTGAACGGATAATCCAAGATCGCCATGTTATATACCGTGAGATAGAGACATCCTTGCACATTTATTCCACTAACTAACATTCGATATAACATGAACACTTGGCCGCAAAAATGGATTTTTCCCGCTAGATTCAGCAAAATTGGCAAATCGCTTCAAACGACATTTATAAGATCGTCACAGATGACGAATCTTGGATATATTCTTAGAAGCCCGAAAAAAAAACAGGAATCGACCGTTTGGGTATTTAAAAGCGAGCCAAATCCAACCAGAGTTGTTCATGGAAATAGACCTTCGAAGCAAATGTTCGCCTGTTTTTCGGCAATACTGACAATACTGGCAACTCTACGACTTGAGAAATGTAGGGCAGTTAATTCAGAGCATTACACAACAGTTTGTTTGCCTGAAGTCTCCTGATAAATTCGAAAAACGAACAAGAGAAGACGAAACGTTCTGCATCATGACAATGCGAGCTCTCACACATCGATTTAAACCAGCGCCTGTTTGACCGTACAAAACGTGGAATTGATGGGTCATACGCCGTCCCGACTGGGGATCCAATGACTTTATTTGATTCCAGCAAATCAAGAAAAAAGCCGTGGTCAACGATTTTCGTTGCCAGAAGATGTTGTAAAAGCGTTTAAAAACCATGTTTTGGAGGTGTCTCAATGAAGCCACTGTAAACAACCCAACACATGGTCATATGTCAAACTGACCTGAGTACGCTTAGGCTAAAAACTTTGAAACTTTCCAAAAAAAAAAAAAAAAAAAAAAAAATCAAATGACACCTGACGACACTGCGAGTTGCCTAGGCCAGAAGGTTTTTTAGTAGCCCTCGAAATTGCATAGAAAGAATAACAAGTAAAGAAGCGTTAAGTTCGATAGGGCCGAACTTTTTATTCACTCCATTATAAATGTCACTCCCTTGTGGAACTCTATAAAGATATCGTCGTGGAAGTCCAAAAAGAGTCTCTAAAGAATAACTTGTTTTTATACCCTCCACCATAGTATGGAGGGTGTACTAAGTTTGTTTTTTCGTTTGTAACGCATTGAAATCATCATTTGCGACCCTATAAAGTATATATATTCTAGATCAGGGTAAAATTCTGAGTGGATCTATGCATGTCTGTCCGTCAGTCTGTGGTAATCACTCTAGCATCCACAAAAATGAAGATTGGGCGCTGAAATTTTGGGAAGATCCGTCTTTTTTGCTGGCAGGTCAAGTTCGATGATGGGCTATATCGGTCCACGTTTTGGTATTGCCGCCATATAACGGTACCACCCGATTTCAGGTATTTTCACGTTTTTAGCCACATTTTCAAACCGAATTAGCTATAATTTGACATTTGAGGTTCTCAGTGGCCACGTAAATTCTCCACCAATAATCGTCAACATATCTCCATGTATTGGTATAGCCCCCATATAACGATACCCCCCGATTTTCGGTATTTTGAGGATTTTAGCTACAATTTTTAACTGAACTAGCTGTAATTTTACATTTAAGGTTCTCAACAGCCACAAAAATTCTCCACCAAAAATCGTCAACATAGGTCTATGTTTTGGTATAGGCCCCATATAACGGTACCTCCCGATTTTCGGTATTTTGAGGATTTTAGCTACAATTTTTAACTGAACTAGCTGTAATTTGACATTTGAGGTTCTCCACCAAAAATCGAACTTGCCGTAATTTGACATTTAAATTTTCAGTGGTCACGAATTCGTCAACATAGGTCTGTTGTATTTACCTCATCTTGGCCGGACGGTATACATTCAATGGCATCTTCTGGGATTGGATCTGTTGTATCTTCGCCGTCTTCGCTACTATCGGATACCAACATTTTGGAGAAATGTTCTTTCCATATCCTGAGCACACTATCTGTATCAGTTACCAGATTACCTTGCTGGTTTCTACAGAGGATGTGCCAGTTCCGAAGCCATCAGTTTGATGTTTCACTCTTTGATAGAATTTTCGGACTTCATTCTGTCTCCTGTACATCTCGTTTTTCCATCTCTCTCTTTTTTCCTGCGGAAAAGACGTTTCTCCTCTCTCCTTTTCTCCGATACCTGTCTCGTGCGCTACGCCTTGCTACTGATTGTAAAGTAGTCCTATATGCCACATTTTTCTCTTCGGTAGCAGCACGACACTCCTGGTCATACCATGGATTCCTTGGTGGAGGTCTCTGGTATCCAAGTACTGATTTTGCGGCTGTGTGCATGAGGCGGGCAATGTTTTGCCATTGTCCTGATATGTTATCGGGACGAGGAGTGCTTTGATTAGGCTGTGGCTATCTGTTGTGATTGCAGCTTATCGATGTCCAACTTCCGAGTTGTGTCTGTTCGCACTTTGTTTGCTACGTTTAATCTGGTACGTACCTTTGCTGCAACAAGGTAGTGGTCCGAGTCTATGTCTGCACCTCAGAACGATCGTACATCCAACACGATTGATGCATGTCTTCCATCTATCACAACGTGATCAATTTGATTTCTTGTTCTTTGATCTGGCGACAGCCAGGTTCCCTTATGAATATCGATATGCTTAAATCTGATACTGCTAACTACCGTGTTTCCTGCAGTTGCAAAGTCTATTAGCCTCATACCATTGTCAGATGTTTCACCGTGGATACTGAATTTCCCGACAGTTGGACCAAAGATATTTTCCTTTCCAATTTTGGCAATAAAATCGCCTAGTATAATTTGAATGTCATGGACAGGGCAACGGTCATTAGTTTCTTCTAAGCGCTAGTAACATATATCTTTGGTCTGTTCATCCTTGTCTTCAGTGGGAGCATGTGCTCAAATAAAGCTGATGTAGAAGAATTTAGCATTTAATCGAATTACAGCGAGTCTTTCATTCCCAGGGGTGAAGCTGAAGACCAGATGTTTTAACCTCCTAAATTTTTGATTTAGGACATTCTTATAGCGCTGTAGTGTTTCTTAAAGGTGGCTCCAACCAATTTGGATCGCTTCCTTATTAGTTAATTATTTTAAAATATCTCAACCTTAAATTCCCATTAAAACCAAACCCAATGGCATGACTATTGCTCATAAATCTGCCTAAGTAATTTCTAACTCTATTCGACCATAACTTTTTCAATGAATATTAAATAGAATTAGTAGTTTAATTTATGCCAAATTTGTACAAGAAACAACTACAAAGAAGAAGACGAAGAAGAAGATGAGGATATATTGAGTGTTAAGTTACATAATAAAGCCTGTAAAATTATATAAATGTAAAAGGGAAAGCAAAGTTGAGCAACAACAGATGGCATCACCAATACACACAGCCATACATACAAGAAAATGCAAACAAAACATAAGGAAATTTGCAAAAATGCCAAATAAGACCTCAGCCTTCATGAGGAGAAGAAAAACATAATAAATGACACTTTTTTTTCTGCTAACCTTCAAAGTGTCAGAAGCTGTTATGCCTTGCCCAAAAAGGAAATGTGCCAACATCTTTGTTTGACTTTCATGTATGCTCCCTTGCTTGTGTTCGTTCTCTTATTCTCATTTTCCTTATGGTCGGCCAGTCAAACTGTCAGTTTTCAATCATTAAGTCTGTACATTTGTCTGTTAAATTTGTTGGCTGTCTATGCAGGAGGCAGGGAGGCATGCCTTTACACAATGTCAATGCCTTTTCTATTGTTCCAAAGAAGAGTATCATTGCGGTGAGAGCCCAACAATACATTGGTGGTTATCGAACTGAAATGTTACACCTGACCCGTACCAGCCAGCCAAGGCACTTGAATCAGGACAATGAACATAATGTGAAATGGGTGTCAGGGAAGAGGAAGAAATTTAACACATGTTTTTTTTTTCGTTTGCGGTGGGAGGGTGGTGGACCTATCCTGGCTGGCAGGTTGAGTGGCATAACAAATGGCCAAATCATATTTTTTTTTGCACAAAACGGAAAGGGAAATGATTTTTGCAGAGTGTTGCTTCAGACACATGGTAGTCATGTGGTGGTAGCTCACAAATTTCCTCACACACTATCGTAACATAAAAGGGTACTCACCAAGAGAAGTTACATATTCACCTGAAAACAGAGAACCACTTGCCTGGTGTTTGTTTAAAGTTCTCAAAGATACTTACCAAATTCACCACAAACGAGAAAATACAGAGAAATTTGCTAATTGTGCGCATGTTTTCTCTATTTTCTTGTTACTTTTCGAATATCCACTCAACACTGAGAGCATCGTTTTGAGTTTTATCACTGAGTGAACTGAGATTTTGAGTTCTATTTTATTTTGAATATATTTCTGCTTTATAGATTATCGTATATATGTCAGAATTTAAAGTCTTATGGGGTAGATTTGTGGCAATAAAGTAATGTATGGATATTTTTTGCACATAACGAACACAATTGTCTGTTTTCATTTTGTTCTGTGTCTTTAAATGCTGCAGGGCTTTGTGGCTTCATAGCTTAAAGTAATAACTCAAATTGTTTATGTGTGTTATCTTAAACGCAGAATCGTCGTAATAAAATTGAAATAGCTTCATTTTGCTTTACACAGATTAAAATTTATTTCTTTAAAAGGCAATAAGAGTTATAAACTGATGAAGTAAAAAATGGTTACTGATGGAGTACTGAATTTTTGTTAAATTACGCATTTGATATTAAATATTATCATAAATCTTATTTTCTTAAGAACTGAAATAAAGATATAATCCTTAAAGCACCCAGTTAATACATTCTTTTTTGTAAAATTATGCAATAGGAGGAGATTCACAACATCACCTAAAGAGGACGTACTCTCTTCTTCATACTCCTTCACAAATATATTCGCAATCTAGAAAAAAATTTTTAACTTCATTCTCATTTATCCCCAACATTGACACAGAATTCGATTTTCCTCGCCAAAATCTCAATTTTTTGGTCATCATTGATTTTTAATTTATTTATGGAATTCAATAGGACAAAATTTTGAAAGGTACAGGCGAGGCGTACCACTAAATACGACTTTTTTACCCTCTACCATAGTATGGTGGGTATATTAGGTTTGTTTTTCCGTTTGTGTTACATTGATATAATCATTTGGGACCCTATAAAATATACGAGGGGAACTAAACAAGTAAAAAAGTATCAGTCGGCTTTGCCGACAGAGATATACCCTCAGCCTGTGTGGTTTGAAGTACTTTTTTTTCGCAAAAACACTTATGTATTTAGGTGGTTATCAAAATTTGGGACAAAAATATGGATAGGATTAAAGCACAAACATTTGCGGGATATCGACAGATAGGGGTTTTTAAACATGCTAAAGCATCCTCGAACAGACCCTTAACCACACAAAATTGTTGAACATTTGTGTGGGTGGTACGCCAAGGATTGGAAAGATACGGACCAAATTTGAAGATGAAATAAGTTTCGACAATATTTAGAGATCCAAAGTTTGGACCAAATCGGTTACTACGTCTATGAGATATCGCTCGTACCATTTTGGCGAATAATTTGATTTTTTTTAAACTTGTATTAAGGACTTGGATTTTTTAATTTTTTTAAGGACGTGGATTTTTCTTCCATTTTTTAAGGACGTGGATTATTTAAAATTTTGAAAATAAGTATTTTTAAGGACGTGTGTATATAATAATTGTTTTTTAATATAATTTTCGAGGACGTAGATTTAAAAAAATAATTTCGAGGACGTGGATTTTTAAAAGAAAATTCGACGACGTGGATTTTTAAAAGAAAATTCGACGACGTGGATTTTTAAAAGAAAATTCGACGACGTGGATTTTTTTAATAAAAAAATTCGACGACGTGGATTTTTTAAAATGCACTTCAAATGTTAAATATCCAAGGATGCTTCTATCTCACGGTATTAACATACATAGAAAATTTTTTTATCGATTTTCAGGCGATAAAAAAATTGTCATATTCACGAAATTCGATAAAATTATTTGATCACAAAGTAAAAATACAACTGACAAAATATGTCACATATTATTGACAAAAATATGTATCAACATATTCCAAATTTTGTACCAGCATTCAGTGATTGTTAGAATAGCTACCAATAAACATTAGGGTTATTACTTTTTTGCAATTTTTGCAAATATCAAAAATACCACCGCATAGCCGCGTAGAGCACGAAAAACTACTATGAAATTCGGTGTCATTTTTGCCCAGTCGCGAAAAAAGTTTTAGCACCAAATGCATTGAAGTTCAGTAAAGCATTATTTAATTTTATTTGTTAAAATGGCATATCCGCTTTCCGTAATAATTTATTAATAGTTTTAATCTAATTTAAAATCAATATCGAATCATTCTCGACCACTTTGGCTTTTGGGTTTGTATTTAACAAAAAACAACAAAATAATTGTAAATATGAACATTTTTTTATCAATTGAAAAAAATTGATTCAACAATTGTTTTCATCAAGAAAATATTTTGTTTTTATCAAGCACAATGTGGAATATTTTGATAAATATTTTTGTCAATATGTGAAATATTTTATCAGTTGTATTTGTGCTCAAATAATTTTATCGAATTTTGTCAATATAACAAATTTTTTTTATCGCCGGAAAATCGATAAATTTTTGATTGAATCTTTGAATTTTTTATCAAATGGCTAATTTTTTTTCTGTGTATCGATCTTGCATTATCCGTTCACGCACGTCTTAATTTTTTTCTGAGACAACGACCATTTTGGACGACCTTTACGATCTTCGTTTTTTAGCGATTGAGTTCACCAGTAAACCAGTTTTTCATAGACCTATAGGATGATCATTTATCGACATACACATATTTAATTTGATCGATGCACTCTCGACGTGATTATTCACGTCGAATGTTGTAACTATGCAAAGTGATTTTTTCAAGTCCCTGTAAACAACACAACACTTCCCAGCAAAAATACTCATTACAAATTGACCTACTTTCTAATTATTTTAAAGGGCATGTCATAGGCAATCAGTACTTATTTTTTGCAACTGAAAAGTAGGTAAATAAGTAGTTACCACTTCAAGTAACCAGAGAGTAACTACTTATTTATCTACTTTTTAGTGCCCAAAAAATAAGTACTGATTCCCTATGACATGCCCTTGTTAAAATAATTAGAAAGTACGTCAATTTGTAATGGCTATTTTTGCTGGGTTGGTCGTATATCAAACTATCCTGAGTACGTTAAAAAAACAAACAAAAAACAACTGCAAAAAAAGCAAATGGCGTCTGGCCCCACTGCGTGTTTCCTAGGCCAGAAACTTTTTAGTTTCCTTCGTATATTGTTGATCGGGATAAAATTCTGAGACGATCTATCCATGTCCGTCTGTCCGTCTGTTGTAACCAATTTAGAGTTCACATAAATTGAGGTAAAGCGATATATTTTTGCTATATCGGCCCACGTCTTGGTTTAGTCCCTATAGAACGGTACCTCTCGATTTTCCGGTATTTTGAAAATTTTAGCTACAATTTTTAATTGGACAGTTGAGGTTCCCAGTGGTCACAAAATTTCTCCAAAAATTTTCAACATAGGGGCATGTAATGGTATAGCTCCCATATAACGGTACCTCCCGATTTTCCGTATTTTGAGCTGTTTGTTATTTGACGGAACTACCCGAAATTGGACATTTAAGACTTAAGTGGTCACAAAACTTCTCCACCAGAATTTTCTACATAAGTCCATAAAAAGGTACCTCCCGATTTTCGATATTTTGAAGATTTAGCTACAATTTTAAGACGAACTAGCTGTAATAAGACATTTGTGGTTTTTGGGGGTCTCAGCACTTCTTCACCAAAACTTGTCATCATATGTCCATGTTTTCATATACATACTATGTATTTGCTAGCATTTTAAACTGAAATAGTTGTAATTAGACATTTGAAGTTCCATGTAGTCACAAAACTTCTCCACTAAAAATTGTCAGGTAGCTGAAGTTTGCCGTTTGGAAGGAAAGGAAAGTCTGTTTACAACATCGTGGCAGGTATGCTCACGGCGATAACACCAAAGCAGGTAGTACCAATAACATTTTCCTCTCCTCAAGAAGTTGGTTCACTGGTGTCATGAGGAGGCACCCTGATGCGGCCCCTAGAGCGATATTCTGGCAAGTTTTGAACATTCTTCCACTGCGTAGCGGTAAATAGCATGCCAAGTTTTTTTCTTTGTCAGCAAACCTCAAGTGCTGCCGTCCAGCGACTTGAGAACCTTGTTCGGATCTTGTGGCTTGAGTGGTCGTCTTAGACATGCAGTCGATCGTTACATTCCACTATAGGCCCAATGGCAGGTTTCTGAGCCAAAAAGTCTATTTTTGAAGTCATATATTTGGATAAAATAGTAACGGGATTAGATGCTTAACACTTTGAGCCACTTAGAAACAACATCATTTCAACCTGGCAACGCTTTATGACCACATACCGGGCTGTCAAAGATATTGCATCTTACATTGCAAAATTTTATAAAAATCGATCAAACGAAGAACAAATTTGTTTCGCTCGACAATTAAAACCCGCTAAAATAATAAACACTTTTTTAATGGATAACACGTGTATTTTTCGGTATAAAAACTACCTTACGATCTATTTTAAGACCTAAAGAATCTATAGTCAAAATTTTATCAATTTCGGTCCAGCCATTTCGGAGGATTTATATTTCGAATATCATGGCAGACCTGTATAATTTTCTATATATATGTAGATATATATATACCTGAACCGATCAGAACCGAATTTTCTGGATGCGATTCTTAATTGATCAGGATGTACCATATCAAATTTTAAAGTCATCGGATGCAAATTGTGACCTTAGTGCGTCTTAAATATGAAATCAGATAAAATCGGTTGAAACATATATACGAAAGCTATATCTATATCTGAACCGATTCCTTCCAAATTTTGCAGATATATTATGCTCACTATAAACATCAGGACGAATTTTAAAGGTCCAGCAGCTTCCAGTGACTTGTTGCATCAAAAACCTGTCATTTGGCCCATAGTGTATTCATCTAACAACATGTTCCAGGGGAGCCTCATTGAAACAGTTCAGGTGGTGAACAGATTGCTGGGCAACTGGGAATCTGTTTCTTACAATGGGGAGAATCAGTGCCTCTAGAATCTTTGCTACTGGCGACAAAAGGGAGATCGACCTGTACGATTAATGCTGGCATCCTTGTTTGGCTTCAGTAGCGGTACTACCCTCCCAACTTCCCCGGCAATAGGGTGGCTAACAAAAAAAATTGAAGACACTTGTTAAATACACAACTCCGGGTTCATCCAGTTGCTTAAGCATTATCATTGAGATTCCGTGTGAGCCCAACACTTTGGATGATTTCGTTGATGAAGTCTACAACATGGCTCATCGTAAATTGTGGTCTTACTTCTTCGGCTTGGAGGGCTTTTATACGGCGTAGCATACAATTTTTCCCCCTATCACTTTTGGAGTGCTCTTCAAATTACCGGTTAAAATAACGCGCACATATCTTCGGTTCTGTCATTGTCACCCCTTTGAAAGTAACATCTATTTTATCGTTCTTCTTTCCCTGATTCGAGAGTGATTCAACCATTGCCGACAATTTACTTAATCCTGTACCAATCCGTCTTTCCGCTTATATTCGCTAACGAGCTATTGACTTCAACAGTAAATTCTCTAACTCTTGGATCTTCAGTGTCCATACGAGGAAGCTCATCACTCTCATTTGTTAGTTCCGTCGCCTTTGTCATCACTGCTGTGATGATGTTCCGGAAAGTTCTCACAACTACCCGAGGATCTGAGGGAATGGGCAGCTTTCTGAAGCGGTGATTGATGAATTCTCTGAATGTGTACAGAGGCGATGATCGGAAGATGATGAAGAAGGAGATCGGGACACGTCATTTATCAGACCGGGTGCCACACTGGTGATTTCTGGTCAGCTATGGCAATTTCCTTTTATCCTCGTAGGACTGTTTTCATTCACCGTGGAAGATGTGGAGCTACCTATTTGCTCGTCCAATGCTGTATCACTCTTAGTTCGATTCGGCGAAAAAAGTTTTTGCACCGACTAAGATTTCTAAACGCCTGCAAACTGCAATGAAAAATTTGTAGGCAATCGGTGCGGAAAGCTTTTAACGGTAGGGGAAAAGTGATAAAGCATTTCTTAATATTTGTCCATGCTCTACACTGCTATGTGATGGTATTTTTAATATTTGGAAAAAACGCAGAAAAGCTATAACCCTATTGAATATGCCCTCCGGATCCTTTTATAACATTAAATATAAAGCTACATATTGAATATACCTGTATAAATTAATCATGTTGTGATAGATGGAAGACATTCATCGAGCGTGTTGGATGTACGATCGTTCCGAGGCGCAAACACTGATTCGGACCACTACCTTGTTGCAGCAAGGTAACGTACCCGTCTAAACGTTGCAAATAAAGCACGAACAGACACAACGCGGAAGTTGGACATCGATAGGCTGCAAACACAACAGATAGCCACAGCATATTCCACTCAACTAGCCCAATTGCTTAACACGAGCACTCCTCATCCCGATATATCAGCGCAATGGCAAAGTATTGCCCACTCCATGCAAACAGCCGCAAAATCCATACTGGGATACCAGAGACCTCCACCAAGGAATCCATGGTATGATCAGGAGCGTAATGCTGCTACCGAAGAGAAAAATGCGGCATATAGGGCTCCGTAGCAACGCGTAGCGCACGAGAGAGAGATATCGGGAGAAAAGGAGAAAGGAGAAACGTCTTTTCCGCAGGAAAAAGAGAGAGATGGAAAAGCGGGAGTGTGAAAAACTCGAGATGTACAGGAGCCAGAATGAAGTCCGAAAATTTTACCAAAGAGTGAATCATCAAACTGATGGCTTTGGTACAGGCACCTCCTCCTGTAGAGACCAGCAAGGTAATTTGGTAACTGATACAGATAGTGTGCTCAGGATATGGAAGGAAATTTCTCCAATCTGCTGGTATCCAATATTAGCGATGACGATGATACCGCAGATCCAATCCCAGAAGATGGTATAGAATGTATACCGCCCGGCCAAGATGAGGTAAAAACAGCAATCAACCGGCTGAAGAATAATAAAGCAGCAGGAGCCGATGGCTTACCAGCCGAGCTGTTTAAAATCGGAGGCGACGCGCTGATAAGGTGTATGCATCAGCTAGTTAGCACCATCTGGCAGGAAGAACGCGTACCCGACGATTGGAACCTGAGCATCCTATGTCCCGTCCACAAGAAAGCAGATAAGACTGTATGCTCAAACTATAGGGGCATAAGTCTTTTCCCTATTGCCTATAAGATAGTGTCAGGGACATTGTGCGAACGATTAAAGCCAATGGTCAACGAAATAATTGGACCATACCAATGTGGCTTTAGACCTGGCAAGTCCACCATTGACCAGATATTTACCCTGCGGCAAATCCTAAAGAAGACCCAAGAGATGCAGATCGACATATTTCATCTTTTTGTCGATTATAAAGCAGCATTCGACAGTCCCCTCCGATCAAAGGTATTCCATGCAATGTCTGAATTTGGTATCCCCGCAAAGCTCATCCGGCTTTGTAAGATGACTTTAACTGATACTAGGTCCTCAGTTAAAATTGGAAAGAACCTCTCCGAAGAATTTTGTACCAAAAGAGGTTTTAGACAAGGAGACAGCCTTTCGTGTGACCTATTCAACATTTTGCTGGAAAAGGTAATACGAGATGCAAATGTCAAAAGAAATGGCACAATTTACACCAATAGCCACATGTTACTTGCCTATGCTGATGACATAGACATCATGGGACGATCAGTAAAGGAAGTAACTGATACCTTTAGGAAGGTCGAAGCAGAATCTGCGAAAGTGGGTCTGGCGGTAAACGGCGGAAAGACCAAATTGATGGTGTCGACGCGCAAAGCGTCCATAGAGTTCGGACCAACTGTGGAAGTTGGTACCTATAATTTTGAGGTAGTTAAAGACTGCGTCTGCCTCTGCTCTGCCATAAACACAACAAACAACATCAGTTGTGAAATAAGAAGAAGAATTGTATTGGGCAACAGATGCTACTTTGGTTTAAGTAAGCAATTTAAAAATAAAGCCACATCTCGTCAAACACAAATAACACTATAAAAAACGCTGATACTACCCGTGCTAATGTATGGTTCCGAAGCATGGGTACTTGTGCAAGCAGATAAAGCAGTGCTTGGTGTGTTTGAGAGGAAAATTCTTCGAAAGATCTACGGGCCGATTTGCGTTGACGGTGAATATCGACGTCGTATGAACCACGAGCTATATCAGCTATACAAAGACATGAATATAGTATCGAGATGCAACGATTGCGTTGGCTAGGCCATATAATAAGAATGAGCGATGATGAATCCGATAAAAAGGCGTATAAATTCGAGCCACATGGCGGTGCACGCAGAATTGGCAGCCCAAAGAATAGATGGCGCAAACAAGTGGATGAAGAGATGACAAGGCGCGGTATTCCAAAAAGCGAAGCACTAAACAGAGAGAATTGGAGATCTTTTCTCAGTTCGGTCTATAGAACAAATGTTCTGTAATGGGCCAGCTAATTAAGTAAGTAAGTTAATTCAATTTCATCTTTGTCCAATAAAATATTTCCATTCACTTTTTTGATTCATTTATAAAGTGTATTGGACATTTAATTTACTAGAAATCACAATTTCTTTAAGAAAAACTGATTTATTCACTCACTTTACCGTCTTTACTCAACGGGGGTATTAAGTAATCTGAAGAAAAAAGAACAACATAATATCATTTTGTCTTTTCCTCTTCGCAACAACAACAGCGAAGCACGAAATACACGTTTTTGGCCGCTGAGCTTCTGTGTCTCCTATTACACCATACACACAGCTCTTTATTATAAAACAACATTCCTCAGCCGCGCGAGCCCTGTTGTTACTCCCCCTTGACAAAAATTCTCTCTCCACCCATAAAAAATATGTTCTAACATAAAAAATATGTTGCTACCCAAACAAATAAAATTGAGATTTATTACAAAATGTTGCAAACATATATTTGTTTGGACACAAACATATTTCTAACATATATTTTTTCTGCGTGTAGAATCAAAGCTGTTATGTTTTTCATTATTGTAGCCTGTTTTTAAGTACGGAAGATTAATAAGTTAATAGTTGCTTGAATGCCAAGAGTTCGAAAACACTAACTGCTGGTTGGTGAGGACCAACGTTCAAACCTCATAGGGGCTTTCGATAAATTTTATTCCATTTTAGCCATATTGTGTGGTGGTTGTAGTGGTGGTGTACTCACTCAATAAATTAAATTAATTTAAAATACCATAAATAATGGTCTTCTGCATTTATTTTGTTGAATATGAAGCTGTAACCGATACCGATTTAAGCGACTTCATTCGTGATCTTCTATTTAAGTAGCTTCATTCTCTTAACCTTAATCATTATTTTTTCTAAAAAGAGGGTCACGACATTTTGACATTTAATTTTTTCTATCTTACATTTAGTAGATCTTGCAAAAAATTAACCTTAAATTAAATCATTACACTTGATAATGAAATAACCAGGCAAAAAATGTGGAGAAAACAAAAGCCATTAACCAGGACGACCTTTGCGGAAACGGTTCGATAAACGTTATCTGTGTTTAGACAGTGGCCTACCTCAATGACATTATCTTCAGTGGAAAACATTGCGCCACAAATTTGTGGTTTCAGTTTTTTTTTATTTTTCGTGCTTTTGTTTTCTCTCCTCTTTTAGTTTCAGCTTCTTTGTAAAGTTAATTTTCAATAGGAAAATTGAATTATTTTGTCTTTCTTCATTTCGTTTTTTTCTTACTTATTTCCATTGTCTGTTTTGCTCGTTATCGCATTTTAGTAAATTTTCTTTAATTTGTAATTTCTGGAATGTAATTTTGGAGTTTTTGTTTTCGTGGAGAACTTTTTTAAGTATTGTATTGCGGACAAAGGAGGAAAATAATTTAAGAAAATTCTAAATAAATGCAAGCTTATTGGTCTCTTGATCCTTGATGCCATGACCAAGCAGGTCAAAACAAAGTGTACTTCTAAATCCACTGATCATATATCCAAATTTCCAGTTTGGATCCAGATATGCATCATGGAAGATTTTTTCCTTTTAAATACATCATGAGGGAAGTCTCCCTTTGTGTCCCATAGGATGTATCTGGGAAAACTTTTTATATCCTTATTTATTTACTTTTTATATCTTTGTTTACTTCTATTGCTTTTCAGCAAAAAAAAAAAAAAAGAAATAATAAAATTGACCTTTAAAATATTTTCCAGCTGTTTTCTTTGTGGATAATTGCGGTCAATGTTGTCCTTCTTTAATGGTCAATTTTATGGATTGTCATTGTCATGCAGACGTAGACGACGAAACGATCGAACGACCATTCGTTGTGGTTAACTTTAATGTTTGTGTTGCATCATTTATGCAGGAGCATGGTGAAATGTGTCTTGCATATTTTATTAACTTCAAAAGTTATTGAAAATGAAAACAACAACAGTAACTGCATTGAATGACAAGGTCAAAATAGCAGTAAAACCAATACCAAGCGCCATTATTATAAGACTTGGATATGTGTTGTTTTGGTTGAAAGGATGACATTGATGAATATTTCTTCTTCAATGTTTTTCTGCTCTTTCCACCTTTCGGGAAACGTGCTAAATGGAAGAATTCCTGGTAATACATATGTGGTTGGGAATAATCTTGTTTGTGAGATACGCAACATGTGGAGATGAAATAAAATAAATATTGGAACAAATATGAATTTCCATTTCATTCCATTACTTATGGAATTTTGAATTTTCTGAATAATTTTTGTGGCACATGCCCATGAATGCCGTTTTTCCCATGGCATATTTGCAAATGCCTTACGAAAAATCCAAATCGAGCACTAAAGGAATTGGCAAAACAAACCAAATAAAATATTTAACCCCACAGCTTGTGCCCATATTTTTGCATGATTTAAAAGAAAGTTTTATTTAAATTTGTGCCAACCTCAATCTAGGTTGAAAAGATTTTTTCTTCGAAAAGTTTTTCTGCCCACAAAACACAGATTAATGCAAATTAAAGGTTCTGCACAACAAATTCATGCTTCATAACTTGTAAATATGAGGGCTTTTTCCCTATTATTTACAAAATCTCCGCCTCCCGCTCTTCCCTCACTAGGAATATGTTAACGATTGCATTAACACTATTTATCTAGGGTTAAAATGTTAATCCTTTTGTTTCGTAGAATTCTATCGTCGAGGGTGAAATTTTACAATGGAGTTGTTAAACAACGCGTTGTAAAACAAACAAAAGTTATTTTCAACATGGGGGTTATTTACGCATACAACCGCACAGAGATGGAGAACAATAATTAAAGTAAATAGAAAAAAAATATTAAATATTTTTTTTCATTATAGAAATAATCATAGATTTTTTCAAAAACATTTTTTCACAGCAATAAGCGTGGATTCTTTTAAAAATATTTTTTCGTCACAGCAATAAGCGTTGATTTTTTCTAAAATATTTTTTCGTCACTGAAATTTTTTCTAAAATATTTTTTCAACACCGCAATAAGCGTGGATTTTTTCTAAAATATTTTTTGATCACCGCAATAAGCGTGGATTTTTTCTAAAATATTTTTTCATCACACCAATAAGCGTGGATTTTTTCAAAAATATTTTTTCATCACACCAATAAGCGTGGATTTTTTCAAAAATATTTTTTCATCACACCAATAAGCGTGGATTTTTTCTAAAATAGTTTTTCATCACCGCAATAAGCGTGGATTTTTTCTAAAATATTTTTTCATCACCGCAATAAGCGTGGATTTTTTCTAAAATATTTTTTCATCACCGCAATAAGCGTGGATTTTTTCTAAAATATTTTTTCATCACCGCAATAAGCGTGGATTTTTTCTAAAATATTTTTTCATCACCACAATAAGCGTGGATTTTTTCTAAAATATTTTTTCATCACCGCAATAAGCGTGGATTTTTTCTAAAATATTTTTTCATCACCGCAATAAGCGTGGATTTTTTCTAAAATATTTTTGTATCACCGCAATAAGCGTGGATTTTTTCTAAAATATTTTTTCATCACCGCAATAAGCGTGGATTTTTTCTAAAATATTTTTTCATCACCGCAATAAGCGTGGATTTTTTCTAAAATATTTTTTCATCACCGCAATAAGCGTGGATTTTTTCTAAAATATTATTTCATCACTGCAATAATTAGGGATTTTTTCTAAAATATTTTTTCATCACAGCAATAATCAGGGATTTTTTCAAAAATATTTTTTCATCACAGCAATAATCCCTTATTATTTTTCAAGAATACTTTTTCATCACAACAATTATAAGGAATTTTTTCAATAATATTTTTTTTATCACAGCAATATTAAGAGATGCTTTAAAATATGTTTTCATCACAGCAATAAGCGTGGATTTTTTCAAAAATATTTTTTCATCCCAGCAATAAGCGTGGATTTTTTCAGCACAGCAATAAGCATGAATTTTTTCAAAAATATTTTTTCATCACAGCAAAAATTAGAGATTTTAAAAAATATTTTTTAATTGCAGCAACAAGCGTGTTTTTTTCAAAACTATTTTTCATAACAGCAATAATCAGGGATTTTTTCAAAAATATATTTCTCCACACTAAAAAGCGTGATTTTTTTCATCACAACAATAATCAGGAATTTTTTAAAAAAATAGTTTTTCATCACAGGAATTTTTTTCAAATATATTTTTTCATCACATCAATAATCAGGGATTTTTTCAAAAATATTTTTCATCACAGCCATAAGCGTGGATTTTTTCAAAACTATTTTTCACAGCAATAATCTGGGATTTTTTAAAATATTTTTTCATCGCAGCAATAATCAGGAATTTTTTCAAAAATATTTTTTCATCACAGCAATAATCAGGTATTTTTTCAAAAATATTTTTTCATCACAGCAATAATCCCTTATTATTTTTCAAGAACACTTTTTCATCACAACAATTATAAGGAATTTTTTCAAAAATATTTTTTCATCACAGCAATATTAAGAGATTCTTTAAAATATGTTTTCATCACTGCAATAAGCGTGGATTTTTTTCATCCCAGCAATAAGCGTGGATTTTTTCAGCACAGCAATAAGCATGATTTTTTTCAAAAATATTTTTTCATTTCAGCAATAATCAAGGATTTTTTCAAAAATATTTTTTCATCACAGCAAAAATTAGCGATTTTAAAAAATATTTTTTAATCGCAGCAACAAGCGTGGTTTTTTCAAAACTATTTTTCATCATAGCAATAATCAGGGATTTTTTCAATAATATTTTTCCATCAGAGCAATAATCAGGAATTTAAAAAAAAAAAAATTTATCGCAGCAATAATCAGGGATATTTTCAAAAATATTTTTTTCATCATAGCAATAAGCGTGGACTTTTTAAAAAATATTTTTTCATCACAACAATAATCAGGATTTTTTTCAAAAATATGGTTTCATCACAGCAATAATCAGGGATTTTTTCCAAATTAGTTTTTCATCACAGGTATTTTCTCAAAAATATTTTTTTATCACAGCAATAATCAGGGATTTTTTTCCAAATTAGTTTTTCATCACAGGTATTTTCTCAAAAATATTTTTTTTATCACAGCAATAATTAGGGATTTTTCAAAAATATTTTTTCATCTCTGCAATAGTCAGAGATTTTTTATTTTTTTCATTTATAACAACAATAATTAGGGATTTTCCAAAAATATTTTTTCATCGTGATTTTTTTCAAAAATATATTTTCATCACAGCAATAATCAATGATTTTTCAAAAATAGTTTTTCATCACAGGAATTTTTTCAAAAATATTTTTTCATAACAACAATAATTAGGGATTTTTTCAAAAATATTTTTCATCACAGCCATAAGCTTGGATTTTTTTCAAAACTATTTTTCATCATATCAATAATTAGGGATTTTTTCACAAATATAAGCAGCAATAAGCGTGGATTTTTTCGAAAATAGTTTTTCATAACAGCAAAAAGTGTATTTTTTCAAAAAAATTTTTTTTATTTCAGCAATAATCAAGGATATTTTTTAGTCACAACAATATTCAAAAATATTTTTTCATCACAGAAATAATCAGGGATTTTTTCAAAAATAGTTTTTCATCACTGGGATTTAAAAAAAAATATTTTTTCATCACAGCAATAATCAGGGATTTTTTCAAAAATAGTTTTTCGTCACAGGTAATTTCTTAGAAATATTTTTTCATCACAGCAATAATCAGGGATTTTTTCAAAAATATTTTTTTATCACAGCAATAAGCGTGATTTTTTCAAAAATATCTTCGCTACACACCAATAAGCGTGGATTTTTTTCAAACATATTTTTTCATTACAGCAATAATCAACTTAAAAAAAAATCATTACAACAGTAATCAGGAATTTTTCAAAAATATTTTTTCATCACAGCAATAATCAGTAATTTTTTCATCACAGGATTTTTTTTTTCAAAAATATTTTTTCATCATAGCAATAGTCAGGAATTTTTTCAAAAATATTTTTTCATCTCACCAAAAAGAGTAATTTTTCAAAAATAGTTTTTCATCACAGGAATTTTTTTTTTCAAAAATATTTTTTCATCACAGCAATAATCAGAGATTTTTCTCAAAAATATTTTTTTATCACAGCAATAAGCGTGATTTTTTCAAAAATATCTTCGCTACACACCAATAAGCGTGGATTTTTTTCAAACATATTTTTTCATTACCGCAATAATCAACTTAAAAAAAAAACATTACAACAGTAATCAGGAATTTTTCAAAAATATTTTTTCATCATAGCAATAATCAGGGATTTTTTCAGAAATATTTTTTCATCACAGCAATAATCAGGGATTTTTTCAAAAATATTTTTTATCGAAGCAATAATCAGGGATTTTTTCAAAAATATTTTTACATTACAGCAATAATTAGGGATTTTTCAAAAATATTTTTGTTATCCCAAAAATAGTCAGGGATTTTTCAAAAATATTTTTTCAATACAGCGATAATCAGGGATTTTAAAAAAGATTTTTGATCACAGCAACAAGCGTGAATTTTTCAAAAATAGTTTTTCATCACAGCAACCAGTGTGGATTTTTTCAAGAATATTTTTGCATCACACCAATAAGCGTGGATTTTTTCAAAAAAAATTTTAAAAATATTAATTTTAAAAATATTCGTGTATTTTTTAAAAAATATTTTTTCATCACCGTAATAAGCGTGGATTTTTTTCAAAAATATTTTTCATCACCGCAATTAGCCAGGATTTTTTCATAAATATTTTTTCATCATCGTAATAAGCGTGATTTTTTTCAAAAATATTTTTTCGTCACACCCCTAAGCGTGGGTTTGTTCAAAAATCAATCAAAATAATAAATCAAATCAAATTTCATTTTCACACATTGCGGGATTGCGCCATTGTTTCTTATTACTGTCATTATTACGATATTTTTAAAATATGTTGTTATTTATTCTCCTAACCTCAACAAAAATGTGGTTACGCCCAGAATTCTGTCCGTGGCAGATATCTCATCAACATTAAATTAAAATATTTGACACTTAAGAAAAACAACGTCATTTGTTGAGTGTAAATATTATTTAACATAACTAGATATTTTGGCAAGGAGAACAGGCAACCATCCTCTTTTAAATTACCATCGCTGACCATTTGTGGAAGGACATACAAAAGTTGTTGCTACAAGGATAAATGGTTTACGGAAATGACAAGACACAATAAAACTATGCTCAGCCAAAAACTTGTTGCTACAATTCCCACGACAACAGTAACTAGCTCAAGGCCAATAATAAGCAGTACAAACAGAGATACAACTATACAAATACATGTTTTACCTTCAGACATGTCATAATAAATAAATATATAGAAGCGAAACAGGGTTGTGGGGCAGTTGTTGAAAATGTGGACATATACTTTTGGATGAAGTACCATAATTATATTCATAAACAGTAATTTTCAGTAGAAAGCGTTGTTATAAATGTGTAAAACCTTGTGGTATTTTGTATGTCATTAAATTAATGTAGTTTGGATTTGAACTGTCACTGTTTGTCTAAGAAAAAATATTTAAAGTAATTTTCCGCAATTAGTCAGCCGTCCACACAATATAGAAAAATTACCGAAAACACCTTCTCTAATGGCTCGTAAACATTTTCGAAATTAAAACGTAATATCAACGAAAAATGGTCAGAAAATAAGAAAACACACACACACACAAAAAGCGTTTCTATGTGAATACGTCTTAGAACACTTTAAATGAATTTGTGTTGCTAAAATTTTAATGATGTCGTTAAATTTATTTTTTCAAATAAAATTAATTTAATTTTTATTACCAAAGTGAAAGAAAGAATGTTAATTAACGACATATTTATAAGGCTAAGCTTTTCACTAAATAGAGGATATTTTGAAACTTTTTTAATGATTCTATTTATATTTTTAACACTGAGGATGAAGCTACGTAGACGTCAGGGGCAAAGCCTATCAACCAGGGACGTAGGAAGGGTGCTTTTAATAGGTCCGAAAATATGAAATATTTTTATATTTTTTTTCTTCTTTTTTTCTTCCAAAAAGGCATATTTGGTGGGCTGAGGATAGGAAAAGCCAACTAATGCTTCTTCACTTGTTTCATGTATATATTGCAGTATATTTATATATCGGTCTTCTCCTCGAATACTTTCCCCCACAAAAGTGTCACGTACATAAGGCAACAAACCTAGAGGCCTCCTAAAGCCATACCAAAACAACAATCGGACATTATTTAACTCAGGGCAGCGTGTCGCCAAAGAGCCAATTCGGGACTTGAAGGAAGCTACGGATGAGCGCATAAAGGGTGATGATTTGAAGACCGATGTATTGACTGATTACGTTCAAGGTGTGTTACGACTAACCCGGCGTGGACAAACGACAGTTTTGGGTAGACAATATCAAACATACAAACCTTTTTCACCAATATATTTACAAATTTTTAAATACGTATTGAGAAAAGTATAAATTGATTGGTGAAAATGGTTTGTAACTTTGCTATTGTCTGTGTGTAAACGCCAGGTAATGAATAGATCGATCAGTCTTTCCATAGTTTGATCAATCTAGTACCTGTGGAGTGATTGGGCAATTGGTCACCAATGGAAAATTTCTCTCAAATATTTAGGGCAGATGTATCAATAGTTGAGTATATTGAAAGGTGTAATGAATCTGGTTTCATCAAACCCAGCAGCATTGGCAAGGCAATTGCCCGCAGTCCGACCAAAAAATCCAGTGGGTTGGACGGAACCCACTAACCGCATTTAAAATGCCAGTGTGTGTTATACTTGGATTCTTGTCCAACTTATTTAATCACTGTTTCAACTTGGGCTATTTCTCTGAAGTATAAAGCAGGGATCACAGCCGTTTCACTATTCTCAGCTTTTGGAAAATTATGAAACGCTTGAGAATTTTGGTCGAGGACAGAATGGTGCTTAATATTTATTTATCTATTTTATTTTATTTTATTTTATTTTATTTTATTTTATTTTATTTTATTTTATTTTATTTTATTTTATTTTATTTTATTTTATTTTATTTTATTTTATTTTATTTTATTTTATTTTATTTTATTTTATTTTATTTTATTTTATTTTATTTTATTTTATTTTATTTTATTTTATTTTATTTTATTTTATTTTATTTTATTTTATTTTATTTTATTTTATTTTATTTTATTTTATTTTATTTTATTTTATTTTATTTTATTTTATTTTATTTTATTTTATTTTATTTTATTTTATTTTATTTTATTTTATTTTATTTTATTTTATTTTATTTTATTTTATTTTATTTTATTTTATTTTATTTTATTTTATTTTATTTTATTTTATTTTATTTTATTTTATTTTATTTTATTTTATTTTAT